>NW_027186324.1:3804775-3898619 GCF_028583685.1 Petaurus breviceps papuanus | reverse complement strand
GAAGGAAGGAAGGAAGGAAGGAAGGAAGGAAGGAAGGAAGGAAGGAAGGAAGGAAGGAAGGAAGGAAGGAAAATAGTATGTTTCGGTTTGTATTCAGATACCACAGTTCTTTCTCTGGAGGCAGATAGCACTTTTTATCATGAGAGCTTTGGGATTATTTCAGATAATTGCTGAGAACAGCTAAGTCATTGACAGTTGATCATTGTATAATATCATTGTTAATATGTACAAAGTTCTGGTTCTTCTCACTTTGTTTTGTATCAGTTCGTGTAAGTCTTTCTAAGTTTTTTTGAAATCACCCTGCTGATCATTTCTTTTTTTTTAATGGCATTTTATTTTTTCCAATCACATGTAAAGATAAATTTTAACATTAATTTTTTGGGTAAATTTTAAAATTTATTTTAAACTTAAATACAAAACGAGAAAAGAAAAAAAAATGCAATGTACACAGCAGACCAAAAGATTCATTATAAAATAGTAAGTTTCCATTTCAAGAAAACCTATATAACAAATACCACACATTATTTTCAAGGCTTCCCCACTTTTCTTTGCTTCCTTGTAGGTTTTCTTTTATTCTCTGCTGCACATTTTTTACTTCATTTTTTTCTTCTCCCCCACTCCCTCACTGTAAAGAAGGCTATAATTAAGCATATATGTGTATACACACACATTATATACTTATATTATATATAATATACACACATATACATACATAGATATCTGCAAACATACGTACTCGTACATATATACGTAAAACCAAACTATGCTTATTTCCACTTATCATCTGTTTCTGTAAAGGTTGATCCTTCAAAAGTCCAAGTCTTTCCATGTTTTTCTAAATCAACCAACATATCATTTCCTATGCAACACCAATATTCCAACATTCTATCTGAGTCTATAAAAGTCTATGAAACTTTCCTACCAATTTTGTGCATTCCTTCCATTCTTGGCTGCATAGGTTTTATTTATGCAATAAAAGTTTTAATTTAAAATAATCAAAATTATCCATTTTATACTTCCACAATGATTTCGCCTTATAATATAGTTTAAGGTCTGAACCTACTGAATCCTCTTCCTTTACATAAGGTTTCTTTGAAGTTCCTGACCTTTTGTTCTTCTAAATAAACTTCATTATTATTTTTTCTAACTCACATAATTTTTTGGTAATTTAATTGGGATGTCATTGAATAAATAGACCAGTTAGGTAAAAACCATGTGTATTATATTGGCTTTATCTACACATTAAGAATAAATATTACTTCAATTAATTAGATCTGACTTTATTTGTAGAAAAAGTTTTTTATGTTTATGTTCATATAATTCTTGTGTCTGTTTTAGAAGGTATACTCTTGGGTATTTTATACTGTCTAGTTCTTTTAAATGACCTAAAATGATATTGAATAATATTGCTGACACATAATAGAGTTTCACTATTTTTCTCTTTTAATTAAATGTGTTTTAACTTTAACTTCATCTGAGATCATGATTACTACACCTGCTTTTTTTTACATAATAAATTCTATTCCTGATCTTTATTTTATCTTTATGTGTATCTCTCATTTTTATAGCATTTTCCTGAAAGTAACATATTGTTGAATTCAAATTTATACTTTTCTATCATTTTACATTTTATGGATTGATTTATCCCATTCACATTTTAAGCTATAATTACTTGTGTATTTATAATATTTTATCATTTCTTTTTTCATAATTTTAGATAGTCTGACTATTCTTATATTATTTCTCTTTGATCTGTTCTCTAGGTAAGTTATTTTTCTGATGAGATGTTTCACTTTCTCTTCTATTTTTTCACTCTTTTGATTTTGTTTTATTATTTCTTAATGTCTTAGAACATCATTAGCTTCCTTTTGTCCAGTTCTAGTTTTCAAGGAATAATTTTCTTCCTTAAGTTTTTGATTCTCTATTCCAAGTGGATGGACTTTTTTCCCCATAATTTTCTTGATTTTTTGGATTGCTCTTATTTTTTTCTAATTTTTCCTTGATCTCTCTTATTTGATTTTCAAAGTTCTTTTTAAGTTCTTCTAAGAACTCTTTTTGTGCTTGGGACCATTTGAAATTTCTCATTGAAAAAGGAGTAGCTTTTTAATTTCCATTATCTTCTGAATAGGAAACTAGATCTTCTCTATCCCTATGGTAGTAATCTATGATTAAATTCTTTCTCTTTTGCTTACTCATTTTTATTTTTGTTGTTTTATTTTGTTTTTAGCAGTTATTACTGTAATCAAGTTGTAGTCCTGAGGTACGAAAAATGATGCCCCAAGCCTCAGGTCCTTCTTAGTATTATTTTTTGAGGGATGTCTCAGGGCTCAAACTTGGGCTTACATCTCCACTCCTAAGCTACCACTAGGGCCCCCAGCTACACTGTCCTGCAAATGATCTTGCTCCCTGGTTTCTCTTAGCTGCCCTCTCTGTCCTGCAACTGAAATCATTTTCTCTCCTGCAACTACCCACAGTCAGCAGGGTCCCCAGTCCTCTGCTACTGTACTTACCAGGTATGTGCTGGCTCCTTCTCCCCCTGCAGCCACAGCATGGGATGCATCTGGCCAGCAAGCTGTGCTTGGTATCACTTGACAATGGAAGGTCCTTTAATCTTCTACTCAGACTCAAGACCCCCGTACTGTATGGGAGATGAAAGTTTCTAAGGTTGAGGATGCTTCCCAACCCCAGCTGCCTGCAAGGCTTTGTTTGTTGATTCTGCAGACTCAGCTTGGAGGTGTTTGTATTTCACTCAGGGTGAACCTCTGTCCAGGGGTTCAGGTCTTTCCTGGTGTCTTCTCAAGTTGTCTTATGTGAATAATTACTTTACTCTGACTTTTGTTAATTTCTGCTGCTCTAGATTCCCTCTGAGTCAATGTTGTGTCTTTTTTTTTTTTGTGGAGGAAATTTGGCGAGCTGAAAGTTTTCTAACCTATGTCACCATTTTCCAGGTTCCTCTTTTTAACATTATTTTTAAAAAATTTGAGTTCCAAATTTTCTCCATCTTTCTCTCATTTCCCCCATACCCAAGAAGGTAAGCAATTTGACAAAGGTTATATGTGCGCAATCATGTAAAACACATTTCCATATTAGTCATGAAGAAAGAAGAAACGGACCAAAAATACAACACAAAAATAAAAATAAAGAAAGTGAAAGTAGTATGCTTCCATCTACATTCATACTCCATCAATTTTTTTTTCTCTGAATGTGGATAGCATTTTTTTTCATGAGTTCTTTGGAATTGTCTTGGATCATTGTATTACTGAGAATAGCTAAGCCTTTCACAGTTGATCATCATATAATGTTGCTGTTAGTGTGTACAATGTTCTCCTGGTTCTGCTCACTTCACTTTGCATCAGCTCATGTAAGCCTTTCCAAGTTTTTCTGAAATTCACCTGCTCATCATTTCTTATAACACAATAATGTTTCATTACAATCATATGTTTAGCCATTCCCCAATTGATGAACATCTCCCAAATTCCCAATTCTTCACCACCACAGAAAGAGCTGCTTCATTTTTGTATAAATAGGTCTTTCCTCTCCTTCCCCCCCCCCTTTTTTTGAGAGTATTTATTAAGCACTTTCATATGTGCTACTTTGCTAAGTACTAGGGACACAAGCACAAGTAGAAAGACAGTCTCTGACCTCAAGGAGCTTACATTCTAATGGGGGAAGTTAACATTAAAGGGTAACTTAAGAGGACTAAGTCCATGACAGACTAATTTTATTTTCTTTTTGGACAGGATTTCTAGACTGCTGTAGAATATAGGCATGATTTGCCTGGATATTCAGAAAGCATTTAATAAAGTATCTCATGTACTTTTCATTATTCTGATAAGTAGACTACTACATTGAGATGGATTCAGAGCCAGTTGGATGACCAGACTCAAAAGAATCATTTGTGATTTGTCTGATTCTAATTTTCCTTCTGACTTCTCTGGAAAAGAAGTAATAAAAATGGCTAATAGGGAAGTGCTATTCAGCATTAAGTTGGGAGAACAGCAGAGAGTACCTTGCTACCCTTGAAAAATCCAAGTCACTTGGCACAGACATACAACATCTTTGGATCCAGAAGAGCTGGCAGATGGAACTGCTGAGTCATTGTCAATGATGTACGAGAAATCATGGAGAATGAGAGAATTTCCTGAGGCCTGAAGACAGGCCTTGACTGCATCAGGTCAGTCCTTTTATTTCTTCTGAATTGATTCCCTGCAGAAGTAAAGTTCACCTCCTCTTGCCTCCTCAAACCCCCTACACCTTCTCTAAATTCTATTCTCTCTCCTTTTAGCTGAGGACTTTGTAAGTGTCTATTTACTTATTTTTGTGTTGTATTTTTGGTCTGTTTCTTCTTTCTTCATGACTAATATGGAAATGTGTTTTACATGATTACACATATTTAACTTTACTATTTACGTATATATATATATATATATATATATATATTCATGAGTTATTCAGTGTGAGTTCTCTTTCTCCCATTCTTTTCATCTCAAAATCCTCAACATCATCTCCTATCCTCTCTTCTTTTCCCCCAGTCTGTGACAAAGATCAAAGACAAAATCCTTCTCCTTGCCAAGGATAACCCTTCTCAGTGCACACTTGATCTTATTCTTTCCTGTCTTCTCCAGAAGATTGTATCTTAATGACCAACTTTAATAGACTGGACTCTTCTCAGCAATGCAGTGATATAAGTCAATCCCAAAAGACTCATGATGGAGAGAAATATGTGCATCCAGAGAAAGAACTAGAAAGAACTGAGTTTATATCCAGATGGAAGCAAAATACCTGATCTTTTTCCTTTAAAAAAAAAAAGATTGTATCTTAAATCATTCCCTTTTTCACAGATCTTCAACCTCTCACTCTCAACTGGTTCCTTCCTTATTTGTCTTCAAATATACCCAAGTATCTGTCTATCCTTAAAAAAAAACACAAAACAGCAAGGGGTGGCTAAGGTGTTTCAGTGAATAGAGCACCCAGACCTGGAGTCAGGAGGACCTGAGTTCAAATCCGGCCTCAGACACAACACAAAAACTAGCTGTGTGACCTTGGGCAAGTCACTTAACACCAATTGCCCTACCTTCCCCCTCCAAAAAACAAAACAAAACAAAATTTAAATTAAAATAAAAAAATTAAAACAATAACTCCCCCCCCCAAAAAAACCCCAAACCTTTAATAGACCAGAACATCTCCTCAAGTTATCATCCTAAGTCTTGGTCAGACCCTTTGAAAAAGTTACCTACACTCACTGCTTCCACTAATTCACTCCTTACTTCATTGCAATTCGGCTTCTAACATCATCACCCAAAGGAGAGTGCTCTCTCCAAAGTTACTGATATTTCTTCCTTGCCAAATCTGACGGTCCCAATCCTTCCTGATTTATCTGCTGCGTTTGGTGCTATTGACCATCTTCTCTCCCTGGGATATTCTCTCCTCCCTGGGCTTTTGTGGTACTGTCTGCCTGGTCCTTCATCATCTTTGTTAGCTCATCATCCATGTCATGCCCCTACCTATGGGTGTTCCCAAGGTTCTCTCCAGGCTCTCCTTTTCCCTTTTCCTCTATATAGCATTTGGTGGCACAGTGGACAGAGCACTGGACCTGGAGTCAGGAAGAACTGAATTCAAATTTGACCTTAAACATTTACTAGCTATATAATCATGGGAGTATAGGGCAGCTAGGTAGTATAGAAGATATCGGGCCCAGAGCCAGGAAGACTTATCATCCTGATTTCAAATCTGACCTCAGACACTCACTAGATGTATGGTCCTGGGTAAGTCACTTAAATCTGTTTGCCTCAGTTTCCTCATCTGTAAAATGAGCTAGAGAAGGAAATGGCAAGCTACCCCAGTATCTTTGCCAAGAAAACTCCAAATGGAGTCATAAAGTCAGACACGATTTAAAAATGACTGAAAAAAAAAACCTATATAAAGTTTTGAAGTTAGTGATAAAATGCTTAATCATTCAGTTCAATTATGGCTTTTGACTAATTGTCAAAAGGCCTTCTTCCTGTAATGACAGTGCTCAAGAATAGTGTTCATATAGTCTGAAAAAAATCTGTCCACAACCCAGGGATTATCTACAAATTGCCAAGTGAGTTGAGAAGGGATTGATTCCAGAAATTTGTGTCAGTGTGGCTTTCTAGGACACCACAGAAGAGAAACCCAGAGCACTGGGGAGGGAGAGTGCGGGAAAGGACAGATTTCTGCTTCTGCTTTGGTAGGTTTTATTTCTTCACTCCCTTTGGCCCGAGGAAATCCTTGTTAGTCATGAAGGGTCAGGAGGATTTTGGACTTCCCATTTTCCCACCCGCATCTCTGGATCAACTGAGGGCAGTGTCTGCATCCTGAGCCAAGGTCAAATGAAGGCATACTTAAGGAGGACTTCTTGAGTACCCGTGGAAAGGAGAAAAGGACTTCTAGCAAGCTTGAGCTGTGGTTCACCCCTGTGCCACCCATGCTCTCTGAGCTTTTGCCAGCCCTCCCACTAGACCCTTTACGTTCTTATGGGAGAGTTCACAACAGACATTTTTTTTGGCGGGGGGAGGGGAAGGGGCTGTTTTATGCTTCCTATTCTTACTTTGGTCAGTTGTTTCAATTGTGTCCCAGCTCTTTGTGACCCCATTTGGGGTTTTCTTGGCAAAGATAGTGGGGTGGTTTGCCACCCCACCTTCTCCAGCTCATTTTACAGATGAGGAAACTGAATCAAACAGGGTTAAGGGACTTGCCCAGAGTCACACGGCTAATAAGTGTCTGAGGTCAAATTAAAAATCAGGTCTTGTTGACTCCAGGTCCTGTGCCACCTACCTACCCTGTTCTTTCTATACTGCTTTATTCAATACCCCTTTCCAGAAACTACTTAATTTGGGTTAACTAAATTGTTCTCAACTGATAGTCTTGGGGAAAGCATACTCAACAGGGACTGAGCTAACGTCATTAAAGAAAGTCACCCTAATTGATCTTTACTCCTATATAGCCAGCCTAATTCTGGGAATTTGACTGGTTAATGAAAGTAGAAGTTGTAATAATGAGACACAGAACTTAAATGCACTAAATTGGATTAGCCTTATTTCTTTTTCGGGGGTGGGGTAGGGTGAGGATTATTAGACCCTGCTTTATTGAGGGACTTCTGTAAATAAAGTTTATTTATCCTTTAATAAAGCATTGATGAAATATTTTATAGTATTCTTTTTAAAAATTTTTTTTAATTTTTCCTTTTTGGAGGGCAATTGGGGTTAAGTAACTTGCCCAAGGTTACACAGCTAGTATTTTTGTGTGGGTGTTAAGTGTCTGAGGCCAGAACCGAACTCTGGTCCTCCTGACTCCAGGGCCGAAGCTCTGCTCACTGCGCCACCTAGCCGCCCCAATTTTATAGTATTCTTATGGAAAAGGTGGAGAGATGTAAAATAAAGGATAATTTGATGGATTTAAAACTAGTTGAAAGACTGGACTGAAGAAAGAATCTGTTGGGGGCTCAATGTCTGCTTTCCAGGAAGTCTTCAGTGGAGTGTCCTAGGAAATCTATGCTTAGTCCTGAGCTATTTAACACCTGTGCGATTTAACATTTTATGGAGACTTGATTAGGTACATAGATGGCAAGCCTGTCAGATTTACAGATAACACAAAACTGGAAGGGATGGCCTCCAAATTTGCATACCAAAGTCTAGTTCTAAAAATGATCTCAACAATCACGAGCATTGACCTGAGTTCCAATCTGGTCTTAGACACTTACTAGCTGTGTGACCCTCAGCAAGTCCCTTAAGTCTTTTTGCCTCATTTTCTTCATCTGTAAAATGAGCTGGAGAAGAAAATGGCAAACCACTTCAGTATTTTTGCCAAGAAAACCACAAACAGGGTCACGAAGAATTGGACGTGACTGAACAACAAAAAATAAGAATAAATGAAAAGTCTTACACTTTGGGTTAAAAAAAAAAACAACCTCACAAATATATGATAAGGGAGGAATAATTAGTCAGCTGTTTTTCTGAAAAAGTTTGGGGCATTTTTGTGGATTGTAAGCTCAATATGAGTCATTAGTGTGAAGTGACAGCCAAAAAGGCTAATGCAATGTTGGATTGCATAAAATAGAGGTGTAGCTTCCAAGAATTAAGAGGCGATTGTCCACTGTACTCTGCCCTCATTAGTCCTCATGTCAAGTGTCCTATTCAGTTCTGGGCACTATTGTTTAAGAAGGATATCCAGAGGACATTCTGGAGGAAGTCCAGAGAAAGACAGCAAGGATGGGGAAGATGTGAATCCATGTCATATAAGGATTGGTTGGTATGTTTAGCCTAGGGAAAAGAAAACTCATGGGGTGCAGGATAGCTGTCTTCAAATATGTGAAGGGTTGTCCAGAGGAAGAGGGATTATTAGTTTTGTTCTGTTTGACTTCTGAGAGAGAGCCAGATACAAGTGGGTGAAAGCTGCAAAGGGGCAAATTTAAGATTGATGTTGTGGAAAATTTTCTAACAATTAGATCTATACATATGTGGATTAGGCTGCCTAGGAGGGTCATGGGTTCCCCCCTTTTGGAGATCTCCAGGTAGAAGTTACATGACTGCTTGTTGACTATATTGTAGAAGGAATTATTTTTCAGGCACTAGTTGGAGTGGAAGGCCACTAAGGTGGTTAACTCCTCGGGACACTGAGTTTAGAGGGTGCTGAGCTCATTTGTGGTACTTTGGTTGCATAGAAACAAAACAATTTAATGCCCATTTAGCAGTGTAATCACTCTGTGATGTTCTGCTCCTTTAAGTTGTCTCCCAATGGGGTTCTGGGCTTTCTTTCTCCCTTTCTACAGATCAGTATGTATTTTTTTATCCTCTGAGGACGAATTTAATGCTGCTTGCCCCAGGTTTTTGCCTGATGGTCACTCTGGGCCACAAAATTCCTAGTGACGGCTCTGTACGTGCTACATGACATCACTATGTGCAATCCTGCTGTACCATTTTGTTAAAGTTACACATTCAAGAAGAATGTAGAATTGTTTTCATGTTTCCTTACCCATTAGACTGAAAGCTCTTTGAGAACAGTGACTGTCCTTTCCAATTTTCACAATTCCTGACATATGATATGTTCCTAAGAAATGCTTTTTTAACTGATTATCTGTAGAAATTAATTAATCAACACACTGAGAACCCACTCTGTCTTCTTTTTGTATCTCCAGCACTTAGCACAGTGTCTGGCATATAATTAGACGCTTAATAAATTGTATTTATTGATTGTCCTAGCACATAGGAGTATATAAAGCAAACTAAAGACATAGTCCTTTTCCTCAAGGAGTTTACTGTTTAGTTGTGGAGTGAAGAATAATTCACATAAAGTAATTAAAGAAAAATGCACAATTACATCAGGACAGGTAGGGGGCACAATGGATAGAACACTAGTTCTGGAATCAGAAAGACTCATCTTCCCTAATTCAATTCTGTCCTAAGACACTTAGTAACTGCCTGATCCTGGACAAGGCACTTAACCCTGTTTGCCTCAGTTTCTTCCTCTGTAAAATGAACTGGAGAAGGAAATGTCAAACCGCTCTAATATCTTTGCCAAGAAAACCCTAAGTGGGGTCACAAAGAGTTGAACATGACTGAAAACATAATTATATGCAATTAATTATCAAAATATATCCTATAAGCTATGAATTTTATAGGCCAGGTCAGACCTATGCATAACATATGAGGAGCCTACCATCTATATCCTATGATTTTTTTTTTAAGCAATCGGGGTTAAGTAACTTGCTCAAGGTTACAGGGCCAGTTATTTCTGGGTGTGGTGCTGAGTATCTGAGCCTGGATTTGATCCAGGTCATCCCAACACTGGAGCCTGTGCTCTTACTCGCTGAGCTACCTGGCCGCCCCTAAGCAATTGGGGGTTAAGTAACTTGCTCAAGCTTACAGGGCTAGGTGTTTCTGGGTGGGTGCTAAGTGTCTGAGCTGGGGATTCGATCTCCAGGTCATCCCAACACTGGAGCCAGTGCTCTTACTCACTGTGCTACCTGGCCGCCCTATATCCTATGATTTCTAAAGTTCTGGGAAAGTTCTTTCATTGCTCCACAATCTCTCACCAACTCAATTAAATTCATGAAATTTTGCAACTTGAAACGTGTTTCTTTGAACTAAAGGTTTTATCTTCTATTAAAATGCAAATAATCTTGGGAAGGGCCACATATTCAGCCTTATTAGTCATTTAGCACCAGAATATGTTCAATGTTATGGGCCTTAATCAATCTTTATTGAATAAATGGATGAGTTGGTACCTTATCTTAATTTCTAAGACAGATCAATTCCCTAAATCAGGCTAGGTTGGAGTAGGTGGTAGAAAGAATCTGAGGTCACTGAGCATTTGCTGGGGATAAGGAAGTGACTCAGAAGAGGACAAAACATTTGGAAAGGGGAGATCTGGAGCACTGATATCAGCTTGTCCCATTTCACAATCTTCCCTTCAGGCTGTCCTGGCCAGAGGAGTTCTGAGAAGGAAGATAGAAATGTTGGCTGGACACTACTATGTTCATATCCCAAAGAGATGAGAAACGAAAGGGAAAAGGACCTATATGTACAAAAATATTTATAGCAGAACTTTTAGTGGTGGAACAGAATTGGAAATTGAGGGGATGTCCATGTATTAGGGAATGACTGAACACTTAAGTTACTGTATATGAATATGATGGAATACTATTGAGCTATGAGAAGAGATGAGCAGGATGCTCTTAGAAAAAACCTGGGAAGTCTTGAATGAATTGATGCAAAGTTAAATGAGCAGAACCAGAAGGACACCGTAATAGTGACAGCAATATGGTGTGATGATCAACTGTGAATGACTGAGTTATTCTCAGCAATACAACAATTCATGACAGTTCTGAAGAGCTTAAGAAGAAAAATCCTGTCCATCTCAAGAGCAAGAATGGATAGTCTGCAGATCAAAGTATACTTTTATCTTTTTTTTTGGGGGGGGAAGAGGGGTCTGCTTTCTCTCACAGCGTGGCTAACATGGAAATATGTTTTACATAACTGCACATGTATCCTTTATCAAATTGCTTGCCTTCTTAATGAAGGAGGAAGAGAACTAAAAAAAAAAAAAAGACCCAAATGTTAAAAATTATTTTTACACGTTACTGGGAGGAAATAAAACGTTAAATTAAAACAAGACATGTGGGTTGGAGTAATCAGGAAAGGCTTCATGGAGGAGCCATGACTTGATTTTGGGGCTTGAGAAATACGCAGGAAACAGAGAAGGGGAGGAGATCATGGGAAAGTAGGGAAGAAGAATGATAAAAGGCCCAGAGGCGGGAATGAATCCAAACTCTTAGAAGTTACGTAGGGGAAAGGCATAGTCAATAGAGATAACCTGGAAGTCAGGAATGCCTCAGTTCTAATTTTTCTGCTTCTCACACATAAGAATGCGTGACCCTAGGAAAATAACTTAAATGTCTCAGATCTCCAGGTTCCTCTCTAATACTGTTACAGAGGGGCTGCTGATCTGCATGGATAGAAGGAGTTCCTTTATATGATACTTCCTAAGTCATTGAAATTATAGATCAAATACTTTAAAAATGGGATCTGTTCTTTCTCTGGAGATACATAGCATTTTTCATCATGAGTGTATTATTGTATTGATGAGAATAGCTAAGTCATTCACGGTTGATCATTAGGTATTTGGATAGGAATAATAAAGGAACTTTGCAAATCTCAATTATGTTGTAATATAATTCATATTTCTTTTTTCTTTGTTTTTTGTTTATTTGGGTTGCGGGGGACAGCCATGGGGTTAAGTGACCTGCCCAAGGTCACACAGCTAGTATATATCTGAGGCTGGATTTGAACTTTAGTCCTCCTGACTCCAAGGCCTATGCCTATCCACTCTACTACCTAACTGACCCTAACCCATTTCTCTATAAGCACTTTCCTCACACCAGCCCTGTTAGACGATTAGTACAAATATTGATTAAAATATTAAAATTGGGGAGTGAAAGCAGGGACTTCCTTGAGCTCTCCCCCAAACCCCTCTGAATACCTATAAAAAATGACTAAACAAATTCTAGAGCTGCAGAAACCTCAAAATGACAGAGTGAAACAAATTTCTGGCCCAAGACAATCTGGAAGGTCTACAGGAAAGGTTTATTACACTGGACTGGGAGAGGACAGTCCAGTGTGGGCCATGTCAGCACAGACTGAGACCCAACAACACCCTGACTAGGCCTCAGGGGACTGAATTACTGGCAACGGTGGCAGTTTCCAGATTCTCAACACGAAAACACCAAAGACAGCATAGAACATCAGTGGGAAAGGTCTGGTCGGACCTGAGTGAGAGAGGAGCATGGTTTGACCCCAGCCCCAGGGCAGGGGTAGGGGCAGTGGCAGCAACACCTGCTGCTTCCAGAACTCTCAGCCCACAGACAGTGGGGGGATCGAGTGATTTATCAGAGGGGGATTGCAGGGATCTATTTTCAGGTGCAGATGCAGGATTCCCTTGCTTTGTCCATGGTTGGATTTGGGTGGCAGTCCTGGGGTGAGGAGGAGTGCTGGCATGGAAAAGCTTCTAGTGGGTTTATTAAAGTTGAACTGTTTGCATTTATACACATATTTACACACACATATATACATATAAACAGAGGGCACAGGGCAAGTTGAATATGAAGGGATGATATTAAAAAATTAAATTAAGGGGTGAGAGAGGAATGTACTGGGAAAAGGAGAGAAAGTGATGTAGAATGGGGTAAATTATCTCACATAAAAGAGACTAGGTGACACAGTGAATAGAGCACTGGCCCTGGAGTCAGGAGGACCTGAGTTCAAATCTGGCCTCAGACACTTAAAACAAAAACTGTCTGACTTTGGACAAGTCACTTAAACCCAATTGCCCTACGTTACCCCCTCGAAAAAAGCCAAAAAAAAAAAATACCCATTCTTTTCCATTTATTCATTTATAGATTCCAACACCATAAGTTCTGGAATTAGGAAACAAGGTCAAATCTGCGTTCTGCCTCTTAGATCTAAGACCTTGGGCAAACCATTTCAGCTGCTTTTTTTTTTTTGGAGGGGGGAAGGCAAGGCAATTGGGGTTAAGTGACTCTCCCAAGGTCACACAGCTGGTAAGTGTGTCAAGTGTCTGAGGTTAAATTTGAACTCAGGTTTTCCTGACTCTAGGGCCAGTGCTCTATTCCCTGCTCTACTTAGCTGCTCCCCCCTCCCCTTTTTTCCCCAAAATTTTATTTTAGACTCAAACACCAGAACACAAATATAGAATAGAGAAGAGAAACAAAAATATATCATCAATTTCAATATTAGAACTTAAATACAAAGTTACAAAGAAAAAAAACATGTCGGTGTGCATTGCAGAGCTTGAGAGGATTCAAAATATGTAATAATAAATTTTCATTTTAGGGGCGGCCAGATGGCTCAGCGAGTAAGACTACCGGCTCCAGTGTCTGGATGACCTGGAGATCGAATCCTGGGCTTAAATACTCAGCACCACACCCAGAAATAACTGACTGTGTAACCTTGAGCAAGTTATTTAACCCCAATTTCTGAGGGGCAGCCAGATGGCTCAGCGAGTAAGAGCACCAGCTCCAGTGTCGGGATGACCTGGATCAAATCTGGGCTCAGATACTTAGCACCACACCCAGAAACAACTGGCCATGTAACCTTGAGCAAGTTATTTAACCCCGATTGCTAAAAAAAATAAATAATAAATTTTCATTTCAAGATCATGATAAATGATACTTGTGTTGAGAATGGTCCATTTTTTCTTTGCTTCCTTGTGAGTTTTATTTTGTTCTCTGCTGTGCACTATTTTTTTTACTTTGTTCTTTTTTTTTCCTCCTCCCAAAATCACCCCAGAAGGCTACAATAAAGTTTAGATATGTTTCTCTATAGCTATAGATGTATACATAAACATACATATACTCTTTGTTTCTTATATGATTTTCTCTTGTTTCTTCTCCCTCCTGCTTCTTCTACTTTACTTCTACCCACTACTTTGCCCTCCTATAACTTGCCTATCCCCCTGCATTTCACGTGCCTTGACCTCCATTTCCTCATATGTAAAATGTTAGGGCTGGATTAGATGACTTCTAGGGTTCCATCTAACTTTTAATATTTTATGCATCTGTATCCTCAATGCCTAGTACAATTCATGGCACATACTAGGTGCTTAATAAATGCTTCTTCATTGGTTGATTCTAAATGCCTACTAGGTAAATATGTATATATCTCAAAGAAATCATTCTAATAGGCAATACAGGGAGGGTGTGGAGAAACATGGCAGAGTGATAGAAATAGTGCCATGAAACTCCCCTTTTTGAATCTCCTCTAAATAGATCTAGAAAGGGGCAGAGGCAAGATGGCAGAGTAGAAGAAGGACCTCTGCTGGTCTCTGGCTTCCACCTCCCCCAATCCATATAAAAGGGGACTCTGAACAAACTTTGGAGCTGCAGAACCCACAAAATGAGACAGAGAAGCTAACCTCCTGCTGAGGAAAGGCAAGCAGGCAGGCAGAAATTGGCCAGTGCAGCACTCTGGGAGCCCAGCCCAGGCCTGTGTGAGCTGGAGGCTTTAGCCCCAGGGCGGGCCTGACCAGCTGCTGGCAAGAGGGACCCAGATCAGCAGAAGCTGTGGCCATTTCCAGATTCATCAACACATAGATGCTAAGGACAAAGTGAGAGGTCAGTGCACTGTGGACTTTGGGACCCAGTAGGTGGGAGAGCGTCGGCTTTTGCCCCCAGGGTGAGAAACCCCTGAGGGCTGCAGTGCTGCCATGTGGCAGCTTCAGCTCCTGGCCTGCAGAGTGTAGGGGGACCAAGCAACCAGTCTGAGGGGTAATCACTCTTGCTTTAACCTGCTTGGATCTGGATTGCAGTCTAGGGTGGAGGTCCTGGTATGGGTGATCAGCTTGCCAGAGCATGTGGAGGCCTCAGAGAGGGCACCAAACTAACACCTTCGGCATCTGAGAAAACCCCGGCATTTGGAACAAAGCTCCACTGTCTGGTGGCAGAGTCCTACTGTGGCAAAAAGCCTAAGGGTCAAGTAATTGAGTGGGAACATGACCAGGCAAAGGAAACAAAGCAAACAGAAGAATCCAATGTTAGATTCCTATTTTGGGGACAAAAAGGATCAAAGGATGGAACAGCAGGAAGATAGTGAAGTCAGAACTCCTGCACCAAAAGCTTCAAAGGAAAATATGAGCTGGTTACAGGCCATAGAGGAATTTAAGAAGCAGATAAGAGAAGTGGAAGAAAAATTGGGAAGAGAAATGAGAACGATGCAAGAAAATTACAAAATGAGAGTCAATAGCCCGACTGAGGAAAATAACTCCTTAAAACACAGACTAACTCAATTGGCAAAAGAGGCTCAAAAAGGCAATGAGGAGAGGAATGCCTTGAAAAGCCAAATTTGCCAGATGGAAAAAGAATCTCAAAAGCTCAATGAAGAGAATCGTTGGCTTGGATTTAGATTGGAGCAAAGGAAAGCTAGTGACTTTAAGAGAAATCAAGATGCTGTTAAACAGATCCAAACAAATGAAAGAATAGAAGGCAATGTGAAATATCTTATGGGAAAAACCACTGACCTGGAAAATAGATCCAGGAGAGATAATTTAAAAATTATTGGACTACCTGAAAGCCATGATCAGGGAAAAACCTATAAATCATCCTCCAAGAAATTCTCAAGGAAAATTGCCCTGATGTTTTAGAACCAGAAGGCAAAATAGAGGTTGAAAGAATCCACCAATCACCTCCTGAAAAAGATCCCAAAAAGAATACTCCTAGGAATATTATAGCCAGGTTCTGGAATTTCCAGATCAAGGAGAAAATATTATGAGCAGCCAGGAAGAAACAATTTGAATATTGTGGAAACACAATCAGGATAACCCAGGATTTGGCAGTTTCTACACTGAGGTATCGAAGGGCTTGGAATATGATATTCTGGAGATCAAAGGAGCTGGAATTAAAACCAAGAGTCACCTACCCAGCAAAACTGAGTATCATGTTTCAGGGGAAAATATGGTCATTCAGTGGAATAGAGGACTTTCAAGCATTCTTGCTGAAAAAACCAGAGTTGAATAGAGAATTTGACATTCAGATACAAGAAGCAAGAGAAGCGTGAGAAGCTAAACAGGGAAAAGAAATCATAAGGAACTTATCAAAGTTGAACTATTAACATTCCTACATGGAAAAACAATAATTGTGATTGATGAAACTTTTCTCAGTATGAAAATAGTTGAAAGAAATAGAAATATATATGTCTATATCGGAGGGTATATGGGTTTATGAATACATGTGTGCATGTGTGTATATATGCTTACAGGTATACATAGATAGAGGGCACAGGACCAATTTAACAAGAAAGGATGATACTTAAAAGGTGAAATTAAGAGGTGAGAGAGGAATATAATGAGAGGAGATGGGGAGAGACAGAATGGGGTTAACTCTCTCATACAGAAGAGGCAAGGAAAAATGGTTACAATGGAGGGGGAGCATAGGAAGACCAAAGGGAATGGGTCAACCTTATTCCCATTGAATTTGGCTCAGGGAGGGAATGAAATACACATTAAATAGGGTATCTCACCCTACTGGAGAGTAGGGGAAGGTGATGAGAGGGGGAATGATGCAAGGGAGGGAAGGCTGGGGGGGAGGGAAGTTGGAAGCACCCACTTTTGAAAATGGACAGGATCAAAGTAGAGAATAGAACAAGTGGAAGGTGGCATAGGAGGGAGGGAAATATAGTCAGTCTTTTACAATACATCTACTGTGTTATTGTTTTGCATTAGCCACACATGTACAACCTATACTGAACTGCTTATCTTCCCAGCAAGGGTGGGTGACAAGGGAGGAGGAGAATGAATCTGGAATTGGAAGTTTTAAATCAAATGTTTAAATATATATATATATATATATATATATATATATATATGCTATTATTAATATTATTTTACACATAATGGGGAAGTAAGATATACAGGCAGTGGGGCATAGAGATCCACCATGCCCTACTGGAAAAGTCAAAAGGGGTATGGGAGAAAATATGGGAGAGACCAGATTGGAGGAGGGGATATCCCATGGGACTGCTATTTTGGGGCAGTAGGTAGGGGGAAAAAAGGAGAAAATTTGTAACTCAAAATCTGGAAGAAATGAATGATGTAAATCAGAAGTTAATAAAGCATTTGAAAAATGAGGGAAAAAAAAACTCTTAACGTGTGAGGCCTAAATGAGTACATTTTAAAGATGTTTCCTTAACAGAGCAAAATAATTCCTAAGTGACTCCCTGTTACTTTTCCAGGCGTCAGTACGTCTTGGATGTTTAAAGAAGGGTCTTTTTTTCCAGATCATTGAGAGCTGAGATAGCTAAGACTTCAGAGATGGAGTGATGCACTCCAGATTTTGCTGCAGTTGGAAGATTGGGCCATTCTTAATTTGAATTCATAATTATCTGGAGGGGGGTTGGACTGTGCCAGACGCTAGAGGACTTGATGGCACTGTCAGGCCTGTCCTGTCTGCCAGCAGGAACAGATCTTTGGAGAGAAGCACAACTGTTCCCCACCTGTGAAAACGGATTCTTTCTTCATGCAAAGGGGGAGGGAATCCAGCTCTAGGAGCAAGACAGAAGTAAGCATTGTTTTCATTCCTATAGGAAATGGAGCAGTTAGTCACAGGGAGTTTCAGCTCTGAGACAATGAATGAGTTAACCTTATTACACGGAATGTGGCCAAACAGTACTTCAACAAGGATAGGGCACGCCCAGGAAATAAGAAGAGAGTAAAGATAAGCTAATAAAACATAGCCAGGAAAATTGAAGTCGACCATCAGACTGTGCAGGGCTCAGAGTTTAAATCAAAGAGCCAAGAGCCTACATCTAAGAAAGGAAAATCAATAAAATCGCTGAAGAACGTAACTACGCCTTTCCATAAGTGAGTGACCGGCTTTATGGCCTGAAGTTCACCAATTATTTTTCAGCACTAGACCTTGGACTGGGGTGGCAGATAAGTTCTCAGGAGACAAAGGCCATGATTCTTCTTCCATGGAGCACCCAGCTTCTGAATGTAGCCTATGAGCCAAGAAACGTTTATTGAGGGACGTACTCTATGTGGGACAATATTGAGAGGTGCCATTTTATGACTTTATAACATCTACACCACTCTTCACAGCTGAACAAAGATTCTTAGTGGTGCCGGGTTAGCCTTGGAGGCAGGATTAAAGCTTATGAGAGACTGAACAGGAGAGCTATAAAAACTCCAAAAGCAGTGAGAAGTCTTGGGTCTTCGGTGGGGTTGACTGACTTGATAAATAAACAAAACAACTCGGTTTTGCCCTTGAGAAATAAACTTGAGGGGAAAGAGCCTGGCAACTATCCGTAAGGGATATGGCAACTTTAGATATATTGGATGTCTTTACCTTCTTGTAGACAGCAATATGGAACAGAGTTAGGGACTTGGCTTCCTTCCTAAAGTTGTATGAAAGAGTATTGTTTATGAAAGTCTGATTCGATCATCTATAGCGATACTCTACACCTTAGAACACAAGTTAAAAATCTGAAGTCTGTGAACTTGGGATTTTTTTTAAATTTTGGTAATTCTATTTCAATATGCTTGATTTTCTTTACAATACTATGTATTTTATTATACGCATCTAAAATGTTATTCTGAGAAGGGGTCCACAGGTTTTACCAAATTGCCAGAGGGGTCCGGGACACATAAAAAACTTTAGGAACCCCTGTTTTAGACCAGTATTCAAAATAAATATTTGATGATTAATTGATGTGTGTCTCATGTTGTGTTATATGGTAGTAATGGGAAAGTCATAAAAAAGAGAGTCCATAAAAAGGTACAAAAAATTCATATAGGAAGATATCACAAGTGGACTAATGTATATAGAGCACTTTGTAAACCTTAAAGTTCTGAGTCCTGATTAAAAATACAGAGAAGAAAAGGAAGCTCAGAAAGAGACACAGAAAAGCAGGGCAGTGTCTGAACTGTCTTGTCGAATTTAATATATACTTTTGAAAAAACTAACCCGTACATGATAGAGATTTATTGTTTCACATATAATCCTTTTTCTGTTCTGCTTTGTACGTGGAAATATTCATGTTTATTGATGTTTGCAAAATTCATAACAAAAAGTGAATTTTTTCAAACCTTAAAGCACTGTTAAATGTCTTTTGGGGTGTTTACTTACTTCTTTTATCTCCCCTTCCCTGTATATCTTCTATACAGATACCAAGATAATTTTCCTATGGTAGATTGTCATTCTCTTCCTCCAAAACCTCAACGGATTTCCAGTTTTCCTCCTCCCCACCTGTACACTATGACCCTTTGACACTGGCTTCCCTGCTATTCTTCCCAAATCATACGACATCTTTTGAAATGTTCTGTTCTGTGCCTGGAATGTTCTCCTTCCTTATCTCCAATTCCTGGCTTTTTTGGCTTCCTTCAACACTCAGTTCAAATTCTGCTCTATATATGAGGCCTTTCCCAGCACCACCCCCCTCCAACACGCTGACATCTTTCTTCTGAGATTAGTGACCCTGTATATGTCTTGTTTGTACATAGTTTTTACATGTTGTCTTTTCAATTAAGATTTTGTTTTTTGCCTTTTCTTTTTAGAGGGCAATTGGGGTTAAGTGACTTGCCCAAGGTCACATGGCTAGTAAGTGTCAAGTGTCTGAGGATGGATTTGAACTCGGGTCCTCCTGACTCCAGGGCCGATGCTCTATTCACTGCACCACCTAGCCGCCCCTTTTATTTTTTTTAGATTTTTTTTTTGTCTTTTCAATTAAAATGTGAGTTTCCTGAAAGCAGCAATCATTTTTGTATTTGTTTATATCCCTAGGTAAGTAGTAGACAGCCAGGCCTGGAGTCAGGAAAATTCATGTTCCTGAGTTCAAATCTGGCCTCAGCACAGTAGCTATGTAATCCTGGTTAAGTCACTTTACCCTGTTTCCCTCAGTTTCCTCATCTGTAAAATGAACTGGAGAAAGAGATAAAAATCTCTCCAATATCTTTGTCAAGAAAACCCCAATTGGGAGAACAAAGAGTCAGACATAGCTGAGTAGCACTCATCCCCAACAATTAACACAGCACCTGAATACATCACGTGGTTAATGAATGTGTGTCTCCTTGATTTGCGGGTTCCCTGCTGTCTCTGGGCTAAAATACAAACTTCTTAGCCTAGCATTTATGACCTTTTATACAGGTGTGTTAGAGCCAACTTCTATCAGCCCACAGAGTCAATTATTAAATTTTTAGTGTGAACATTTATTTATTCTTTGGAAACTGACAAACTATGAATCAGGGCTTGATATATTGTTTTGTTGATTGATTCTTAGACTTAAGAAAGTGATGGAGAACACTTTAATGATGTATGTTATATTTAAAAGTGTACAACTGGGGCAGTTAGGTAGGCACAATGAATAGAACAGCAGCCCTGGAGTCAGGAGGACCTGAGTTCAAATCCAACCTCAGACACTTAACACAAAACTAGCCATGTGACTTTGGGCAAGTCACTTAACCCTAATTGCCCTGCCTTCCCCTCTCCAAAAGGCAAAAAAAAAAAGTGTACAACTGTGGAACAGCTACGTGGCACAGTGGATAGAGGGCTGGACCTGGAATCAAGGAAGACTTCATCTTCCTGCGTTCAAATCTGGCCTCAGACATTTATTAGCTGTGTGACCCTGGGCAAGTCACTTAATGCTGTTTGCCTCATTTTCCTCATCTATAAAGTGAGCTGAAGAACGAAAATCACTCCAGTATCTTTCCCAAGAAAGCCCAAGAGTCAGACACAACTGAAAAACAAAACCATCCTGCCTACATTTTTCTTCAGGGAGCCAGCCTTCATACATTCCACATTGTAGCCAAACCAGACCAGTAGCTGTTTTCCTAAATTGACATTCCATCTCCTACTTCCCTGATTCCAAACAGGCCTAGAATATGCTCCCCTCATCTCCACCCCACTTCATTCTCAGAATCCTTATCTTCTTTCAAGGTCTCCTTTGCAGCATTTCTAATTATACCCTGCCCTTAGAGCTCTCTGCCTCCTCAAATTACATTGCATTTACTTGTCTAAGTACAGGTTTGGTTGTCCTAGAGGAGGTAAACTTCTCAAGAGAAAGTCGTTTCTGTGTATCTGTAAAATCTAGAAAAATGTATCCTGTACATGTATTGTATGCAGTAGACATTTGATAAGTATTTCCGGTTTTTTTTTAATGTATTGAATACTGTCAGGAAGGAGGACAAGTGACAGTCCTTCTATACTCTGTCCTGGTCAGATCTCATCTAGGGTTAAATTCAAGATACCAGATTTTGGAAGATCAAACGATTTAGCACCATACCAATACAAAGACCAGAAGGAGTCTAGAATGCTTAGCAAGAGGAGAGACTTGAGGGTTACATGACAGTTTCTCCAAGAATTTTAAGAGCTGTCTTATGGAAACTGAATTAGACACGTTCTGCTTGAGTCTAGAGGGCAAAGGTAAAAAACACAATGGGTGGATGTTGCAGGAAGCATATTTCAGTTCAATTTAAGAAAAAAAACTTAACCATCAGAATTTCCAAACGCAGTATAGGCTGTATCTGAAGGTAATGAGTTCCTTAATATTAGGTCTTCAAATAGAGACCAGAGTCATCTTGTGATCCAAATGGCCTTGATGGTACTTTTAACCCTGAGATTGTATGACTCCCTTACAACAAGATTTCTGACCTCTAAGAATTTGGATAATCTAAAACATACCCTTAAAGCAAATAGTCTTAACCTATTTTGTGTCATGGTCTCCTTTGGTAGTCTGGTGAAGCATAGGGACTTCTCAGAATATTTTTAAATGTTAAATATCAATGAGAGGTTAGTGAAAATAAAGATGCAATTTTTTTCCCATCCAAATTCATAGACCCCCTGAAAGTTGTCCAAAGATTCCTTAGGGTTTCAGTCCAGTAACTCCAGGTTAAGAACTCCTGGCTTAGAATGTGGTGAACTGGAGGAAATAATAATATTAGCAATTCCCTTCTGCTTTGACCTTTTGAGAGATCCAGAAGCCCGGTAATTCAAGAGGCTATTTTGGTCCAGATCCAGAGCAAAAGAGTCAATGGAATGGAGAACTGAGTCTCCACTGAGGCTGAATGATACAGTACTTGGCTGACTCTCAGGCTGAAAATGAACAAATCTATTAGCATTTTTTTTCTTTTGATGTAGAGCAGACTTGGGGCTAGCCTCTCCCACCCCCAGTATATTTCTACTGGCATTTTCCTGCTTTTTCAGCAAAGAAAAATGTCTCCTCTCCCCACCCTTCAAGATGTATGGCCCTAGTCCGAATTCTTAGGTGCCAATCCATGTGATTGAATTAACAAAGTGAAATCTGAAAAGCTAGGATTTAGACAGATTTAATGTAGCGCCTTCCCACAATCCTCCCTCCCCTTCTTGGGGCACTTGCTGGGGATTCAAAAGACATGCTTTCATTTCCACCACAAGCAGTAATGACAAGTTTAGATCTGAAGACATAAGACATTATTATCTTTGGAAAATAAATGGCAGCCAAAAACAATGATGCATTGAGGGGCCCGTTGAATAAAAGCATTACTGACATGGATCCAGCTGTTTCTCCGGCTTCCGTGGTTATGGATTCAAAGATGGCCTCCCTGAGCTTAATTGCATGGTGTCACCTTGTTACAAGAACAGCAACTCCAACTCCAGAAAGAGTTAGACCTTATATTTCTTGTTCTACTTTTCCATCTTCAGAATATTTTCCTATGTTTTATCTTCCCAACAAGCCCATGCAATAGATGGGACTGATACTATTATCCCCATTTTGTAGAGGAGGAAACTGAGGACTCAGGAAATGAAGGGATAGGTCCAAGGTCATATGACTAGTCAATGGAAGAGCTAAAATCAGAGATTTTCTCAAAGCCAGCTTTTCACATTTAACCATTAGGCCATCTGGCTTACAATTCTGGGAAAGGATGAGAGTGCCTGAGCTAGGAAAGGGGGTCTGCTCCTGCACACCATAAAACCCTCTCACACTGAGTTCAGGAGTCACAAATGGGTGTGACCATTCCTCCTGAGGTAGCCATAGTAGCCTGCAGGGCTGTCACCTATCACTAACCATACCAAGTCCGTACTTGCTGACTTGTGCAATCACACTGCCCCAGACCACAGAAAAGGACACAGTGCACTTCAGGAGCATCTCAGGATCTGGAGAACACCAGAGAATCACATCTCCCCTTCACTTGGTACTAAAGGATATAATCTTATGAGAATCTTCACAGTGATCTAAAGTGGCTCTTTCCTTTTCTCATGACATTGATGTATCAAAGGCCGATTCTACCAACATCAAGTCAGTTAGTTCCTCTAGAGATGAGACTTAACTGTCTTGAAAGCAGTGACTGCTAGCACCTATCATTTCTAATTCTTGTCCACCTTTTTAAAATGTAACAGATTCACAGAATTTCAGAGTGGAAATGGACCCCAGGGAACATCTTACACAACCATACAGAAAAGGAATTTCAGAGGATCATAGATTTGGAGCAGGAAAGGATCGCATAGGCAATCGAATTCAATCCTCTCATTTTATAGATGACAAGACTGAAGTACAATGAGGGCCACTGATGTTCCCAAAATCAAACACTTATTAAGTAACAAAGGTGAGATTAGAATTCAGGTCCTCAGATTCTTCTTTTTCTTCATTTATTTTATTCTGAACTTAAGAAATTAAACAAGTATTTCCATAACACAGTAGAAAAGGAGGGGAAATGATTGCACGTGAAATTTCAAATCTAATATTTACAACTTGCTGTTTCTTTTAAATAAATAATAAAGTTATAACATAACTTCCTTTTTTTTTCCTTCCCTCCTCCAACCCTAAAGATGGCTACTGTTAGACAGAAATACGTGTGTATACATGTGTGTGTTTATGTGTAAAACCATTGTATACCTATTTCTATTTACCAGGTCTTTCTCTGGATGCAGATAACATCTTCCTTCATATGCCCTTTGTAGTTAATCAGGGTATTTATTGGGTATCAATGGTCAAAATGACTTAGTCACTCCAAGCTGTTCTTAAAACAATATTGTTACGTATTCTGATTCTAAATACAGTACTCTATCTACTCTATCAGACCCACTCTAGCATACATAAGTGGTCATCAAGTGTCATTCACAAGAACAAATCAAAAAACTTAAAATAGTTTTAGAAAGAAATTGATTAGGTTGTTTGACGAAGAAAGAGAGCTAGAAAGAAAGGGTAGCTCCCTCTCCCCAGGTTCTGAAAGGTCTAAAAAAGTATCGGTCACATCAAGGGAACCCAAAACACAAGCTTGGGTAGACTCAGAACAAGTCTGGGGTGAGGAGATCCAAAACGAGGTGGATTTGGGACCTAGCATTCCCAGATAGTTACTGGGAGGTCAAGGCTGGGCAACATTTGAGGTTCAAACAACCTCTAACAGCATAAACTTGGATTTAAGCAATATAACAATTAATAAGCTTTCTTAACAATATAATAAAGCATTCTTTTCACACCAGGCTCTACTCAAAGACTCTAAAAAAAGGGAACCTACTGCCTCTCAAAGTTGACCATCTTAAATATGGACAGACCTAATTATTAAGAGGGCAACTAGATGGTACAGTAGATAGAGTGACAAGCCTGGATTCTAGAAGACCTGAGTTCAAATCCTGCCTCAGACACTTACTAGTTGTGTGACCCAGGGTAAGTCACTTAACCCTGTTTGCCTCAATTTCCTTATCTGTAAAATAAGCTGGAGAAGGCAATGGCAAACCACTCCAGTATCATTACCAAGAAAACCTGAAAAGGGGTCACAAAGAGTCAGACATGACTAAAAATAACTAAACAACATCACTTATTAGGAAGATTTTTTGTTTTGTTTTTTCCTGACAGAGAGTATAAATCTGCCTCTTTGCAACTTTTACCCACTGCTTCTGTTCCTGCCCTAGGTGGCCAAATAGAATCCTTCAACATCACAGCCCTTCAGATCCTTGAAGATAGCTAGAATGACCCCTACAGTGTACTCTGCTCCACATTAAACACTGCCAGTTTCCTTAACCAGCCCTCATATTATATGAATTCAAGACTCTTCACCATCCTGCTTGTCCTTCTCTGGAGACCATTCAGCTCCTCAGTCCCCTTCTCAAACCCATACTCTAGGTGAGGTTTATATCACCCTGCATAATTAAATCTGTTTAAGCTATGACTCTGGGGTTAAAGAACCCAGATTCAAATTTCACCTCTGTTATTTACTACCTGTGTGACCTCAGAAAAGTCACTCATCCTGCCTAAATCTCAGTTTCCTCATCTGTAAAATAAGGGGTTCCAACTAAACAGTCTTGGAGTTCCCTTTCCTTAACCTTGAGAGAAGTTATATGATCTGTTCAAGGTAACAAAGCTAGGAAATGGTGGTTATTACATTAATAATAGATTGTCATTGGCTAATGTGGAAATAGGTTTTACATGACTTCACATTATAACAAATACATTGCTTGCCTTCTCAATGAGTTGGGGGAAGGACTAGAAAAAGGGAGAGAATTTGGAACTCAATTTTCTTTAAAAAAATGAATGTAAAAAAATGTGTTAAGTAATTAAATAATTATTTTTTTAATATATGAAAGTATACAGGACCTCAGTTTTCTCATCTGTAAAATGAAGGCTTTGGACTAGACAGTCTCTAAGAACCTGAAACAACCAGATGAATTGTGTCTTTTTTAATTGACCCTATTTACAATTCATTGATTTTGTCCTGCATGATTCTTTGTCTCTGAACTTAATGCAGAAATTTATCTTGCCTATAATGAGTTAAGTTTAGAAATATGGTTCTCCTGTTAATCACTGTTCTATTCTTGTGGCAAGGAGATCTGTTACCCTTGGACACCAGGGAGTCTGGTCTAGTATCTTTATACCACCAAGCCATCCTTCAAGGATATCTGGTTTATTATCCAAAGAAGTCTGGTTTTCTATCTCTATCCTTGCAGAGGCAGTTTGACTCAAACATTGAATATTTCTTAGTCACAGGAGGGAAGGAGAGGATTGTTACTAACCTCATTTCCAATTTCCATCCAATCATTATTTTCTTCTACCTATTAAGCTAGCCTTCCTATTTTCTTTACTCCCCCAAACTATAAAAAGTATTATTAACCCCATAACTGGGTCTTAGCTTTGCTGGGAAAGTTGAGATCCTATTTACTGGTAAATTTTGAGCTTTATTAATAAGTTACTTGGAACTTTGTGCCTCAGTTTAGCTTAATTTTTTTTAGCTATTATAATCCCTTCTAGCTCTAGAGCTATGATAATTGTGTGATCCATCTGTACTTTTCTCAGACCCTCAAACTAGCAACTCAAGCCATCTTTAATTCCTCTCTCTCCCCCACAAATAATAGTTTATCATTGCCATCAGCTATCCTAAGCTCTATGTGACTTCTGAGCAACCAGTCAAGAATCTATAAATCTATAGCCTAAAAGGGGCACTACCACATTCAGACCTTTTGTCCTCACCTTAGGGATGATGGTCATATTAAATTCAACCTACACTGGGTTCATTCAGGGGAATAGTGAATGCCATTAGCTAGACTGCCCAGCAGGAGACATTTGTTCAGGTCATCTCCCAACACGGAAACAGGGGTCAAATGTTGACCTTCTGGGCTTTTTTAGTTATAACCTAAGGAAGAATACTAATACTAATTCTAAATATATATAGTATATATAATTATGCATATAATTATATACTAATATAGAAGTAGTAAAAAAAATTCTAGAGTATTTCTACTTCTAATTAACTGGACTCAAAGAATGCCCCATGGCTAGCTACATCCATTTTTCTTTTCTCTAATATTGAGACCCAGTCTTTTTCTCCTTTTCCCTTAAAAAATTAACTAAAGTTGCTAAAATGCAGGCAATTTATTTGGACTCTAATAGACAAAGGGAAAAAAAGAACATTCTCCTTAATACTTAAAATTCTGGAGGATATAGTCTAGGAAGATGTATATTTTAATACACTGAAATCTATTACTAATACACATTTTCCTTTATGCAATAGCTATCCCTTCTCAATTGTGTTACCTTGGGCAGATGCTTTAACTTCTTTGAACCCCAGTTTCATCATCTGTAATTCTTAGACTAATTTAAGTGGGAGTCTAGAGGGTCAGATGAAATAATAACAACTCTTCATGACTTTAAAGTACTTTCTAAAGGTCACCTCTTATTACTTATTTGGGATTTGCATTGGATAAAGGGGTTTCCTCACTACAGTTTCTTCTGAATATAAATGAAATCAAAGTCCAGCAAAAAAACAAAACTATCTCTTTTGGGGGGGAGAGGGAGAAAGGTAAGGCAATTGGGTTTAAGTGACCTGCCCAAGGTCACACAGCTAGTAAGTGCGTCAAGTGTCTGAGGCCAGATTTGAACTCAGGTCTTCCTGACTCCAGGACGAGTGCTCTATTCACTGCACTACCTAGCTGCCCCCCCCCCCCCAAAGTATTTCTTAAGCACTTACTATGCACCAGGCACTGTACACAAAGAAATGTAAAAATACCTCTTTCCCTCAAGGAGTTTACATTGTAAAGATGAAGAGTAACATGAAAATAACACATAATATGCATATAGAGTAAATGGAGGCTTAACTCAGAGGGAAAAAGCAAATATTTTGCAAACACAAACTCTTCACTCTATGGTTTCTTCTAATAGTGTGGAACTATTTCCTTCAGTTCAAAAATGATACATTTTGGTAGTGTCAGAACTTCTCATTTTCGAAACCACTTAAACTTCCCCCACCTTCTCTCCTCCCCAAACCTCAGCAGTTTTATTACATAGTGTTTTGATTTCCCCACTGTTATTGCCATATGACATTAAACATCACAGAGTAATGGGAAAGTTAGAAAATTTAAGTCACACTAGGGGAGATTTCCTTTGGCTGGGTTTCCCCACTTAAGGTCAAAGGCTCAGTATTTTCTTCAGTTTGAAAAAAATATGTTGGTAGGGTTTGAGTTTTTTTTTTAAACAAATTTTTGTGGGTTTTTTGGTAAATATACTATTGGATAGAATCCACAAGGAGTATGTTTACTATTCTCTTACTGATAGATTTTTTCAAATTTTAAATCATGAAAGCTGACTTTTTTCACTTCAGTTGCATTGAGTAATCTCACTACCTAAGTTTCTCTCTGTATTTTGCATCACAAATCCACCCACAATGATTAATAGTTACTGGTCCTTGAGTCTCTCATACTGATTCTGTTGAGCTTGACATTCAGAATGATGGAGGCCACCACCCCTGGAAATCTTCTGCAACAGATGAGATTCTCTATCATCCTTTTCCCAGTAAACCACAGGAGCTTATCTCCTTCAATTCCTCTCAATAGCTGGTCCAGAGTCTCTTGAGACTATGCCCAGTTTACATCTTCCTTGCCCCAGAAGGCTGAAAGACCCAGCAGAGTTTACTATTCTTTGAGCCCTGTCCCTTTCCATTTTCCTCCAGGTTAAGCCATCGAGACTAAAAAATAGCAAGATTCTGTCTCACCAAATATAAGGACATTGAGATATTTTTAGGTGTTAGAATCTGGAAATTATAGCCACCTCTGAATGAATGAGCAAATAAATGAATTAATGAACAAATGGAAAAGCAAGTATTAAGTGCATTCTGTATACAAAGCACTGTATTAAGTGCTAGCAATACAGGTAGAAAAATAAAAGTCTTGGTTCTCATGGAGT
Organism: Petaurus breviceps papuanus; assembly: GCF_028583685.1. Taxonomy (NCBI): domain Eukaryota; kingdom Metazoa; phylum Chordata; class Mammalia; order Diprotodontia; family Petauridae; genus Petaurus; species Petaurus breviceps. The sequence goes on along the minus strand of NW_027186324.1, from coordinate 3,869,949 downwards.
TTGCATTCAAATAAGGGGAGATAATATTTATAGGAGGTCTCAACTGAAAGTTCAGGTGGGAAATGTCCTATACTCCTTAGGAAACAGAAGCAAAGCATATGGTAATGCAACTTCTTTAATGTTATTTTTACTAACAAAACCATGCCCACTGCTAACGTTGAGACATTTGGTAGTGCCAATGACTTTAAGAGAAAATTTACTTTTCTGAATTTTCAGTCACTGCAGATGAAAGAGTTTCTCTGGTTAGGTGGGTTGGACTGGAAGCAAGGCAGTGAAGAGATAGAGATTCAGAGAGGTTACAGGATTTGCCCATGGTCACATAGTTCAGAAGAGAACCCAGATTTTCATTACACTCTATCTGACACTGATGGATATGATTCCGTAGAGTGAGAATGTCTAAAGAAAGACCACCTAGGGATGGGAAAACAGGAGAAAACAAAAGATCCCAGGGAGGTCAGCGCAGTGAAGAAGGGTACCCAGGAGTGGCAAGGGACTTCCTAAGGACAGCTATTGTAGCCTTAATGTATGCCAGTCCCATGTGAGTAGTCCACCATCAGAACGAGCCAGCATGAGGAAGTTGGTCACTGTTTATCAAAGCCGTTACATGTTTGTGTTGAGAAATGGGAGAAGGGCCTGGTACTTTGGGCGCTAAAGATAGGAGTGTGGTGGGTAACAGGAGCTCACATTGACATCTGAAGTCCAAAAGGTCAGCTTTCTATACAGAATGAACATTCCTGCTATCTCACCTGTGCAGGGAAATAAACCCTTTTCATAGAAGAGTGAATGGAGATCAGATGGGAAGACTGTGAGAGGGATAGACTGGGTAAGGGGGAGGGATCAGATTTCAGACAGGAAGATTTGGGGGAGGGAGAGACTAGGCTTGGAGAGGGACGGACACTGGGTTGGGTTACAGTAATTCAACAGTTATTAGTATAACAGCAATACAATCATCAGCATTCAAGCAAGAAACAATTATTACAAAGGAATTGATGTGATTTGTTAAGGGAACATACCAGAAAAAAATCTGTTCTATTACAGACTAAAACAAAGAAAAAAGGCAAATTTTTACTCTAGTGGATCCCTTAGAACAACAGTCCTCAAAACTGAGTCCCAGGTAGCTAACCTCCCTAATGGGTACTTGCAAATATAAATGGCTCCCAAATTGACTCAGATTGCAGTACCCGCTCTGAGGGTAATTGTTCAACTCACACTTGAGCAGTTCCTTCTCTACTCTCCCCCTTCTCCCAATCTTCTTCCTCTTCTTTTTCTTCTCCCCCTCTCTTCTCCTACCTCCCCTCCAGCAGCTTCTAAGAGTTTTTCCTCCTACACCAGAAAAGAATGTATTGTGAACTCAAAAAAAGACTTCTACTAACCAGGTTTTGTTACCCCTTCGCCACGTCTGTTCCTTAAGTATATACCTCATTACCATTATATTTCAAGTTTGAGCCCTCTCTTCTCATGAACTTTGTTTGTGCAAAGGGACAGAAAACCTCTGGCTTGGGAGAAACATTTTGAACCAGTTCTTATTGCTACACTGGCTAAATAAATTCCTTTGCTAAAGGCTGGTTGAGACCACTGACTGATTATTAATGGAAAGCATGTTGGTGGGGGCTCATGAGTGACAGCACTGGAAACTCAGAGACTTAGGGTTACCCTTAGAATCCTGAGGGAAGAAGTAGTTAGCCACCATCTGAGACCCAGGCCAGTCAGTACAACTTGGGAGAATGGTCCTACAGGATGTACTATACTTGATATGGAAAATACCACAATATTTAGAAACATAATTGTTGTTAGACCTTATCCCTCTGATACTTGGATCCTTTTCATATGGAAGCACTGATAGCTTGCTTCTGGAATAGAGATCAATCAATCAATCAACAAGAATATTTACTAAGTGCCTACTATGTACTATGCACAAGTATATATGTGTGTGTGTATGTATGTATGTATTAATAAAATATATGTATATGTGTGTACATATGCACACAATAAATTCAAGATCATTTGGGAGGAACTCATTAGCAGCTAGGGGATCAGGCAAAGATTAATATAGAACAGGGGTTCGTAATCTGGTTTTATATTGTTACTGATCCCTTTGTCAATGTGATAAAGTCTCTGGATTCCTTTTCAGAATGTTTTTAAATAATTGAAGGAAATGCTAAGATGATTTTGAGCAGCTCTGCCTTACTTAAATCCAGTTCACACACAGGTCAAGATGTCACCCTCAGGACGCCATTGGTCCTCTTCAAGAACAAAGGATGAACAAAAAGAATTGAAGCAAGTCATTTTCCCAGAAGACCTTTAAAGTCTCTTACTGCTTTAAATCCTGTGATTTTGTTGGCAAGTTTTTAGGGTTAGGGACTAAAAATTCAATGAGGAAACTTCCTGTATTGATGCAATTTGACACCTCTAAGCAATTTAGAGGCATGAGGAGTCACTTGCTTGGGGAAATAAAAGTTTAAGTGACTTACTTAGTATCATACAGCCAATATTGTCAAACACTTGAAAAGAGTTCTCTGGAGTGACTAGGTGGCATAGTGAATAGAGCACCTGCCCTGGAGTCAGGAGGACCTGAGTTCAAATCTGGCCTCAGACACAGCACAAAAAAACTAGTTGTGTGACCTTGGGCAAGTCACTTAACAACAATTGCCCTCCAAAAAGCCAAAAAAAAAAAAGAAAGAAAAGAAATTTCTTTGCTGACTCCCAGGCCATCTTTTTGCCTCACTTATGCACATTATATTTACCTTCACTAAATTTCCACTTTAATGCCTTCTTATAGCATGGAAGTGACCCTGGGTTCTAGAAGATGGTGCAAGGAAAGCACAGGTGGGTCCAATCAAGTGGGAACCACTTCTAGTATGAGCTAGTAACAGTCACTATCTCCTGAAGAGTACTGAGAGTTTCTTCACAAAATGGTTTCTTTTTTAATAAACACCAAAGACCATAAAACCATCTGCTAAGGTATGGAAGGGTTGTGATTTTCATCTGTTTGAAGGAGATCCAACAAGGATACATTAACAGATCTTTAGGAGTATTGAAATATTATGGATTTTTGTTTGTTTGGTTTTTTTGCCAGGCAATTGGGGTTAAGTGACTTGTCCAGGGTTACACAGTAACAGTAAGTGTTAAATGTCTAAGACCACACTTGAACTCAGTTCCTCCTGACTTCAGAACCTGTGCTCTATCCACTATGCCACCTAGCTGCCAGAATATTGTGGATTTAAAAAAAATGTGTCTTGTCTTCTCAACCAGACCAAAGGTATGAAATATACTCCACCAGCCACAGCTGGTCCACAACATTCCTGAATGCAGCCCAAACCAGATTAAAATGTAATTGGGAAGTATAAAATATAAATAAATACAAAACAAAATAAAAAATAATACAATAAAACAGAAATAATATTACACTTTAAAACGAAGTCAATAGGCAACCTGCAGTGATTATATACCAATTAGTGGCCCTCGATTTCTATTTGAGATCGACACCACTGAACCGGACTGCCTGCTCCTCTAAGGCAAGGATTGAATTTTCTCTTACACTTTCCGTTATGTCTCACTCACAACCTCTAGCCTAGAGGATCCTTAATAAATGGTAGCTGATTGTCGTACTGGCCTCATACAACTTGGTATGAATTCTCTGATGATGGCATCAAGAAATGTATTATGAGACGGTATGGCCTTCCTGGTAGCCCCCAAAGGTTAGATAATCACCTCAAAATCTCCCCTTTAATTTCCCCTTCATATGCCCTCTATTTACCCTTAATAACCCAGTATGAATTTGTATTGATATATTTGTCTAAGCTTCTTTTTGAAGCTACTTCTATTTTCAGTTTTTACTGTCTACTTTAAAAAAAAAACAGCTTTGCTTTATATCAGCCCAAATTCTGCCTTCTCACTCTCCCCAATCCATCTTTCCCTCCAACTAAGAGCATGAGAAAAACAAAACCCATTATAAATATGCATAGACAATCAAAACTAAGTTCCACATTAGCCTTGTCCAAAAAAAAATTTTTTATCTCATTCTTCATTCAGGGTCATTCATCTTTCTATCAGTAGGTGGGAGACTTGTTTAATCATTACTCCACTGGAATTATGGTTGGTTATAATGCTAATAAGAGAGAAGCACAAAAGAATTCCATCATATTTCCTTTTTTTCATGCATAGAACAGTTATTTATTTCTTCCAACACAAAAGAAGTGCTTAATACATGAGACTCATAAGTAGTCATTAACAAAGATTTAAAGCATGATACAAATGTTTGAAGCATGAAGGGGCATTTCACTTTCACTTCAGTTCTGCACTGTCCAGACAATTCTTTCATATCTCCTGGCAAGTCAATGAAGGTTTTGAAATCCTTCTCTTCTTGCTGGTCATCGTGTCCTCTTTTATTTTTTCTATTAAAAACAGTATTTTATTTTTTTTAATTACATGTAGAGATATATTTCAACATTCATTTTTATAAGATTTTGAGTTCCAAATTTTTTTTCTCTCCCCCTTCCCACCTCCCCACTCTCAATGGCATGCATTCTGATATAGATTAAACATGTGCAATCATGGAAACATATTTCCCCATTAATCTTATTGTGAAAAAAGAAACAGAACAAAAGGGAAAAGCCACCCCCCCCCCAAAAAAAACCCTAAGAACAAAAAAAAGAAATGAAATGCTTTGATCTGGATTCAGATTCCATGATTCTTTCTCTGATAATATTTTCCATCACGGGTCTCTTGGAATTGCCTTGGGTGTTTGTGTTGCTGATAACTAAGCCAATCATAGTTGATCATCACATAACGTTGCTGTTACTGTATACAATGTTCTCCTGGTTCTGCTCATTTTTAAATTTTTTTGTGAATTATTTTTGTTTTTTAACATTCATTTCCAGAAGATTTTGAGGTCCAAATTTTCTCCTCATCTCTCCCCTCCCCCTGACCCAAGATGGCATGCATTTTGATTAGCCCTTCCACCAGTCTGCCCTCCCTTCTATCCCAGTCCCCCTCTTTTCCCCCTCCCCCTTGCTTTCTTGTAGGGCAAGATAGATTTCTCTACCCCATTGCCTGTAAATCTTATTTCCCAGTTGCATGTAACAACAATTTTTAAAATTTGTTTTGAAAACTTTGATTTACAAATTCTCTCCTTTCTTCCCTCCCCACCCACCCTCATTGAGAAGGCAAGCAATTTGATATAGGTTATACTTGTATAGTTATGCAAAACACTTCCATAATAGCCATGTTGTGAAAGAAACCTATATTTTCCTCCAACCTAGCCCACCCCCTCACTTATTCTATTTTCTCCTTTGACCCCGTCCCTTTTCAAAAGTATTTGCTTCTGACTATCCCCTCACCTAATTCCCCCTCCACCCCCCACAATCCTCTTCCCTGTTACTTTCCTGCAGGGTAAGACACCCAATTGAGTGTGTATATTATTCCCACCTTAACCAAATCCAATGAGAGTAAGATTCACTCATACCCTCTCACCTCCCCCCTCTTCCCCTCCATTGTGAAACTTTTTTCTTGCCTCTTTTATGTGAGATAATTTACTCCATTCTAGCTCTCCCTTTCTTCTTCTCCCAGTATATTCCTCTCTCACCCCTTAGTTTTATTTTTTAAATATCATCCCTTCATATTCAACTCACCCTGTGCCCTCTGTTTATCTATCTGTACATATATATATATATACACACACACACATATGTACATGTGTTTGTGTGTGTATATGCATATATATGTGTGTGTATATATATATAACATGTATATATGTATATATACACACACACATATACAAATACATATATATTTCCTCCAACTACCCTAATACCAAGAAAGGTCTCATGAGTTACAAATATCATATTTCTAGGCATTAATGTAAAGAGTTCAACTTTAATAAGCCCATTATGATTTCTCTTTCCTGTTTACCTTTTCATGTTTCTCTTGATTCTTGTATTTGAAAATCAAATTTTCTATTTTAACTCCTGTCTTTTCTTCAAGAATGCTTCAAATTCTTCTTATTTCATTGAATCTCCATTTTCCCCCCTGAAGTATTATACTAAATTTTATTGGATAGGTGATTCTTGGTTTTAATCTTAGCTCCTGTGACCTCTGTAATATCATATACCAAGCCCTTCAGTCCCTTAATGTAGAAGCTGCTAGATCTTGTGTTATCCTAATTGTATTTCCACAATACTTGAATTGTTTCTTTCTGGCTGTTTTTGCAATATTTTCTCCTTGACCTGGGAACTATGAAATTTGGCTACAATATTCCTAGGAGTTTTCCTTTTGGAATTTTTTCAGGAGCTGAGCAGTAGATTCTTTCAATTTCTATTTTACCCTTTGGTTCTAGAATATCATGGCAGTTTTCCTTGATAATTTCTTGAAAGATGATGTCTAGGCTCTTTTTTTTTATCATGACTTTCAGATAGTCCAATAATTTTTTAATTCTCTCTCTTGGATCTTTTTTCCAGGTCAGTGGTTTTTCTAGTGCGATATTTCACACTTTCTTCTATTTTTTCATTCTTTTGTTTCTGTTTTATAATATCTTGATTTCTTATAAAGTCATTAGCTTCCATCTGCTCCATTCTAATTTTGAAGGAATGATTTTCTTCAGTGAGCTTTTGGACTTCCTTTTCCATTTGGCCAAATCTGCTTTTTAAGGAATTCTTTTCCTCATTGACTTTATGGATCTCTTTTGCCATTAGGGTCAGTCTATTTTTTTAAGGTGTTATTTTCTTCAGTATTTTTTTGGGTCTCATTTAGCAAGCTGTTGACTTATTTTCCATGATTTTTTTGCATCACTCTCATTTCTCTTCCCAATTTTTCTTCTACTTCTCTTACTTGATTTTCAAAATCCTTTTTGAGCTCTTCCATGGTCTGAGACCAGTTCATACTTTCCTTGGAGACTTTGGATGTAGCAGTTTTGACTTTGTTGTCTTCTTCTGGTTGTATGTTTTGATCTTCTTTGTCATCAAAGTAAGATTCTATAGTCTGGGTTTTTTATTTTGTTTGCTCATCTTCCAAGCCAAATACTTGACTTTCTAACTCTTTGTCAAGGTAAGACTCTGCTTCCAATAGAGGTGGGGGTGGAGGTGGGTGTATTGTCCCAGGTTTGGGGTATTTTGTATCAGCTGCTCAATCCCCCACGATCTATGAGCCGCCGCTGTTGCTGCTGCTGCCGCTGCTACCACCACTGCCACCACCACCTTCTGCTCTGCTCCAGGGCTGGGACTGGACCCCAAGGGGACCATGCTCCTCTTTTACCCAGGTCCCACAGAGTTTTCCCACTGACCTTCTATGTTGTATTTAGTGTTTGTGGGATGAGAAGCCCAGAAACTGACACCGTTGCCAGTGATTCTGTCTCATGAAGCCTGCTATGCTGGTGTGGCCCACACTGGACTGCATTCCATTCCCCAGGCTGGTGTGATATACACTTCTTGTTGACCTTCCAGGTTGTCTTGGACAGGAGATTTGCTTCACTCTGTCATTTTGTGGGTTCTGTAGTTCTAGAATTTGTTTAAAGTCATTTTTACAAGTATTTGGAGGGGTTTGGGGGAGAGCTCAAGTAATTCCTTGCTCTAACTCTGTCATCTTGACTCCACCCCTCATCATATATCTATAGCATAACTTGTTTATCCGTTCCCCACTTTTCAGATACCACTTCGGATTCCACCTCAGATGCCACCTCAAAGAGCTATAAGTATTTTTCTATATCCTTAGTTTGTTTTACTTAGGACTAATCTCTCCCTTCATGTACACTCCTTCTAATTCTCTCTCCTTTTTTCTTACTTTTCCCTCCTATTTCCCTGTTGAGTGAAATATATTTCTGTTCCCAGTTTTGTGTGTGTGTGTGTGTGTGTGTGTGTGTGTGTGTATGTGTTTGTCCTTCTTCTCTTGACTGGTTCAGATGATTGAGGTTCAAGTGTTGGCTTCTCTCCCAACCCCTGTTGGTAAACTCTTGTTGCACACTCTCACGTGAAATAATTTCCCCAAATGCTTACTTCTCTCCCTCCAGTGCAGTGTGTTCCTTTTCTCCTCTCTTTTCATTCTTTTCTTAAGATTATCATGACATAACAGAACCAATCCCAGACCTTGTCTAATTGTACTCCTTTTATGACCCCTGATAATGATAAAATTCTGAGGGGACACATATATCATGTCCCAATATTTTAATGTAAGCAAATTATCTTTGTTTAAGTCCTTATCATTGTTCATTTATGATTACCCTTTTTGTGTTTCTCTTTACTCCTATGCTTGAACTTCAAAGTCTCTAGGCAGCTCTGGTCTCATCAGGAATACTTGGAAGTTCTCTTTTTCACTAAAGATCCTTTTTGCCTCTTGTAACATTATTCTGAAACTTTCTGGGTAAATTATTCTTGACTGCAAGCTCACATACTTTGCCTTCTGGAATATTGTATTCCAAGTTCTATGCTCCTTTAAAATGGTGGCTGCTAAGTCATGTGTGATCCTGACTGTGACTTTTCCAGTATTTGAATTTTTTTCTTTTTGGCTGCTTGCAGTATTTTTTCTTTGACTTGGAAACTCTAGATGTTGGCTATTATATTCCTGGGAGTTTTCATTTGGGTATTTCTTTCAGAAGGTGACCTGTAGATTCTTTCTATTTCCACATTGTCCTCTGGTTCTAACAGATCTCAGGAATTTTCTTTTCAAATATTTTGAAATACAATAGTGTTTAAATAGTCCAATAATTCCTAAATGTGCTTCTCCTCTATCTATTTTCCAAATTAGTTTTTGTTGTTATTGTTTGTTTGTTTATTTGCTTGCTATGAGATGCTTTCACTTTGACTTTGCTTTAATATTTTTGTTGTCTCATAGAGTCATTGGCTTTGATTTGATTCATTCTAATTTTCAGAGAGTTTGTTGTCTAGACAAGATTTTGTATCTTTTGGTCCAACTTGTTAATTCCCTTTCCAGTTCTTTTTTCCAAAGTTCTCATTTCTTTTCCAGTTTTTTTCTTCAAACATTCTCATTTAATTTATGAAAACAATTTAAACTCTTTTTTAAACTCTTGCTTCATTTATTTCAGAAATTCTAGTTGAATTTTTATCCAAGCTCTATTTTTTAAAGGCTTTTCTTGTAGAAGTTTTGGGGCCATTCTCATCTTCTGGGTTTGTGTCTTCAGTTTCCCTGCCACCATGATAGCTCTTTTGTGATGAAGTTCCTGCCAAATTCATGATTCTGCATTTGATGATAGGCTAGGTTCTATGGCTCTTCAGAAGGTCTGATCCTATTGCTACTTTGTTGGGGGTATTGGGTATTTTGTTATTTGAAGATCTCAGGGAAAGGCTGAGGATCAGTAATTTTTCATTGCCCCCAAAGTAGTCTTATCCAAGTCAAAGACTGTTTGCTGTACCCCTGGTTTGAGTTCTACAAGTTGTTGTTGTTTTGCTTTGTTTTTTCCTGGGTTTGTGTTTGTATCTGGGCAAGAACTGACTGCTATTGGATTCATCTCCTATTAGCCATCTGGAAAGTTCTTCTGGTTCACAATGGAAGAATTATAGAATCCTAGCTAATGCTATTTCCAAACTGATCTTCCTTTCTCAGTATGTCACCCAGGGCCTCAATACCTAAGAATACTCCATGGTGCAGATCTGTGATTCAGTGGGGAGTGGGCAATAAAGCTGCCAGTTGGCATCTGTTCCCATCATAGCACCCTGGTATGAGTCAGATGGAGCTCTGGTGTATATTTGGAACATCCTCTTGCCACAGTGCATAGCCACTTTTTTTCCTAGGCTTTAGAATACTCCTGGTCCAACCTTTTCCCCAGTGTCCTTAGACTTCCCTGTCTGTCTCTCTATTCCAAATTGGACGGGGCAAATGACTCACTGTAACTTATTCTGAATTTCTCCATCAGGATTCAGAGATGTACATTTTCTACATCTATTTTTTTTTAAAGGGGGAAGCGAACTTTTTATTTATTTATTTTCATTTTTCAAATTCTTTATTAACTTCTGATTCACATCATTAATTTCTGCCAGATTCTGAGTAACAAAATTTCTCCCCGTTTTTCCTCTACCGACCAGCCCAGAATAGTGGTCCCACAGGATATCCCCTCCTCCAATCTGCTCTCTCCCATATCTTCTCCCATACCCCCTTAGACTTTTCCAGTCAGGCATGGTGGATCTCTCTGCCCCAGTGCCTGTATATCTTCTTTCCCAATTACATGTAAGATAGTATTAATAATAGTGTATATGTATATATAATTTTAAACATTTGATTTTAAAACTTTGAATTCCAGATTCATTCCCTTCCTCCCTTGTCACCCACCCTTACTGGGAAGATAAGCAGTTCAGTATAGGTTGTACATGTATAGCTAATGCAAAACATTAACGTAGTAGATATATTATAAAAGACTGACTATATTTCCCTCCCTCCTATCCCACCTCCCACTTGTTCTATTCTCTACTTTGATCCTGTCCCTTTTCAAAAGTGAGTGCTTCCAACTTCCCTCCCCCCCAGCTTGCCCTCCCTTCCATCATCCTCCCTCTCATCCCCTTCCCTCTACTCTCCTGTAGGATGAGGTACCCCATTTAGTGTGTATTTCATTTCCTCCCCAAGCCAAATTCAATGAGAATAAGGTTGAGCCATTCCCTTTTGCCTTCCTATTTTTCCCCTCCATTGTAACCATTTTCCCTTGCCTCTTCTTTATGAGATATTTTACCCCATTCTGTCTCTCCCCATCTCCTCTCATTATATTCCTCTCTCACCTCTTAATTTCCCCTTTTAAGTATCATCCCTTCCTATTAAATTGGTCCTGTGTCCTCTATCTATGTATACCTGTAAACATATATACACACATTCACATATGTATTCATATGCCCATATACCCTCATATATAGACATATATATATTTCTATTCCCTTCAACTATTTTCATACTGAGAAAAGTTTCATCAATCACAATTATTGTTTCTACATGTAGGAATGTTAATAGTTCAACTTTAATAAGTTTCTTATGATTTCTTTTCCCTGTTTACCTTCTCAAGCTTCTCTTGCTTCTTGTATCTGAATGTCAAATTTTCTATTCAACTCTGGTTTTTTCATTAAGAATGCTTGAAAATCCTCTATTCCACCGAATGACCATATTTTCCTCTAAAACATGATACTCAGTTTTGCTGGGTAGGTGATTCTTGGTTTTAATCCCAGCTCCTTTGCCCTCTGGAATACCACATTCCAAGCCCTTCAATCCCTCTGTGTAGAAGCTGCCAGATCCTGGGTTATCCTGATTGTGTTTCCACAATTTTCAAATTGTTTTTTTCTTGGCTGCTTGTAATATTCTCTCCTTGATCTGGGAATTCTGGAACCTGGCTATAATATTCCTAGGAGTTTTCTTTTTGTGATCTTTTTCAGGAGGTGATTGGTGTATTCTTTCAACCTCTATTTTGCCCTCTGGTTCTAAATCATCAGGGCAGTTTTCCTTGAAGATTTCTTGGAGTATGATTTCTAGGTTCTTTCTTTGATCATGGCTTTCAGGTAGTCCAATAATTTTAAATTATCTCTCCTGGAACTATTCTACAGGTCAGTGGTTTTTCCATTGAGATATTTCACATTGGCTTCTATTCTTTCATTTGTTTGGATCTGTTTAACAGCATCTTGATTTCTCATAAAGTCATTAGCTTTCATTTGCTCCAATCTAATTCTGAAGCAATGATTCTCCTCATTGAGCTTTTGAGATTCTTTTTCCATCTGGCAAATTCAGCTTTTTAAGGCATTCTCCTCATTGCCTTTTTGAGCCTCTTTTGCCATTTGAGTTAGTCTATTTTTTAAGGTATGATTTTCCTCAGTCAGTCTGTTGACTCTCATTTCGTAATTTTCTTGCATCATTTTCATTTCTCTTCCCAATTTTTCCTCCACTTCTCTTATCTGCTTCTTAAGTTACTCTGTGGCTTGTAACCAGCTTGTATTTTCCTTTGAAGCTTTTGGTGCAGGAGTTCTGACTTCACTGTCTTCCTTCTGTTCCATGCTTTGTTCCTTTTTGTCCCCAAAATAGGAGTCTAATGTTGGGTTCTTTTGTCTGCTTTGTTTCCTTTGCCTGGTCATGTTGCCGCTCAATTACTTGACTTTTCGGCTTTTTGCCACAGTAGGATTCTGCCACCAGACAGGGGAACTTTTGTCCCAAGCATTGGGGTTTTCTCAGCTTCCAGAGGTATTAGATGGGTGACCTCTCTGAGGTCTCTGTCTGGCAAGCTGGACACACACCCCAGAACCTCCACCCTAGACTGCAATCCAGATCCAAGCAAATTTAAGCAAGAGCGATTATCCCTCAGACTGGTAGCTTGGTCCCCCTACACTCTACAGGCCAGGAGCTGAAAGTGCCCCATGGGGGCAGCTGCACAGGCGGCTCCTCGGGGCAAAAGCCTGCGCACTCCCAACTACTGGGTCCCGAAGTCCACAGTGCACTGACCTCTCACTTTGTCCTTAGCATCTATGTGTTGATGAATCTGGAAATGGCCATAGCTTCTGGTGATCTGGAGTCCCTCCAGCCGGCTGGTCAGGCCTGCACTGGGGCTAAAGCCTCTGGCTCACTAGGGACTGGGCTCAGCTCCCAGAGCACTGTGCTGGCCAATTCCTGCTGGCCTGCCTGGCTGTCCTCAGCGGGAGGTTATCTTCCCTGTGTCATTTTGTGGATTCTCTAGCTCCAAAGTTTGTTCAGAGTCCCCTTTTACATGAATTGGGGAAGGTGGAAGCTGGAGCTGTATGGAGGACCTGCTTTTCTATTCTGCCATCTTGACCCTGGTTTCCTTAAGGGTCTTTTCAATATTTTATATTACATGACAGTTTTATCCTTTAATTGCAGCAATTTTAAGGAACCCGAAAGTAAACTTTCTTTTCACTTTGCTGCCAGATATACTGATTGCTGCCCTGACAGCATCTATTTTCCTACCCTTTTATTCTTGTGACTAGATCATGAATTACAGAAATGAGATTTGTGTTGGGAGGGGAGAGGGGAAGGGAAGAAAGGGAGGAAAAGAGTCATCCAGACCGTGTAATGAAATCTCCTTTTTCATGATGGCTTTAGATGAAATATGCCCTTTTTTTCCTTATAGGAACAGAGAAGGATATTTCAGTATCTTATGGGAATAGTTTTAGGTGGTAGCAAAACATCAGAGGGAGGTCATTAAAACTCTCAGCGTCTCAAAATACTGCCTTTAGAGATAGTCTATTAGTGCAATGAAATGTCATTTCATTATTTCCTGGCTGTGACAGCATTACTTTTATGTGAATATTTGAATGAAGATCAAACCCTTGATTTCTGTGTTTTAAGATATACAATTTCACTAAAATATAATATTTTAGTCATAGGTGAGTCATGGCTGTGATGTTAGATGGAGCCTTGCAATATATTTTAACCCTTGGACTGTTATTCTCTTTCGTCAAGCTATCAGACCAATGTACCTACCAGATTTTCTCTCTGCATGACTCACAGACATAGTCCTTTCCCTCAATTTTGAGACTTCTACCATCTGCCCTCATCATTCACTTCTCACAAGACACATGGCCAGCTAGCTCCTCTGATGGGCCTGTTGAGGTTTGGGGGTTTAGGGGCTTGAGACTCCAAAATACCAACACTCTGTGTCCTGCTGAATGAATTTGACTCAAACCTTCTCTCAGCCAAAGAAAAGCAAAGTTTATTAAAGATTCAACATAATGGGTAGACTCTTAAGGAGCCTAAGTTTTTGTGACGCTTGTATTGCACAAGTGGGCCAGAACAGTCTGACAGAATCTGTGCTAGATTGGATCTCAGCACCTTCATGGAGGCAAGATAGATGTTTTATACAGAAAGACGTGGGAGGGATCTAGGGCTGGTCTAGAGGAGGAGTTTGGGGAGGGTCTTGAGGAGGAATCTAAAGAGGATCTTTGATGGAACTGAGGTCAGACTCTTGGAATGGGATTAAGGGTGGGAAATAACTGAAGGCTACCTGGAGATGACCAACAGTGGAGGGCTAGGCTACTTTAAGGGTAGCAGATTTGGGCCTAGTGATAATGAAAGGCTTATGGCCTCAGGCAAATGCCTCATCAAGTGGGAAGTTTCAGTCAGAGTCCAAGGGGTTTCCCAGAGCCTGTATCCCATCACTTTGATCCTGTTGTTTGTGTTAGAGACTGTATTTGCTTTTTACTTTCCTATAAAACCAAACCCCAGTTAGTGGGCCTGAATTAAGGATGACAGTTATCAATAAAGACTCAATTTCCTTAAATGCAACATAAACTTTCAGAACATAATTTCTCTCAAGACAGTTGCAGGAGGTCCTCACTAAACCTGCTTCGTTTGGCTGGGGGTAGGTAGCAGGCAGAGTTCTGAGGTAAGTATTTGAGAAGGTAACTGGTAAGCTGTTAATCAATAACTGCTGAGTTTTGGAGGAGAGGAAAAATCAAAGCAGACTGAGGAGACCTACCCTCTCAATAAACTTTCTTTCCTAAGCCTGATTGAACTGAAAACCTCAGAAGTTTTAAGCACCAAGCTTAAGAAAAACAGAATGTTAGGGTGACATAAATAAATATACATTTTATTAAGTAATTATTAAGATTTTAAGAGGTCCAAGGCACCATGCAAGATCAGAAGAATTCTCTATCTAGAACTGAAAGGCACTTTAGAGGCCAGAGGGCCCCCCCCCCAATTTAGAGATGAGGAAACTGAGGCTTAGGAAGATTAAGGTCACTCAGTTAGCAAATGACAGACATGGGATTTGAAACTGCTTTTGACTCCAGAGCTCACTTTTCTTCTGTTCTTCTGCACTTTGGAGATACAAAGTGTTGGGGTCATGGGACCTGAACCTCTAAAAGGAAAGGTGCCGAGAATGACATCAGAAAACTCTTGTGCCAGCTCTATGAAGCAAGCAAGGTTCTGAGGATCGGCAGAATTACTATAAGGCCCTATTGGAGATGTGGATCAAGTAAAGCCAATCAGAAAATGCAGACGGTGATACACAGTTCCTAGAAATCCAGACTCTGGGCATTGCCCTGAAATTACAGTCAGCCTTCATGAAACTTGTGCCGAAAGTCCAAGGTCTCCCAAGCAGCCTACAAGACAAGCTCCAACAGGCTTGTTATGACACGCAGGAACTTCATAAGACCTTTTCACTAAGTAACGGTTTTGAAGATCTAGACAAGCATCATGGGACCCAGAGTCAGCTCAAGCTGACCCAAGCCCAGGGAAGCATAGAGCAATTGTTCTGTCTCTTAGAAGGTAGTATGCCTTCTGATTGGGTTGTAGGACCCATTTGCCCCGCTGAATATCCCTTCCCAGAGGTAATAACACTCCCTAAACACAAAGCATCTTGAATTGTGATATGCCATCAGGCTGATACTTTCAGATTCCTGGCAAGCAGTCTTCTGCTAATTTATAGTTAATAACTGCACTCTGTACACTTTTCAGATTATGCAAATAAAGTTGCATTGAAAATTTAAAAAAAAATGACTTTGAAAGCAACCCAACCTGAGACATCTAGTCCATCCCAAACCACCTAGACACTCACAAATTCTTTTAACTGTTCTTTCACTAGGGCTCTCCAACCCAGCCTAGACCATTTCTGTAGTTGGCCCACCCCAGACTATTTACCACTCCTTAATCCCATCCAGATCTTCTCACTGTGTTTTCTTCTATATAAATACCAATCTTACCCTTATCAAATTGTTCAGATTCCTTAGGAATCTCACCTATTGACAATACAATAGCAAATTTACTAGGAATTTTGCCTGCCAGACCAGGCTATAATACAATCTTGCTACTCTGACTGGAAGAAGGCTTGAGAGATAGAATTCTTTCAAAGCAGTCCCCAGCACCCCAAACCACAACACAAAGAATAGCAGTGTCTGCCCTCAAGAAGCTTCTATTTTGAGGGCGAGGGGTAGGGTGTGGAAGCAATATTTGCATAGATTATTTTTGTTCAGTCATACAGGACTCTCTGTGACCCAGTTTTGGGTTTTCTTGGCAAAGATACTGGAGTGGTTTGCAATTTCCTTCTCCAGCTCATTTTACAGAAGAAGAAACTGAGGTAAACAGGGTTAAATGACATAGATAATGAGTCTTTTTGTCTCCAGGTCTGGCACTGCACCACCTAGTTGCCCTAAATACAAGATAATTTGAAGTAGGGAGAGTGCTAATGATCAAATGAATTGGCAAAGTTGAATGCTTATGTTAAAATTTGTCCTGTTTTAAAGTCCTTTTATAGTAGGTGGTATGTGATGCATCTTTTTATAGATCAAATCTCACTGCAATGAGCTTGCAGGAGGAATCCACAATTTTTCATTGTAGTGGCATTTCATTATAGAGAGCATATAGGTTAAAAAAAATCATATTATCAGCTTTCAAGATGGAATGAACAAGATGGCTGCTAGAGGTCTACATACTCCAGTTCTCCAAAGAAAGCAACTGATTTATTTAACAAGTGAAAAATAGGTGTTCTGAAAACTTTAAGAGAAAGAAAGAACGTCTTGGAAACCAATCGTTATTCACCCTCAAGGAGATATCAAATACACATTTGCATTTCCTTTTCAGCAGTTTCCTAAGATCTATTTTAGCTTACTTGTATTGTTTTGCCCTGGTGGGTGGTTGAGAAGATTATCTTTGGTTTTCGTTGATGGAATGGAAGAGATATAATCAATCAGTTAAGTTTAGGAAAATTTAGCAGTGATTGCTATAGAGTAAAAATGGATTTATATGTGAAAGAGCCTCCTGACCTATTCCATCCATCCACCCACCCACCCACCCATCCATCCATCCATCCATTCATGCATTTGTTTAATAACCATTTTGTTGTTCATTGATTTCAGTTGTATCAGACTGTTGAGCACAACTCCACCCTTCCCTCCCCTAATTGATCCCTGAGCAGGAATTTCAGCACAACTCCACCCTTCCCTCCCCCAGTTGATCTGTGAGCAGGAATTTAAGCCTGGGGTAAAATCCCTGCTCCATTCTTTCCAGGCACCCCCCCCCCCCCACCACCAGATATTCCCCATCTCCGCCCATTCTAGGTTCCCTGTCCCTCAGCCTAGGGAAAACTTCACAGGTGCAGGAAATTCAAATATACACTTACACTGACCAATCACGGATTGTAGTTTTAGCTTACATAACCTGACTATAGTAATCTCTTTAAAAACTGGCACATTGTCCATGCCAAGTCACTGTCTGATCTGGGTATGTGGCCCCGGCAGTCCTGTGGTAATAAAATCCACTTCCAAATTTACTCCCGGGATCTTCTGTCTGGCTCCTTTCATGCTCTACAAGACTCTTCCTAACTCCATCTGGGGTTTTCTTGGCAAAGGCACTTCCTTCTCCAGTTCATCTTACAGATGAGAAAACTGAGGCAAATAGTGTCTGAGGTCAGATTTGATTTCAGGAAGAAGAATCTTTTTGTCTCCAGGCCTGACACTCTATTTACTGCACCACCTAGCTGCCCAAATAATCATGTTTATAATAACATGGTTTATATCATTATTAGTCATGTATTATATCTGGTTAATTTGTAAAAATAACAACATTTATTAGGGAGTAATATTAAGGAACAGTAATTATTAAGTACCTACTATCAGCAAAAACTTCTTGCTAATAATATTGATAATAATATCCTCACTGGCCAAGGACTGGGAATGCAAAGACAAAATGAATCATCCCTACCCTCAAAAATGCTAAGTTTTACGGTTGGGAACATCAGATGCACAGATTAAGTCCATATAAAGTAAACACAGTTACATTATAAGGACGCCAAAAACTTGTGTTTTAGGCCTAGTGTAGGGGTGACACAAGCTGAATCTTTTGATAGAAACAATTTGTCGATTCATTTATTGGCAACTAGAAGATGCTGTGGACAGAGTGCTCAGCCTGGAGTCAGGAAGACCTGAGGTCAAATTATACCTCAGCCATTTACTAGTTTTATGACTGTCAAAGTCACATGACCTTTGACTCAGTTTCCTCAAATGGCAACCTTGCAGGGTTGTTGTGAGGATCAAATGAGATAATATTTGTAAAGCTCTTGGCAAATAATAGGTGCTTATTCCTTTCTCCTCTCCTTGATTCTAAGAGGTAGAGGTGAAGAGGGAGCACATTCCAGGTTTGGGTAGACAACCTGTGCATTTTCCACTAAAAATGGAAAATAGAATGTCATAGGTGACAAACAGCAAGTCGACCAATTTGGTTGGACTCTAGCATATGTGAAGGGGAGCAACATGGTAAGTATGCATGAAAAAGACTGGAGCTAGATTGTGAAGGGCTTGAAACCCCACACATTAACCCCCTGTATCCAGAGGCAATAAGGAGCCACTGAAGATTCCTGATCCAAAGAGTGATGCAGTCAGATATCTGCTAAAGATCATCATGGTAACTCTTTTGGAGCGGGACCAGACTGAGAAGGCTAGAGTCCAATTAGGAAGCCATGGAAATAGTCCAAATGAGAGTTAATGAGGACTTTGCAGGGTATGGGATGTTCAGGGAGGAATAGCACCTCTGGTGCGAGGGTTTGCTGAGCCTTTTTCAGGGCTGCTCATCCACTTTAGGTGTCTACCTTCAGCCAACACTCAGATGTGATTCCAAGAAATGGTACTGTGCACAGTGGCCACACCCCAGTAAAACCTTGGCAGATGGGCTAAACCAGACTGAGGGTAAATGGTAGGCCTCAAACATTTTGGTGAGTTAGGGGGATGTCCATCCCAAGCATCTGAAGACTTCCCTCGGCACAATGCGAGGATGACAGCAATTTGTTCCAATGGCCGTGAAGGTAGTTGAAGCAGGCACTGTGGGGTGCTTAAAGCTTAGTCAGACTGAAGATGCCACGGTCACCCAACGTATCCCAGGCCATTGCCAGTTGTCCTGCCTTTTGTCTTACCACTGAACTTCAATGACTCTGGAAGAAAAAAGTGAGGCTCACAGCTTTGTGCAACTCTGCCTCACTTAAATCCAATTCACAAGGGAGTCAAGACTTCATCCCATGTCATTGGTCATCTTAGAAACAAAGAACAAACATTGAGGGCTTTAGGTAATAAGGAATTAGGGCAGCTGTCATGTGAATGGAAAGAAGGGAATAGACAGGGAACATGTCATTAATTTAGAATAAGTTTGGCTTGGGCAACTGATTGAATATGAGGGAGGGTGAGGAAGACAGGAGTTGTGGATGATTCTGAGTATGAGACACTGGAACGATGGTAATTCTCTTCATAGGTATAGGGAAGCTAGGCAGGGTGGTGAGTTATTTTTGGTGAAATAATGAATCTGTTTTAGACATATTATACCCAAAGGATATTTAGTAAGAGATGCCAAACAGGCAGTGCAGGATTAGAGCTCAGAGGGAGACTTGGGTTGGATATGTTAATGGAATGCTGGTAAATATCTAACGATTGACTCTCTGGGGAAGAAAAGAACCCAGACACATTTTAAAGTCTAATCTGCATTAACATTTTATTTCTTAAGTCTAGACAATCACCAAAACAGTAATCAAGACTTGATTTGTGAGGTGTAAATGCTTATACTGAAATTTTAACAATCTACTCTTGTGACCCGGGGCAACTGGCTCCAATTCTACACTGGGAATATCTGGGGGTAATAAGCATGAACTCATTGGTTTAGTGTGAAGGGAGCTGTTTTCATTTAAGAGATGAGGTTGGAAGCTATGCTAGACCATTTGGAAAGTGAGAGGAGAGAAAATGGAAGCTTTAAGTGCAGAAAACTTTTCCTAGGCGATTGGTCGTGAAAGGGATACGATAAATAGGATGGTAGCTGGAGGAAAAAACACTGGATTTGGAGTCAGAGGAATCAGGTTGCTATCCTGGCCCTGCTACTTACTACCTAGGTAATGTTGTTCATGAGAAAGAACCCAAAATCTTAAATAACTTTAGAAATAGATTTAGCAGAGAAGATCAAACCAGAAAGGAAGTGTGGCTCCCTCTCCAAGTCTTTGTGACATTATATAATATAGAGTTCAGACAAAGGTATGAGGATATTTGACAAATTGGCCTCACTTAAGAAGTAGGAAGTCTCCAGATAAGCACTGGTTGGGATATAAGCATTTCTTTCTTTCTTTTGCTTTTTGGAGGGCAATTGGGGTTAAGTGACTTGCCCACGGTCAGATGGCTAGTTTGTGTGTGTGTGTGTGTGTGTGTGTGTGTGTGTTAAATGTCCGAGGTCGGATTTGAACTCAGGTCCTCCTGACTCCACAGCTGGTGCTCTAGTCACTGTGTCACCTAGCCGCCCTGATATAAGCATTTCTTACAGTCATCTGACTTCCCTAGAGCATCTTTGAGGTCAGCCTGACCTCTACAGTAAGCATTATGGGTTAGACAATTTTCTATCCACATAAAGTTAGGTTTAAAAAATATTAATAATATTACACAGGAATCTTGGGAAACTCTTTTCATATCTCTGAGGTTCTGTTTCACCACCTATAAAATGAAGAGGCCAGGCTAAAGACAGTGGACTGTTGTGGGAAAAGCTGACCTCACACCTATCAGATCAACTAACATGACAGAAAAGAAAAATGACAAATGTTGGAGGGGATGTGGAAAAATTGGGATACTAATGCATTGTTGATGGATCTATGAGTTGTTCCAACCATTCTGGAGAACAATTTGGAACTATGCTCAAAGGGGTATAAAACTGTGCATACTCTGACTCAGCAATACCATTACTAGGTCCGTACCTCAGGGAGATCAAAGAAAAAGGAAAAGGATTCATATGTACGGATTTATTTGCAACAACTCTTTTCATGGTGGCAAAGAAACCACAGAGATGATCACCAATTGGAGAATAGCTGAATAAATTGTGTTGATATATGATTGGGATGGAATGCTATTGTGCTGTAAGAAATGATGAAGGGGATGGTTTCAGAAACAACTGAGATGATACATGAACTGATACAAAATGAAGTGAGCATTGTACACAGTAACAGCAAGACTGTAATGATGATCAGCTGTGAGGGATATAGTTACTCTTATTAGTATAGTGATTCACAACAGCTCCAAAGGATTCATGATGAAAGATGCTGTCTACTTCCAGAGAGAGAACTTACGAACTTTGAGTACAGATTGAAGCACATATTTTTACTTTATTTTTCTGTTTTCCCCCACCCATGCCCACACACACACTGTGGCTGATGTGCAAATGTTTTGCATGACTTCGTGTGCATAATGAATATCATTTCTTGCCTTCTCAATTGGTGGGGGGAGGGGGTGAAAGGAGGGAGAAAATTTGGAATCGAAAATAGAAAATTTAAAATAATAACAAAAGGAATTAAAGTAGGAGAACTTGGATTCAAATTCCAGCTCTGGGATTTACTATTATTGCCTGTGTGATATTGGGCAAGTCACTTATACTTTCTGGGCCTATTTGCTCATCTGTAAACTGTGAGGTGGGGGTGGTGGTTGACTTAGATGGCCTCAAAGGTTCTTTCCATAAATATATGATATATTTACCATCTTTAAAATGTCTATTCAGGGGGCTCACTTTGAGAAGAGTTGTGTGATTGGACCAGATGAGACTCTGGGCAGCCATTGATCCCCCTGGCTTTGAAAACCCAGATGCTGGTGCTTCCCTCTCTGGTGCCATATACTTAGCAGAATCATGTGAGACCAGAGAGGAGCAATACTGAGCAGAAACTGCGCACTTCGCAGAGACTATGAGAAGCCAGCCCCACTGGACCGAGTATATGACCCCAGGAGGCAGCAGGGACACAGCAGAGACCCCTTATCACATAAATTCCCTCCTTGCAGTTTTGGTGGGGTGAAATGAGGTGTAATAAACAATAAGAAAAAGACTTCCAAGTGGAAAACCTGCATCTACGATGATGGTGACAGCTCTGAAGAAGTCTTGGAGTTCAGCAGGTGGTGTGCAGAACCAAAACACAACCAAGATGTGACCGGCACCCTCATAATATAATCAGCAGACATAGAGAATTTTGTATTTTCCCCCTTAACACTGAAAAACGTAAAAATCAGAATGAAAAAAATAATAAAATGTCTATTCATATTTTTTCTAATATTTTTTTGGAGGGGGGAGGGCAAGGCAATTGGGGCTAAGTGACTTGCCCAAGGTCACACAGCTAGCAAGTATGTCATGTGTCTGAGGCTGGATTTGAACTCAAGTCCTCCTGATTCCAGGACTGGTGTTCTATTCACTGTACCACCTAGTGGCCCCACTTTCTAGTACTTTTAACATCAGAAATAGTTGTACTTTGTCAAAAGTTTTTTTTTTCTGCATCTGTTGATATAATCATAAGAATTTTGCTCTTGTTATGTTTATATTATGCTTATATTTGATCAAATTTCTTTTTTTTTTTTTTTAGCAATCGGGATTAAGTAACTTGCTCAAGGTTACACAGCCAGTTATTTATGGGTGTGGTTGCTGAGTATCTGAGGGTGGTGCTGAGTATCTGAGCCCAGATTTGATCCAGGTCATCCCGACACTGGAGCGGTGCTCTTACTCGCTGAGCCACCTGGCTGTCCCTATTTGATCAAATTTCTGAATCTTGACTTCCCTAATTGTAAAACAAAGGTGTTGCATTAGGTGACCCCAAAGCTCCTTTCTAGCTTGAAATCTATGAACAACAGCAAGATTAAGGGAATGCCAAGCCCTTGATCTGTCTCCATGCGTTCTTATATTTATATTGCTTGGAGGTCCGACTGGGGTCAAGTGGCCCCAATTGTGGGTACTAGGAACACTCAGGGGTAGCAAGCCAGGCCTGTCATTGTAAGATCTAGTGAGGATCTGTTTGTTATTGTTTAATATGTATTTATTGAGCACTGGTTCACAATGTGGTAGGTGTTGATAAGAACGTTCATGAAACACTTGCCCAAACTCCAGGCTTGCATTCTGGGCTGGAGTAAGATTTGATGAAATGCATAGATTTTTTTTTTCCATTCTGTGATTCATCAACTAGTGTCCAAACATACAGGTTCCCAAACAATGGTGGTACTGTCTTTGAAAAAGTCACCCTTCTGTTCTGAGGAGGCATTTGAGTTATTAAGGCTAATTGATAAAAATGTCTCTAAGTTTACCAGAGAAGGAAAGATATGACACTGTACAGTAAAGGGAGGGTGCAGATAATTTGTTAGAGAGAAAGAGGAGGAAGTATGATCTGTTTGGCGGAATTCTTTAGGAAATTACAAAAGACAAGCTTTTCATTTGACTATGCTTTTCAAGTTTCAGTCTCCTATACTCTAATGAATTAAAAGCTTAGTAATAGCCTATATAATCAGAGATCTAAAGTTTGAAGGACCTCAGAGGTCATTCTGTCCAATGCTCCTATTTAAACTTAACAGGAACAACTTGGTCCCCTATATTTCAATGTATGCCACTGGGTTTCAGTCTTTAGGCAGCTTGCAGAGCCCAGGTTTGAATTTTGTCTGGCTTTTGGTTTTGTTTTGTTTTTGCCTTTTTTTGGAGGGCAGTTGGGGTTAAGTAACTTGCCCAAGGTTACACGGCTAGTTTTTTTTGTGTGGGTATTAAATGTCTGTGGCCAGAATCGAACTTGGGTTCTCATGGCTCCAGGGCCGGCACTTTACTCACTGTGCCACCTAGCCATCCAGAATTTATTGTCCATGACCTGTATAAGAATAGGAGGACTGGCTAAGGTGTCTATAAAAAGAGTTAAAAACCAAAACCCTCTGGAGCCCAGCCAACAAACTACCATGGTAGACTCTCCAGTGCCTACTTCTAGTTAATTGAATTCTAAAGTGTCACTGTTTTGAACTCTTCATTTTCTGAGTTATTTAAGCTCTTACTCCCACCCTGGATGACAGATGAGTATATGGACTTCTGAACTTGTTTACCAAGGTGGAGTGTCCAGTGTACATTCAAAGACTATTACCAACTGATCCTGTCATAAAATATCAGACCACCTTCTTATTCTTCAGATGCCCTTAGCTTTTTTTTGTGTGCCATGGATCCCACTGGAAGTCTAGTGAAGCCTATCGACTCCTAAGAATAATATTTTTATGTGCATAAGTGAAATACAAAGGAATCCCATTGAAATAGCTATCAAGACATTTTAAAAAATACAAGTTCACAGACCCTAAATTAAGAACCCCTGTAGGTGGATTTCCTCACAATCTATTGCCTTGCATTCACACACCACAAAATTTTAGCCATTCTCTAATAAATGTGCCCACATTTAGAAAAATTCCAATGATTGTTTCATAAGAAACAACAGATAAGAAGAAGTCAGAGGAATCTGGGAAGACTTACATGAACAGAAAAAAAGGTAAAGTAAGCAGGACCAAGAGAACAGTATTCACAATAGCTACAATAATAGAAAAGAAAACAACCCTAAAAGACATCAGAATTCAGATCAATACAATGACCGGTCTTGACTCCAGGAAGCTGATGATGAAACATACCCCTCTCCCTTTGTTCAGGGATAATGGACTACAATTGCAGAATGAGGCATAAACTATCAAACATAGTGATATGACCATTTATTTTGGTTAACTGTTCTTTGCTTTACAAGGCAGACTTCTTTTGAGGTAGAGATTTAATAGGTAGTGGCTAATATTTTAAAACATAAGTAAAACATTTTTAAAGTAATAAAAAAAAAGCCCATCTAGCTCACATTACAAATTCAGAGAGGCAACCTCCTACTGAAACAAGAATACAGCTTTCATTATTGGCTTACTTCCCCAATTCTGGTGGATGTGGTATGAAGGGTCTGGAGTAGTTTGAACTACTTCCCCTGGTCACTGCAGGTGCCAGTGAACAGGCATTATATACCACAATAACCACATGAGGGGAGAGAATCCATGATGGAACACTGTGGGTTCAATAGCTGCACTGTCCCTTTTGGTATTAACTCCCCTTTGGCATTAACTAACATCAGTTCTCAAGTCACTCACTCTAACAAAGTTTCTCTTACCATCAAGCATAGGATATTTTGTTCTAAGAACAAATGAGCAATCTTCCTATTTCTCAACTCCTCTAAATAACCTACTTGATCTTCCAGGCTACTCAGCTATACTCAATTCAGATATTCCCTGAAATCCCCACATTGCAAGGTCTATACCAAGCAAGGGCATTTTTTTGGCATTGTATGGTGTAATGCCATGCACAGAAGCTTTCCAGAAGAACTGCTACTGTGAACAGCTTTTTTAAGGTTCTGATTACTCAGTATAGTGATCACCCTATTTATTCTATAACAAAAGCAAAATGTACATGGAAAATCAAGGTAAAAATATAATAATTCAAAATACAGCATTCACCATATTTCAACTTATCACAGAAAATCACAATATAATATTCACAACATAGTCTCAAAGTAAAATAGCCACTCTTAAGTTAATTCAATCAGTCACTTATCAGTAGTCTCAAAGTACACATCGAAGTCTTCCACTCTTGGGGCAAAGTCTTGATTAACTCAATCAGTCACTTATTCAGCAAAGTCTTACTAAGTATCATACACAAAACCCTCCACCCCTATGTCACTAGTAAACTACAATTCCATAGGAGAAGTCTTTTCATCTTGACTTGGGGCCAGTTCTCAGATTCCTTGGATCCCCTTCCATGGTCCCCGATTCTGCCTGGGTTCAATGAAAGACACCAGCTCTCTGGGCAGGTCCTGCTCCACACTGAAGTTCACAGGGTCTGGTCCATGTCAGCTCCTTCACCATTTCTGTTTCAGGGAATTCAAAGCTCAACCAAGCCGCAAACAAAGCCTCAGCATCCCAGTCATGCTTTCTCAGTCATCTGGGCTTCTGGCTCCTGGGCTCCTGGCTCCTGGCTCCAGCTCCTGGCTCTGGGCTCCAGGCTCCAGGTCCTGGGCTCCTGTTCAGAAGAAGCTCCACCTCCACAAGTTCTCAGGACTCAGTTCTCCATTATTCTGTAGCTGTTCTTCCACCAGATCTTGGTCTCAAGGAAATTCTGACTGTGCCTCTCTGGGGCTTTTCTTATATACACAGTATCATGTACTTCCTTCAGATAATTTCCTGTTATGTCAATAACAAGAGACAGGAATTCATACCTTCTGTTCCCCCAATCAGAGGCTTAATCAGTTACTAAGTGTTAAGTACCTGCTACTTTTGCCAACACAAAGGGATCTTCAAATTCAAATTACATTACCATTACATATGGGCATCTGTACTTCTGCCACCATTTCCAGAAGTGCTTAATTTCTCCTACTTTATTTCTGTTTGGATTGGCTAGGTTTGCTTTCCAATCAATCAATAAGCATTGGCTAAGGCCTTATTATGTACTAGGCATGGTACAAGGCACTGGAGGCATGAAGATGGGTTAGCTGGCTGTTGCAATAATCTAAGCGAGAGGTGATTTCTGAAGGTGTTGGCTGTGTTAGTAAAGAGAAGGAGACAGATGCAAGAGATGTGGAGGAGGAAACGGCAGGATTTCTGATTGAATAGTGGGATGAGAGTGAGGAGTCAATGATAATGCTGAGATTATGAACCGAGAAAAATGGAAGCATGATTGTTGGTGGAGTTGTGAACTGATCCAATCATTCTGCAAGCAATCTGGAACTATGCCCAAGGAGCAATCAAATTGTGCACACCTTTTGATCCAGCAATACCACTACTAGGCCTATATCATAAAGAGATCAGAAAAACTGGAAAAGGTCCTACATGTATAAAAATATCTATAGTAGCTCCTTTTGCGGTGGTAAAGAATTGGAAATTGAGGGGATGCCCATTGGTTGGGGGATGACTAAATAAGTTGTGGTATATGAATGGAATGGAATACTATTGTGCTATAAGAAATACCAAATAGGCAAATTTCAGAAAAATCTGGAAAGACTTAAAATGAACTGATGATGAGTAAAATGAGAAGAACCAGGAGAATACTGTACATAGTATCAGCAGCATTGTGCAATAATCAATTATGATTGACTTAACTCTTCTCAGCAATACAATAATCCAAGACAATTCCAAAATACTCTTGATGGAAAATGCTATCCACATCCAGAGAAAGAACGGATGGATGCAGATTGAAGCATACTATTTCCACTTTGGGTTTTAAAAAAATTTTCCCCCCTTTTGTTCTGTTTATTCTTTCACAACATGACTAATGTGGAAATATGTTTTACATAATTGCACATGTATAACCTATATCAGATCGTTTACTATCTTGGGCAAGTGGAAGAAGAGAGGGAGGGAGAAAACTTTAAAACTTGAAATCTTATAAAATGAATGTTGAAAATTGTTTTACATGTAATTAGAAACAATAAAATACTATTTACCAAAAAAAGAATGATGGAAGCATGGTGGTACTTTTTATAGAAATAGTGAAGTTTGGACAAGTGGAGCATTTAGGAGCAAAAGATTATGTGTGGTTTGGGACATCCAATAATTGGAGATTCAAACTTGAAATATTCTCAGGGAAAAGACTTGACTTGGATTTAAAGATCTATGAGACATCTGCATGGAGACGATAGATGCCTGAGAATTGATGAGGTTTAGAAAGGAGAGGGTTTGGGATAATACTTTGGAGACCAACCACATGTGTAGGGCATGATGTAGATGATGGGTCAGCAATGGAGATAGAAAAAGAGTAATCATGCAAATAGGAGGCAAACCAGGAGAGACCAATGTCAGGAAACCCAGAAGAGATAAAGTGTCTAGAGAAAGGGATAGACAACAGTGTCAAATGCAACGGATGGGTCAAGTAGGACAAGGACTGAGAAAAGGCTATTAGATATGGCTATTCTTGTTCATCCTTAATTCTTGAAGAGGATCAATAACATCACAAAGGCTATGTCTTGACTTGAGTATGATTTGGATTTAAGTGAGGCAGAGCTGGGCAAAGTCATCAGCCTTACTCTCTCCCCCAGCGTCATTGGATACTAGCAGCAAGGCACAAGTGGCAATGACCCAGGCTGCAGTAGAAGACCTTGGTATTTTTAAGTTAAGGTCTTTCCCAAGTCTCAATTTGTCTGGGACCATGCCCATTTTCTCAGTTAAACTATTAATGCACATCTAAGGGAAACATTGCTGAAAGTTGAGAGAAGTTGGAAATGGTATACTAAGGGATAAGTATCAGAAATCACTGTAAATTTCTTATGGGATAAAGTCATCAAATAATTGGAAGTTACAAATGCAAAATCTAGAACCATAGCTAAGGGATTCAGAATGGTCTATTTAACAAGACTTGCCATGCGTAGCAGCAAGCACCCCAAGCCTCCTCAGGGTGGCTGCTGACACAGGTTCTTGGATCTGCTTTGATAAAGGAAAGCAACTCAAAATGGGTTAACAAGCTTACTTTAATCAGTCAGATATGTATTGTTCACCTAGCTCAGGGGAAAAAGGTCAGCACCCCGAACTTCAGAAAATACAGACAGAATTATCAAGACAGAGAAACAGATCAAGTAGACAGTTTCCAAACTGTCCAACCATTACATCCATACCAAATCAACATTTGGGTTTCAACATCTGGGTTTTTCAAAGCCGAGGTGGGGGGGGGCTCTCCACAACGGCTTCGCATAATCCAGATCAAATCACAGAACACTTCTCAAAGTGAGCCCCCCAAAACAAAGCTACACATCAGGGCTTATATAGCCTTCTCTTGGCTCAGAGAATGTAACAACCTTATTGGCTCACTGGCCAATCAAGAAGTATCTACTGAAAAACAAGCCTCCCACCCCAGGCTCCAGGTGCACTTTAGCGGAGGGGTAGGGAAGATCTTAAAAATTTACATTCCCATTACATCATGCTAAATGAAAGCAAAAGAGAAACATTTGAGAAGCATCAGAACTTTAAAAAAAATTAATATTTTATTTTCCCCCAATTACATGTAAAAACAATTTTCAACATTTGTTTTTAAAATTGAGTTCCAAATTCTCTCCCTCCCTCCTCACCCACTTCATTGAGAAGGCTAGCAATTTTGTATAGGTTATACATGTGTAGTCATGCAAAGCATTTCCATATTAGTCATGTGTAAAAGAAAATATAGACCAAAATAAAAAGCCCAAGAAAAATTAGGTAAAAAAAAGTATGCTTTGATCTGTATTCAGACTCCATCATACTTTTCTGGGGATGGATAACACTTTTCATCATAAATCCTTCAGAGTTGTTTTAGATCATTGCATCCCTGAGAATAGCTAATCATTCACAGTTGATCATCTTACAATATTACTGTTACTATATACAATTTTTCTGGTTCTACTCATTTCACTTTGCATCAGTTCATGTAAGTTTTTCCAGGCTTTTCTGAGAACATATAGCTCATCATATCTTTAAAAAATTTTTTTGTATTTATTTAATATTTAATTTCCCCCCAGTTACATGTAAACAACAAGTTTTAACATTTGTTTTTAAAACTTTTAGTTCCAAATTCTCTCCCTTCCTTCCTCCCCACCCCCCCACGCCATTGAGAATGCAAGCAATTCCATGTAGGTTATTTATATGTAGTCATGCAAAACATATCCATAATGATCATGTTGTGAAAGGAAACAAAGATATAAACTCAAGAAAAATCAAGAAAGTGAAAAAAACCCCAAATTGCTTCAATTTGTATCAAACATTATCAGTTCTTTCTTTGGGTAAGAATAGCATTTTTCATTCTAAGTCTTTCAGAGTTGTAGCGTATCATTGTACTGATGAGAATAGCTAAGTCATTCAGAGCTGATCATTATAAAATATTGCTATTACTTTGTACTCATTACATTTCACTTTGTATCAACCCATGTAAGTCTTTCTAGGTTTTTCTAAGAGCATCCTACTCACCATTTCATTCTTTCTTTTTTTTTTTTTTTGGAGGAGGCAGGGCAATTGGGGTTAAGTGACTTGCCCAAGGTCACATGGCTAATAAGTGTTAAGTGTCTGAGGCTGGATTTGAACTCAGGTCCTCCTGACTCCAGGGCCGGTGCTCTATTCACTGTGCCACCTAGCCACTCCCATAATTTCTTATAACACAATAGTATTCCATCACAATCATATACCCCAACTTATTTAGCTATTCCCCAATTAAAGGATATTCCCTTAATTTCCAATTCTTTGTCATCAAAAAAAAGCTGCTATAAATATTTTTTGTACATATAGGTCCTTTTTCTTTTTTGTTTTGGTTTATTTTTCAATCTGAGGCTTTCTCTAGCACAGTGCACAGCTTATACATAGGGAAAGAAAAGGCAAGATGGTGGGAATAATCCAGGTTGAAATTTGGTACAAGACAAGCAATGACAGGACAAAGGGGGCAAGTACTCTGTTGAAATGGCTAACTATATAAGACTGAGACTGGAACGGGAGAAGATAAAATCAGAGAAAGATAATGGCCATTAGGGGTGGCCAGGTGGCTCAGCGAGTAAGAGCACCGGCTCCAGTGTTGGGATGACCTGGATCAAATCCGGGCTCAGATACTCAGCACCACACCCAGAAATAACTAGCCTTGTAACCTTGAGCAAGTTACTTAATCCCGATTGCTTAAAAAAAAAAAAAAAGAAAGATAATGGCCTGAAAAAATACTGAAAGTTGAAGGGATCAGGGATCTTAATAAGGAAAAAGAATAGGTTTGGGGGCACTAGATATAGAGAAATTTTAGAATGAAAGAAAATTATAGTCAAATAGAAAAGTGTCAGAGTTTCTAATTAAGGAAGTTGCATATCTGTTAGGTAATGGGGAGTGGAGGAGTAATTTGGAATGGTGGGGGGTGTGGTGGGAAGTGGAGAATGTAGCAGCAAGCACCCTAGCATACCCAGGATGGCTGCTAGCACAGGTTCTTTGATCTGTTTTTCTAAAGGAAAGCAACTAAAAAAGAGATTAACAATCTTACTTTAATCAAACATATATCATTTACCTAGTTTAGGGGGAAAAGTCAGCATCCTGAACTTCAGAGAAAATACAAACAGAAGTTACAAGCAGAAAAAAAATAGAGACAGAGAAACAGACTAACAGACAGGGCTTTCAGCTGTCTGACCATCCATACCTAGTTAGTTACCAGAGAGAGAAGCAACAACATCTTGGTTTTCAAAGCTGGGGGTTCATCTGGCCAAATCACACAACTCTTCCCATGAGTGAGCCTCCAAAGCAAAACTTCACATCAGGGTATATATAGCTTTCTTCAGGGTCAGAGAACATCACAACTCTTGTGACCCACTACCCAATCACAAAGAAACAAGGTGTGGGCATTCCTGGAAAACAAGGGTCCTGCCACAGGCTCCACATGACCACATTCAGCCTATTAGAGGGCAGAGTATATTTTCAAATAAGGGAAGGTCCTCAAATTCACTTAAGCCCATTGAAGGGCAAGGAAGATCTTCAAATTCCCATTCCCATTACAGAAAATTCTGACAGAATGTATTTTAAAGGAAGAGGTGTTGGTGGGGGAGAATCTGGAATTAGTAGTGAGTATCAAGGAGTATTCTGACTTTCTCTCCAGGACCAATGTGTTTGGAAGAAACAATTTGTGTTGGAAAAAAAATGGTGGAATTGCATTGTCATCAGGGAAGGACTAGATCTCAATGAAAGCTAGTTGATGGAAAGAGTGTGAGAAAAAGAGCTTTAGGATGATAGGAATTTTGTTTATTAGGGAATAAGAATTCCACAGGGCACAGTGGAAGGGGTGGAAAGGGCTGGAATGGGATATATGTGGGGCCTAAAGGGTGTTCCAGAGGGTGCTTGACTGGGCCTGATAATGGGTCCAACCTTGGCTTGCTGCCATATCCATCCCTCCCCTGAGAGAGTACTTTTGTATTATGTGACTGAAATCCCCATATGAAGACTGGGACTTCCTTTAACCTTGATTTTGACTTGAAACTTTTGGGATTGGGAATGAAGCTTGACTTCAGGCTCCTGTAATATGGTGATAGAACTGGGGTGTGTGTTTGTGAGCAACCTTGATTTTATCTTGTTAAAGCTGCTGGCAGTTGGAACCTATCTTTTTTTTTTTCAGGGGGAGAGTGGTTATAGGGTAAGAAAAGTCTAGGCTTGATTAATAAGTTTCCATTAGATGTTGGTTTCAAATTTCCAAAAGCAGAAAGAGAACCTCATTGGGAATACAGTCAAAAGTATGTAGCAAGAAAAGAAGTCATTACTGGAGCACTGTCCAAAATCACACTCACAGAATCACAGATTTAGACCTGGGTAGAATCTTAGGGGACATCAAATCCAACCCTCTCATTTTATGGGTGAGACAAATGAGACACAGAGAAGTTAAGGGACTCGCTTAAAGTCACATAGATACTAAATGACTGAGGCAGAATAAGAATCCAAGTTTTTCTGATTCCAATTCTAGTTTTCTATTTATTATGCTATGTGACTTTTCAAATAACTTGTCCAGCTCCCATCCCACACAAAACAAACTACCTCTGCTATCAACATGCTTAAATCATTACCAGTTTTCTGCTGTCAATGTGTGTGTGTGTGTGTGTGTGTGTGTGTGTATTTTAAAGTACATCTTGGGCAGAGCATTGCAAATTGTGTATTCCTACAATTTTGTGCTTTGGTTGTTTCTTTCTGGCTGCTTGCAAAATTTTCTCCTTGACCTGGGAACACAGGAATTTGACTACAATATTCCTAGGAGTTTTCCTTTTAAGATCTCTTTTAAGGGGCAATTGGTGGATTCTTTCAATTTCTTTTTTTTTCTTTTTTTAAAGCAATCGGGGTTAAGTAACTTGCTCAAGGTTACACGGCCGGTTATTTCTGGGTGTGGTGGTGAGTATCTGAGCCCGGATTTGATCCAGGTCATCCTGACACTGGAGCTGGTGCTCTTACTCACTGTGCTACCTGGCCGACCCGATTCTTTCAATTTCTGTTTTACCGTCTGGTTCTAGAATATCAGGGCAGTTTTCCTTGATAATTTCTTGAAAGATAATGTCTTGCTTCCTTTTGTGATCATGGCTTTCAGGTAGTTCAATAATTTTTAAATTATCTCTCCTGGATCAATTTTTCAGGTCAGTGGTTTTTCCAATAAGGTATTTCACATTGTCTTCTACATTTTCATTCTTCTGGTTCTGTTTTATAATGTCTTGGTTTCTCATAAAGTCATTAGCTTCCATTTGCTCCATTCTAATTTTGAAGGAATTTCTTTCTTCAGTGAGCTTTTGAATCTCCTTTTCCAATCGGCCAGTTCAACTTTTTAAGGCATTCTTCTCTTCATTGACTTTTTGGACCTCTTTTGCCATTTGGGTTAGTCTATTTTTTTTTTAAGCAATTGGGGTTAAGGAACTTGCTCAAGGTTACACAGCCAGTTATTTCTGGGTGCGGTGCTAAGTATCTGAGCCTGGATTCAATCCCCCAGATCATCCCAACACTGGGGCTGGTGCTTTTACTCACTGTGCTCCCTGGCTGCCCCAGGGTTAGTCTATTTTTTAAGGTGTTATTTTCTTCAGTATTTTTTGGGTCTCATTTAGCAAGCTGTTGACTTATTTTTCATGATTTTCTTGCATCACTCTCATTTCTCTTCTCAATTTTTCCTCTACTTCTCTTACTTGATTTTAAAAGTCTTTTTTGAGCTCTTTCATGGCCTGAGACTAATTTGTATTTTTCTTGGAGGCTTTGGATAAAGGAGCTTTGACTTTGTTGTCTTCTTCTGGTTGTATATGTTTTGATCTTCTTTGTCATCAAAGTAAGATAATATAGTCTGAGTTTTTACTCTGTTTGCTCATCTTCCCAGCCAAATACTTGACTTTCTAACTCTTTGTCAAGGTATGACTCTGCTTCCAGTGGGGGTGGGGGTGGGAGTGGGTCTACTGTCCCAGGTTTTGGGTGTTTTGCATCAGCCTCTCCATCTCCCATCATCCAGAGCTCTGGAAGTAGCCACTGCTGAAGCTGTTGCTGCTGCTACCACTGTGCCTTCACTGCTACCACCTTCACCACCCCAGTACTGGGACTGGACCCCAACCAGACCATGCTCCTCTTTCACCCAGGTCCTACAGAGTTTTCCCATTGACCTTCCATGTTGTCTTTGGTGTTTATGGGTTGAGAAGCCATAGCTGCCAGTGGTTCAGTCCCCTAAGGCCTGCTCCAGCCCTGTCCGTGCCGGCATGGTGCATGCCAGACTTCTCTCTGCCCTTGGACCAGTGTGATATACCCTTCCTGTCATCCTTACAGGTTTGTGGGTTCTGTAGCTCTAGAATTTGTTTAGAGCAATTTTTTTACAGATATTTGGAGAGCTCCAGTGAGTCCCTGCTCTTACTCTGCCATCTTGGTTCTGCCCCTCTGGTTATTTCTTTAAGTTCATTCTTGAGTTTCTTTGAGTTTCAGTTTCACACAGTATATATCTTTTCAGTTATTGGCAGAGGCCAGACACTTCTCATTTTAATAGCTCTATAGCATCCTATCATGTTACTATATAACCATTTATTTTACTATTCCCTTCCCTATTGTGAGCCATTGGAGTTGTTTCCAGTTTTTCAATATTATAAATATATTCCTTAGGGATTTAGGGAGACATTAGTCTCTGATTCCATCATTCTCAGTAGAAGTAACTACACACAGGAGAGAAATTGTCTGATTAAAAGGAAGAAGTTTACTGATTCATCAGAATGTAAACATGGTAATCCAAAGCTGTCAGTGACCTGAAACATAATAAAATAACAAGACCAGCCCTTGTCTTTCCTCTGCCACCTGGATCCCAGTGGTTAAATTCCACTTATAAAGATTCTCTGGGACTAAAAATGCAAATGCTTTAAGGCAGACTTTGAAAAGTGCTAAATTTAAAGTGAGAAGAATGGGATTTGAAACCTGACTCTGCCACTTACTTCCTATATGACACCCTGGGCAAGTCATTTAACTTCCCTGGGCCTCAATTTCTTACTCTATAAAATGTGAGGGTTAGATTAGATGGCCTCTGAGGTCCCTTTTGACTCAAAATCTGTCATACTTAAAACACACTTAGCTACTTAACATAACTCCCTCTCCCCACCCCCAAGTGGTAAGACATTTTCATTTTGGCTATTAATACCTTTAATAGAAAGACTTTCCTATTATAAGCAGAATTCTATGTAATATGATCTCAGGGTCCTAGGAATGATCTACTGTGAAATAGATATCTCTTATCCAGATCACAGTATCTATGATGACTCATCTATGTGGGTACTATTATGTCTCTCCACTTACATGGAGTGTGTCCTCTGCACTCATTCTTATTCTGTACTATGTATTCTTTGTCCAAGGCATTCTGTAAATCTGATGGGGTGCTTGGGATCTATGTTTGTAAAATCCATTTGTAAACTCAATTGTAATACCACTTTGTAACATCAGTCTACAAAACCAGTTTGTAAAATCACTCCGCCCCCTTCCCCACCCAGCTTCACAGCATTGACTCTGCCCAGCAACAACTCATGAATTGTTTATCTCAGCTTGGAACGCTAACAAGCTACACCTATCAATTCTTCACAAAAGTATCTATAAACATTTCAGCTTAGGCAACTATTAGCTCCCCCTTGTGTGGTGTCTTGCTGCCCCCATGAATCCTTCCGTGCCCTATCTCTAGGTTGACTCCTTGGCTGCCTCAATGAATCCTTCAGGACCCTATCTCTGGGTTAACTCCTTAGCCTATTATCCACACACTGAGTCTCCGTTAGCCTTGGTTCCCAGACATCAATCTTGTCAAACATGACACTGATGTGTGGCAGACAGGGCACTTCTCAGTCAGCCCTTGACCATTAGCTGACTTAGTGACATTTCAAGACTAAAACCACACCTCCAGGTAGCCCCCCCTTGGGTTTTTTCCCAGTGAATTATGGGCAATACGCCTTTGAAGTTACATTAAAAATGCATGTCTCTTTAAACACTGGCCCCACCTTAACTCCTTCCTAATCCCACCCTTAATCACCTAGTTAGCATAATTGGCATGGGTTCTACTGTGGATTTTTCTATAAAAACCTTAATTCTACCCCTTTAAGGTTGCAGGTTCCCTAAAGGACTCTTGCCTGCTGTACAGCCTAACAATAAACTTGCAGGTCCCCTAAGGAACCTTGCCCACTGTAAAGCATACAATAAATTTTTACAACTCTGACTCCAAGTTGGCTTGGGCTGAATTCTTTGAAGACTGAATGGAAGGGTTTCTGGTCTTAGATAAGATCAGAGTTCCTGCTGAACCTATTGTGAGCCATCCCTCATCAAATCCTCCGCAGAGTATTTTAAAAAATTTCATAAAAATTTGTATTCTTTCTCACTGTCCCCACAATGAAAAACAAAACAAAACAAAAAAACAAGAATGAAACACTTGCAAAATATGCATAGTCAAATAAAAAAATTAATTTCCTCATTGGTTACATCCAAAAATACACATCTCATTCTGTATTTTTGAGTCCATCAGCTCTCTTTCAGGGGGGTGGGTAGGTTTTTAAATCATCAGTCTTCTGGTATTGTTAGTTTTTGCATTAGTCAGTGTTCTTAAGTCTTTCAAAGTTCTTTGTTGTTATTATAGAAATTATTCTGCCAATTGTGTTCCTTTCATTCTACTTTAGTTCAATTCAGTCTTCCATCTTTTCTCTCTGTGGAGTTACTCATCTAAAGCACTAAGGTCCTTCCCTGCGTGTGTTTTTTTCTTCAGTATTTTTACTGTCCGTCTACTTTTTCTCATAGCCTTTATATATGAACAACTGCCTTCCTTTGTGGTTGTCCTCAGGAATGTCTTGGACCCTACTTCCTGTATACCAATCGTTTCTGGTAACAAGTTTTAGCTTACTTGCATCTAACATACAATGTTCAATTGCCCTGTGGGATATTAGTCATTTCAGTTCTGCTGAGATTGTGGTTACATACTTTCAATATGTCAATGCATTTAAGACCTCAGTTACATGAGCAGTTTCTCAAATTGTGCCACTTACAACCTACTTGTGCTTTTTGGAAAGCCAGACATTAAAGAGATATACAAAAATATTTACAACAATGCCATTCTTCTCACTATTTAAAAAAAAAAAAAAATATATATATATATATATAGTTTTTTAAAAATAACCCTACAGAGGATTCTGGGGGGATGGTGGAGTAAGTCAGAAAATTCCAAACTCTCAAGATCTTCCCACACAAAAGAGTTAAAATAGCACCTTAGGGCAAACAAAGTGTGGGTGGAGATAAGCAAGGACAGGGGCATAACAGAGGTCCTCCTGGGACAATTTGAGAAGATCAGAAAGAAAAATCCCAGGATGAGGTTTTTGTGAAGGGTAAACACTCCACAGCAGCTAGCCTCTTAAACAACAAGCAGCAAGCCCTGGAGTTAGCTGGTTTGAGAGGCTGCCTCGACCCCAGCCACCAGAACTTTTACCCCTGGTATAGTGAGGGGAATTGGGTGTTTGAGCCCAGGAAGATCAAGGGAACCCCTGCTGGCCAGGAACACCAGACCCAGATGTGCTGTTAAGAGCGGTGGACGCAAGAGGGACGCAGCATACATGCCTGGTAAGTGTAGAAACAGTGGGGAAGAAAGTCCCTGACTGTGGGCACTTACAGGAGGCTGGAGGTTTGGCTTTGGATTTAGGCTAAAGGGAAGAACTGAAGATCTGGGGCATACTCCTGGGTTAGAGGTGACTATGAATAACTAAACTATCACCACAAAAAAAATCAATGCACAGGCAAAGGAAAAAGAACTCAACTATAGAAATCTATTATGGAAATAGAGATGATGGGGGTTCATCTTCAGAGGAGGAAATTGAAGTAAAGAAATCCCCAAACAGCAGTGGTCACCTGTACAAAAAGAATTTGTAGAAAGTAGAAAAATAGAAAAACCTTTAAAAAAAACTTTAAAAATCAAGTGACAGAGATGGAAAAACTAAAAAGGAAAATAAGAATAATCTAAGAAAAACGGGATGGGGATGAAAGGAAAGTCAACCAATTAGAAAAGGAGATTCAGAATCTTAAGGAA
Organism: Petaurus breviceps papuanus; assembly: GCF_028583685.1. Lineage (NCBI taxonomy): Eukaryota > Metazoa > Chordata > Mammalia > Diprotodontia > Petauridae > Petaurus > Petaurus breviceps. Next base: position 3,832,230 of record NW_027186324.1, on the reverse strand, counting down.
GGAAATGAAGAAAATTAGAATTGGGTAAAGTCAGTGAAATTATAAAAGATCAGGAAATGATTAAGCAAAATATGAATGAAAAAATAGAAGAGAAAGTGAAATATCTTATAAGAAAAACAACAGATTTGGAGAATAGATCAAAAAGAGAAAATATATCGACCCTTTCCCCCAACATGGAAGAAGGAAGCTGTTGCCCCCCCCAAGACAGAAGCCAAGTCCAAGGCCTTTGAAGGCCAAGAAGGCGGTGCTGAAGGATGTCCATAGCCACAAAAAGAAGAAGATCCAAACATCCCCCACCTTCCGGCGACCCAAGACGCTGAGACTAAGAAGGCAGCCCAAATACCTTCGGAAGAGCGCCCCTCGCAGAAACAAGCTCAATCACTATGCCGTCATTAGGTTTCCCTTGACCACTGAGTCTGCTATGAAGAAGATTGAGGACAACAACAAGCTAGTCTTCATTGTGGACATCAAGGCCAACAAGCATCAGATCAAGCAGGCCGTAAAGAAGCTGTATGACATTGACGTGGACAAGGTCAACACACTGATCCGGCCCGATGGAGAGAAGAAGGCCTATGTCCGTCTTGCTCCAGACTATGATGCTTTAGATGTTGCCAACAAAATTGGAATCATCTAATTTGCTGTGTCCCGTTCCACCTACAATAAAAATAAAAAGTTTTCCAGAAAAAAAAAGAAAATATAAAAATAATTGGACTAGGGCGGTTAAGTGGTGCAGTGAGTAGAGCTCAGGCCCTGGAGCCAGGAGGACCTGGGTTCAGATCCGGCCTCAGACACTTGACACATACACACAAAAACTAGCTGTGTGGCCTTGGGCAAGTCACTTAACTCCAACTGCCCTATCCTCCCCTCTCCAAAAAAAAGCAAAAAAAAAAATTGGACTAACTGAAAGTTACAATCCAAAAAAAGAATCTTGATACAATAATACGAGGTATAATTAAAGAAAATTGTCCTGAAGCATTAGAACAAGGGGGGAAAGTAGAAATAGGAAAAAAAAATCCATCAATCACCACTTAAAAGAGATCTTATGAGGAAAACTCATAGGAATATCAATCAAATTCTGAATTCCCCAGCTCAAGGAAAAATTATTAAAAGCATCAAGATTAAAACAATTTAAATATGATGTTGGCACCACAATTAGAATTACACAAGACCTAGCAGCAGAAACATTAAAGAAATGCAGGTCTTGGAACACTTGGAACATAGAAGAGCAAAAGAACTGGGGTTCCAGTCAAAGGTATCATACCCAGCAAAGTTAACTATTGTCTTGAACAAGAAATGGACATTTGATGAACTTTCAGATTTTCAAGACTTTGTTAAAAAAAAAAACAACAACCGGGACTTATAAGACAATTCAACATACAAGAACCAATATAAATATAAGGTAAATAACAAAGACTGATTATAAGGGATCCACAATGAGGGACTATTTACTTTCTATGTATGTAAAATTTACATCTAAGATTCTTATTAATAATTGGGTAGTTCATAAAAAAGATTGGGGGGAAGCTGAGTATGATATGAATTGTAAAAGTAAAACTATTTAGTAACAGATAAAAAGGGTAATTATTTTATACAAATGAAGTGCAAGAGGAAGAATCGATACATAAGAATTAGACGAGGAGGAGGGCTGGTAGTTCTGGTGACCTACTTTCATCGGGAATGGGTATAAGAGGAAACAATGCATATATATTTAGAAGAGTTTAGAAGTCTTCTAAATTCAGAAGTAATAAAATGGGCAAATAATAAATAATAATAATAAAATAATAAATAATAATAAAAAGGGCAAAGGGAGGGGGAAAAGGACAAGGGAGGGATCTTTACAGGGGAGGGTGAGGGAATAGGTAAATAGGGATATAGAAGGGTGTTTAGATTTATAGGAATGGGAGGATAGGGGAGGGATCCTTGGAGGGGGGTAAGCAAGTCATAGGAGGGCAAGGTAGTGGGTAAAATAAAGTAGAGGAGGCAGGAGGGATGGAAAATGAGAGATATACATATACATAAAAACAAAGATCAGGAGTAGAATAGGTTCAGGAATGTATATATATATATATCTATAGCTATGGAGAAGCATATCTAAACTTTATTGTGACCTGCTTGGGTAGGGTTGAGGAAGGGGAAAAAAGAACAAAGTAAAAAAGTGAACAGCAGAGAACAAAAGAAAACTCACAAGGAAGCAAAGATGGACAATTCTCAACACAATGATTGCTATTTATCATATAGGCTTTCTTGAAATGAAAATGCATTGTTACATATTTTGAATCCTCTCATGTTCTGCTATGAACGTGACATACTTTTATTTCTTCCTAACTTTGTATTTAAGTTCCAATATTTAAATTCATGATATGTTTTTGTTTCTTTTTTTTTTTTTTTTTTGTTCTCTGTGTTCTGGTATTTGAATCTAAAAATAAATTTTGGAAAAAAATAACACTAAATATTTTAAATAAAATGTTATTTATGTTGACATATAATGATTTTTTTTTCTAATATATGTTTTAGGGGTAGTTAGATGGCACCGTGGATAGAGCAACCAGTCATGGCGTCAGGAGGACTTGAATTCAAATCTGTCCTTAGACACTTTACTAGCTGTGTGACCTTGGGCACTTACCCATGATTGCCAAACAAAACAAAACAAAATGAAACAAGCCCCAAAACGTTTTAATTTCTAATATGGTGAATATCGACCTACATAACCCACATAAAAGCTTCAGGAGTTTTCAATAATTTTTAAGAGTGTAAAGGGGTCTTGAGACCCTGAAGTTTGAGAACTGCTTCTCTAATCTGATATTACCCTTGAATGCTAATTTTTTGACTAAAGTAGATTAAAGACTTTTCTCCTTGTTGTGGTGACTGCTTCCCATTGGTTAAATTTTTGTAGGAAACAGTCACAATCACAATAATGTCTTTACCTTTATCTACTATATGGCCACCAATATTTTATTTGAGCAGATCTGATTGGAGTTGTACTATTATTATGTTATTATTAATAATTATTATGTCATAATTAATAATTATCATGTTATTATTAATAGTACTATTTTCTTTCATCTTTAAACTTTCTTCTGTTTTGGTATAGAGACAGATAGGCGATGCAGTGGATAGAACACTATACTTGGAGTCAGTAAAACCTGAGTTCAAATCCTGACTCAGACAATTACTAGTTGTGTGTCTTTAGATAAGACACAGCCTCTGTTTGCCTCAGTGTAAAATGGGGACAATAATAGCACCTACTTCATGGGGTTACAGTGAAGATCAAATAAGAAAATAATTGTAAAGGGCTCTGCAAACTTTTTTTTTTTAAGCAATCCGGATTAAGTAACTTGCTCAAGGTTACACGGCTAGTTATTTCTGGGTGTGGTGCTGAGTGTCTGAGCCCAGGATTCGATCTCCAGGTCATCCCAACACTGGAGCTGGCGCTCTTACTCGCTGAGCCACCTGGCCACCCCTAGCTCTGCAAACTTTTAAGTACTATATAAATACTAACTATTATTATCATTAGATTTTAATCTTTAGGTCAGTGGTCTGATTGTACATAAAAAGTTGATTTAGAAATCATTTGCATAATAATGTCCACGCATTTTTGTCTGTTAAGATATAGTCACTTAAAAAAAAACATATAGTCACTTTCATTTTTTGGGGGGGGAAGGGGAGGTGATATTCATTCCTTGACTCAATTTAGTACTTAGTCTTTTTGACTCTATTAAAAGGAAATATTCATGATATAAAGGCATGAAGCTTTTATAAATATTCTAAAAGGTTTTGACCTTTACCACTTATTTTTAGCTAATCAGATTTTCCTGAATTTTTCTTGATCTTTGAGAATTTACCATCCTTGAGACACCTGGAGAATCAAAGTAGTGATTTTGAGATTCTTTAAACTCTAGCATGAATTGTGCTGGATATATTTGTTCCAGCCCATTGACCTTTCCTGATGTGAACTTCTTAATTTCTACCACTACTATCTCACACAATCCATGAGATAGTAAGGCGTGTTATTTTAAATACAGTTGTTCTACTCTGATTGCCATTGACAATAGATGATTCTCCAAATCCTGATAGAGCTATGTAGTTTCACATGTTTATTATCCTGTATCTGTTTCCATCTTTAAATACTCTCAGTATCATTTTAGTTGACTCTCAAGCCAAAGTCTCTGTCCTTTCCTCATGTCTTTGTTTTGCTGCTAAGTGAAACAGTAAGGCTCACAATCTTTCATCCTTCTGTGTTTTACAGATGAACTTGTCCCCATGTATCCTTAGTTGCCATTTTGTCACTTAGCTGCTTAGCTGACACTTGAAAAGTTTGTTAAATGAAGCATTTACTGGACTCCTTTAGGCTTTTCATTATGATGGTTGTCTTGCATTATTTGAATCGTTCATCCTGGAGCTGATGTAATCACATGTGTATCTTCTCTTTATCCTGTCTCCTAATTTGGTGTTTACATCAACATATTCTTAAATTGATGAATTGGCTACATTTGAACAACTGGTTCTGAAATGACTATTTTATCTGCTAACTATTGCTCCTATCTATGAAGACAGTTTCATTTTTATGATTTTTTTGTTCTTGACATATATGGTGACTTATTTTTGAATTTTACAAGAATTTTTGACTTTTTCTTTTTTACATAACTGTTACTTTTCCAGAGTTATGTTAGACAATAGAAGCTGCATAGTCTATCACTTCTCTAAAAACAGGATGAAAGCATGTTTCATTATCTGTTTTCTGGGATCAAAATTGGTCACTGCAATTAATGAGAGTTGTACTGTTTTTAGTGTTTTTTTCATTTGTGTTGTGTTATTGTATATATTATTCTCTTCGTTTTACTTTTTTTTTCTTTGCATCAGTCCATACTAAGTTTCCTAAATTTCCCTTATTCACATTATTTCTTTTGTCACAGGAATGTCCTGTTACATTCATATGCCAAAATTTGTTCAGTCATTCCTCAATCAATGGGCCTATTTTTTTTCCTTTTTAGTATTTTGATATAAAAAGAAATATGATTACAAATATTTTGCTATAGATTAATATTTTTAAGTAATAATTTTATTTTATGAAATTATTTTTTCTGTCAATAAGCACTTATTCTTCCCTCCCACCCCACATTGTAAATACAAAAGAAAAAGAAAATCTTTTGGAGAGGAATCTGGGAAGATGGTGGAGTCTCTCAGAAAATTCCTAGCTCTCAAGATTTTCTCCCACAAAAGAGATCAAATAGTGCCTCAGGGCAAACATTGAGTGGTAAAAATAAATAATTGTAGAGGAAGAATTGAGGGCTTCCTGGATCAATTGGAGAAGATTTGAAGAAAAGTCCCAGGATGAGGTTTGGTCCCTGTGAAGAGTAAACTTCTCCTGCTAGGTCCTAGGTTGATTTAAATAACAAGAGGCAAGCCCTTAGGTTAGCTGGGTTGGGAGGCTACCTCAGCCCCAGCTGTAGGAACTTATACCCCTGGGACAGTAGGTAGTAGGCATCTGAGGAGTAGTAGGCATCTGAGCCAGGGAACATTGAGGGAACCACTGCTACCAAGAAACACCAGACCAACTGTGCTGCAGTCAACACATGGCAGATTGCAGAAGCATTGGGGCAGGGACGTCACTGAGTGTGGGCGCCAACAGGAAGTTGGAGGTCTTGGTTCCAGTTCCAAGTCAGAGGGGGGAACTGAAGGAGACTCTAAGGTTGGAGGCACCATCCCCCATACCTCAGGACTGGAGGTGATTATAAAACCAAAGCTACTACAAATTTCAAAAATGCACAGGCAAAGGAAAAAGAATCCAACCATAGAGAGTTACTATGGGAATAGAGAAGATCGGAGTTCATCTTCAGAGGAGGCTACTGAAGTAAAGAAACCATTTTCTACACCAAAGAGTAATGTCAAATGGCCACCTGCTCAAAAAAGAATTCACAGAAGAATCTAAAAAGGCTTTAAAAATCAAATGAGAGAAATTGAGGAAAAACTATAAAATAATGAAAGAACAATTTAAGAAAAACAAGAAAATTACAGGAAAAAAGACAACCAATTAGAAAAGAAGATTCAAATCTTAAGGAAGAAAATGACTTCTTGAAAATCAGAATTGGCCAAGGGGAAGCCAATGAAGTCGTAAGAGATCAAGAAATAATAAAACAAATATAAAGAATGAAAAAATAGAAGAGAATATGAAGTATCTCATAAGAAAAACAACTGATCCAGAGAACAGATCAAGAAAACAAGAATAATGGGACTACCTGAAAGCTATGATCAAAAAAAGAATCTTGATACCATAACACAAGAAATAATTAAAGAAAATTGTGCTGAAGATTAGAGCAAGAGGAGAAAGTAGAAATAGAAAAAAAAATCTACCGATCACCACCTGAAAGAGATCCTATGAAGAAAGCCCATAGAAATGTTATAGTCAAATTCTGAAACCCCCAGTTCAAGGATAAAATATTACAAGCAACAAGAAAAAAACCAATTTAAATATGATGGTGCCACAATTAGAACCACACAAGATCTAGCAGCAGTGACACTAAAAGACCATTGTGTATCAAAGAGCAAAATAACCAGCTCTGGCTGAAAATACCATATCCAGCAAAGCTAAGCATAATCCTAAAAAAAAATGGATATTTAATGAACTGTCAGACTTTCACGACTTTTTTTGAAAGAAAGAAAAAACTGAATTTAATAGAAGATTTGAATTGCAAGAGCCAAGAGAAATATAAAGATATATACCAAGGACTCATTACAAGGAACTCAGTGAGGAGAGACTGTTTACCTTTTATATGTAGGTTGAGTAACAGGGGGGCAAAGTAATGGGTAGAAGTAAAGAAGAGGAGTTAAGAGGGATAGGAAATAAGAGATACATACAAACATAAAAATAAAGAGCAGAAGTAGAATTTGTTAGGGAAACTACATATATATATATGTATGTATGTGTATATATGTATGTATATGTGTATCTATATATAAAATATATCTGCACTTAATTGTGGACTGGAGGGGTCAGGGAGAGGAAGGGAAAAAAGAACAAAGTAAAAAGTTCACAGCAGAGAACTAACAAGGAAGCAAAGAAACGATGGATAACTTTCAACACCATGTATAGTATTTATTATATAGGCTTTCTTGAAATAGAAATTTCTTTGCTATGTATTTTGAATTCTCTTTTATGTTCCGCTGTGCACATGACATGCTTTTTTTTTCTTTTCTTATTTTGTATTTGTTTCAATGTTTAAATTTAGGTTTCTTTTTTTCTTTTCTTACTGTGTATTTATATTTCAGTAATTAAGAAAAAAGATTAAAAAAAGAAATCTTTTAAAATTACATGTCGAAAAAACTTTTGACAAATATACACAGTCAAGAAAAACAAATCCTGACATCGGCTATGTCTCATTCTGTATCTTATATTCATCTCCTCAATGTCAGGAGGTATAAAGCATCCTTCACTATTGGCACTTTGGATTATGGTGGGCCATTGAATGGATCAGAGTTCTTCAATCTTCCAAAGTTGTGACAATGTTGCTTCCTGGAGGACTCCAGCTCTAATTGGTATTAGTCTGTTTGTTCTGATTCCACAGGAGTAGTGATTATAAGTTCAGTATATTTGGCCCTAGAGCTATGAGCTGCAGGTTGAAAATTCATTTGCTTCATTTTAGGAAGTTAACCAGAGGTCCTCCACCCTTGTTTTTTCTTGTCATGGTGACCAAGCTCAGTGTGACAGAGGTGACCCAACTACCTGGAAAGTCCTCCAAATTGTTTTTATGCCTCTGAACCATTTTCTCTTGTCCAACATGAGCAGGTGACCATCTTATAACCATCTTAGGACCACTTAGTGTAGATGCTCCATGCTTCACCCATCTGTGAGCTCCCCAAGCACCCCTTTCTAATATGTCATTTTTGGGCCATCTTATGACCACCTAGTCAATGGAGATATTCTGTGTTTTGCCAAACCTGGGATCCTGCTGATATATTGTTTTGCTTATTTTAGTCTATGCATCATATGTCAACCAATGGAATTATTCTGTATTTGGTATTTAACCCAGGAGGGCTAGATAGGGCTCTGGAAGGAGGAACCATTTCAGATTATGAGGAAGATCTGAAGTCTACTTCATTAGAGGGGACAACAGACCCTTTAATAAAGCGACAATGGCTTAGAGCTCTGCCTCAGTCTCTTTTATTGTAGGTTGGATAATTTTTATCGCCACGGTTGTTTGTTTTAAGAATGTTATTGAATAAACTGGCTTCCTGGTTCTGCTTACTTCATTCTGTATTATTTCCTTCAAGTCTTCCCAGATTTCTTTAAAACTGTCCCTTTTGTTATCTCCAACAGCAATTAAGTTTATTTTTATTATTTATTTGTTTCCATTCCTAATAATGTCAATTGTGACTTATCAATGGGTGTTCTATTGCATTCATAAACCATAGTTTGTTTAACCACTCCTCAAGGGATGAGCACCCCTTTAGTTTCCAGGTTTTGGGTTCTACAAAAAGAGCTGCCATGAAGATTTTTGTATGTATTCATCCTTTTTCTCTTTCTTCAATCCCTTTGGGTTGTAGGTCTAGTAACTGCATTGCTGGGTCAAGGATACACACAGTTTAGTAATTTTAAGGGTGTAGTTACATGAGAGCTTTCTTTCTTTTTTTGACCTACTTGGAAAGCATGCACTCCAAGGATTGGGGATTGCTGGATTAAAGGGTATGAATAATTTAGTAATTCCAAATTGTTTTACAGACTAGTTGGACCAAGTCATAGTTCCACCAACAGTGATATTTATTTGCTTGTCTTCCCACAGACCCCTCCCCTAACATTAGCTATTGCCATATTTTATTATCTTTGCCAGTTGTATGCCCCTTATGGATAGAACAGAACCTTGTGACATCCTGCCTGCAGGTGAATTGTGTTTTTTATGGGATTATATTACAATATGGAAGGGTACATGAAAGGGGAAGGGAGAGTATGGAAATAGACGGGAGTGCAATGCCTCTGGGTAAAACTGAGGGCTAGCAATGAGGGGAAGGTGAACTCTGTGGTCTCAGGAAGAGAAGAACCTGCAAGGGAGCAGATGAGGAGGGGTAGGGGAAGGACTGAAAAAGGGGAGAAAGAAAGGAGGTCTTACTTTGTGGTGGTGTGGGCGGGGTTCTGCTGATAAATATTTCTGTGAGTGAAGAGAGATGGTCTTTGATCTGGGTGTGGTCTGGGGGATTTGTTGCTTGAGAAGAAAACTTGTTTTAGTTTGGATGGGGGGGAGGTGAAGTTGGAATTCCTGGGGCAACTGGTGTCTGGAGTCTGGACCTAGGGAGGAGATTTTTAAGGGAAAGAAGGGAACCAGGAGGAGGGTACAGAACAGTATAATCAAAGACATGGATGGAGGGACCTTCCATGGGGCAGTGTCTTCTCTATCTGCTGTAAGAATTGGATTTATTTTGAGAGAGAGAGGCACGATGGAAAAGGGGAATCTGAGGGCCAAATGGTATAAGGCAGTGGCAGAAACTTTCTAGAAAGGAGAGCCTAGAATGAATACACTGGAAGTTTTAATTGCAGGAGGAATACAGAAAATAGGAAAAGACTAGATCATTATAGAGGTAGGACATGAATCAGAGCCTGAGGGTTTAGAATAGACAGACAGATAATGAAGAGGGTGAGAGAATGCCGCACAAAAAAGGAAATTTTAAAAAGTAATCCAAAGGACTATTTGAAAGGCAGATGAGGGATTCTGCTTGATTTAGAGAAAAAAAGGAGGGGAAGGGAAGAAGTAAATAACTAAATAAAACAGGAAAGGAAAAGGAACTAATAAGTAAAACCCAAAAGGGAAAGGGGTAACAAAAAGAGGGGAGAATTTGAGGTGAGGAGAAAAGAGTCAGAGGGTCACCTTAAAAAAGAACGATCTGAAGTTACTGAAGGACCATAGGACTGTTTTTAGCAGAAGACGGGAAAATATCGTAACTTGAAAAAATAGCAATGATCTTTATTGCCTGGAACAGGTGCCTTAGACTGCTATGTATCTGTGAATTATTTTTATTATTCCTACTATTTGATTTTTGAAAATTTGTTAAACATTTGTTAAAGTTTGTCCAATGAATGCATGAAACCAAGGAAGAATTTTATTTTTTTTCTCCTATGATTCAAAAAAAGCAAGAAAAAAAATCAAAAGTTGGAATAACAAATCTCTTTGGCTTGAAAACCTAGAAAGAACATGATTCAAAGCAAATACACACGTTAACGATGACAAATATAGTACAATTATCCCTTCCACATTGCTACTTTCCCCATTGCTGTTTTGATATATCACAGGTCAGCATAAGAAATATAATAGGAATTTTGAGGAGTTTTGTAGAAGTTGCAGATGACCCTCGGAGATGAGCAAACAACACAGATCCTATGACCAAATACTTAACCCAAATTTTACAAAAATGCCCCTTAAAAGAAAATGAAAAAAATACAAACTTCTTTTGTATGAAGGGAGAGCCAAAAAATTTTATGCAGATTTTCCAGAGAGTGTGGTGGGGTACTGCACCCCTAACTCCCATGATGTGGAAGAGATTTCTATATGTACTTTATTTCATACACAGAAAAAAATGCAAAAACCCCAAGACCCCAAAAGGGTATAAACGGCCTCAATAAAACAAACAAAAGGCAAATGAAATCAGTGTTTGGAGCCTACTTGACAGGGAGAAAGGAAGATCAGCAGAGCTTTGTGGGAAGTTTTGCACTGCCCCCTTCAAACAGCGCGGCCTGCTTGGGTATGGTTTCAGTGTGGGCCCAGTCAAGGTCAGTCCTAGAACCTCTCTGGATAGACAGCTGTTCTTTTCTTAGCAAACATATGCAAGTCTGGCTTAGTGGTGGTATCATAGTTACTTTTCCTTGATTTTATTCACCCTTTGGAAGCAACCATATTATGCTTGATCAGTAAATGGACTTTTTTTGTTGTCTGTTCCACTCAGAAGAACACTTTATGAAGCCAACCAGAAAGCTAACCAGCTGGTCTGTTCTAAATGTCTTTTCTAAATTTCCCAAGTGTTGTCTAATATTGCTGACACCAGGTCTGAAAAGTGAGTTGGGGAGGCAATCTCCAACATTGTTGCTGAGTATTAGTGCCTCAGGATGCCATCCTGCCTTTGTTGTCCTTTGAGTACTTGGTGACCTTGTTCAGTTTTCTTTAAGAGAAAAGAAATGCTAGGTAAACAGCTGACCTGGGCTCAATGGATGATCTTTGTGTTCAAAAGTGCCAGCCCTTCTGGCCTTTCTGGCAGCTGCCAGGCTTGCGACTGTTGCACCGAAAGGAGCGAGACAGAAGATCCCAAGAGTAAAATCTGGAAGTGAATTTTATTGCTGCGGGACTGCGGGGGTCACATACCCAGATCAGACAGTGAGTTGGCTCGGACGATGTGGCAGATTCCAATAGTCAGGTTACATAAGCTGAAACTACAATCAGTGATTGGTCAGTGTATATTTGAATTTCCCATGCCACAAAGTTTACCCTAGGCTGAGGGACAGGGAACCTAGAATGCGTGGAGATGGGGAATATCCGGTTTGGGGGGGGGGGGGGGCAGGGAACAGGGAAGAATGGAGAAATATCCGGCAGGGATTTTACCCTAGGCTGAAATTCCTGCTCATGAATCAGTTGGGGGAGGGAAGGGTGGAGTTGTGCTCAACAGTGACACATGTCTCCTGCTAGAAAATAGATCTGGGAACTGCTGCTTTTCAGAGCTGAGGTGAGGGACAATAGCTTGGATCTTGCTCCTGGAGTCTTCTGTTACCATCTTTCCCCCCAAATCCAATCTAATAAGATCTGGAAGGTGGTTGTCAGACTGTTTGCATAACTAAAGACATTTTGCTATCAAAATAGCTTCTGGTCAGAGAAAATATACCTCCCAAATAGAAGCTATTCCACTGTTAAAGAGTCAAACCCACTTATGAATTATTTGCTTATTAAAATCTGCTCACGTGTGTGTTGGGTGTATGTGTGACAGGAAAGCAGATTGAATTCCACAAACAAACCAGCAGTGATTGAGATTCACATACAGAATGACTGAGTAAAATACAGAGATTGTGGCACTAGTAACAGCCTTAGAGACCTAGGCTCAAACATTGCCAGGCACTCCCTAGGCTTATAGGATTTAGAGTGTAGTAGCGTAGCTTGATTAATTTGAGCAAGAACCAAGTCATAATTTTAGAGTGGACCCTTTATTAAAAGGTCATGTGGATGGTGGGCTGAGCTGGCACCACCCATGTCTCAGGTCCAGCAATAGCAGTAGCCACCAGCAACAGCCCCGATCTGGGGCAGAACCTTAGCCTCTAAAGGGGGCCTTACGTAAGCAGTGATTGGTCAGTACTGGGGAAAGGGTGGAGACCCAGTGGGGGAGGGCGGAGCTGACCTGGCAGTCTGCTCACTTCTTTGGGGGGGGGGGGGAGTTGTGGGGAAAGCCAGGCACATCAGGAACAAGAAGAGATCTTAGAAATGATCCCTTCCAAACACATTATTTTATAGATGCTGGTAAGTAAGAAAGTAACCTAGAACTAGAGTAGCAAAGCAGCACCCCCAGGTTTGCATATGTAGCAAGTAACAGATCCATTCTGTTTGTTATTTGCAGCTATGTAGTAGAGTGAGATAGAGTGCTGGGCCTGGAGTCAGGAAGACCTGAATTCAAATAAGACACCAGAGTGAGCTGTGTGACCCTAGACAAGTCACTCAACCAATATTTGCCTCAGTTCCATCAAGTGCAAAATGGTTACAACAATAGCACCTATCTCTCAGGGTCATGGTGAGGCTCAAATATAATAGTATTTGTAAAGCGCTTAACATAGTGCCTGGCATATAGTAGGTGCCATGCATTAACTATTGTTTTTGTTGTTATGATTATCAAGTGTAGACCTTAGACTTGAACAAAGTTTTTAAAAAAAGGATTTAGATTATATCTCATTGATAGGTATGAATATTCCTTTTTTTTCAAATGCTTTATTAATTTCTGGTTTACATCATTCATTTCCACCAGATTTGAGTTACAAATTTTGTCCCTGTTTTTCCCCTACCCGCTGCCCCAAAATAGCGGTCGCACAGGATATCCCCTCCTCCAATCTGTTCTCTTCCATATCTTCTCGCATACCCCCTTTGACTTTTTCAGTAGGGCATGGTGGATCTCTATGCCCCAATGCCTGTATATCTTATTAGGTATGAATATTCCTAAGGATGATTTGATTAAGTAAAGCTATTATATAGATGAACCACAGAGTCCCCCCAAAAAGACAGTAGAAAATCCTGCCATTGTCAATCAAAAAGTTCTAGAGAGATTTGAATAGAGTAGGGCCAGAGACCTGAGAGTAAATATCAGTCCCTAGGGAACGGTGAAAGGAGAGAGAAGTCACATCTATAAATACAGATCCTCCTAGCGAGCTGGGAAGATGTGTGTGGTTGTCTCCTCCAAATTACCTTGTAGTTCGGATATTAGGAAAATTGGATAATATTTAGGAAACTTAGGAGACATTTAGCATAGACCAGATGGTTGGCTGTGTAACTAGTGCCACCACATTTCTGGTTGGCTTTATACAGTTTATTTACCACCCCCACTTTACCAACTGCCCAAGACCAGGAGAAGATAGTAATAGAAAGGCAGCAACACAAAATAAGTTCCAAATTAATACACAAGCTAAAAAGAAAAGATTACATTATTTATTTATTTAATATTATTGGTCTTTATTAATTTGTTTGTTTACTTTTAGTTTACAAGATTCAGTTCCACAATTCCTTGAGTTTCAAATTTTCTCCCCCCCCCCCATGACGGCATCAAATCAAGTAAATTGTATCAGATGGAATGAACAATGGGAAAGAGGAAACAAAATCAAACCACAAAATGAAAAAAGATCAGGTAGTTTGCTTCAAACTCAGTTCTTTCTAGTTTTTTCTCTGGATGTAGACATCTCTCTCCATTATGAGTCATTTGGGATTGACTTATAATCCTGCATTGCTGAGAAGAGTCCAGTCTATCAAAGCTGGTCGTCAAACATACATTGTTTGTATCAGTTTGTATAAGCCTCTCCAGGTAAATATGAAGTCCATCTGCTCCTCATTTCTTATAGCACAATAGTATTCCATTACATTCATATACCACAACTTGTTCAGCCATTTCCCAATTGATGGGCACCCCTTTAATTTCCAATTCTTTGCTACCACAAAAAGAGCTGCTATAAATATTTTTGTACATTTGGGTCTTCCTCCTACTTCTATGATCTCATTGGGATACAACCCTAGAAGTGGTATTGCTGGGTCAAAGGGTATGAAATTATTTATAGCCCTTTGGGCATAATTTCGGATTGCTCTCCAGAATGGTTGGATCAGTTCACAACTCTACCAGCAATACATTTGTGTTCCATTTTTTCCACATCCTGTCCAGCATTTGTCATTTTCCTGTTTTGTCATCTTAGCCAATCTGACTGGTGAGATGTGGTACCTCAGAGTTGTTTTCATTTGCATTTCTCTAATCAATAGTGATTTAGAACATTTTTTTTCATATTCTTATAGATATCTTTAATTTCTTCCTCTGAAAACTGCCTTTTCATATGCTTTGACCATTTATCAATTGGGAAATGACTTGTATTCTTATAGATTTGACTCACTTCTCTGTATATTTTAGAAATGAGTCCTTTATCAGAGACACAGGTTGTAAAAATTCTTTCCCAATTTCCCACTTCCCTCTTAATCTTGGTTAAATTGGCTTTGTTTGTAAAAAAGCTTTTCAATTTAATGTAATCAAAATTACCCATTTTGCATTTGATAATGTTCTCTGTTTCTTGTTTGGTAAGATTACATTATTTAAAAAAAATCAGAGATGAATGGAATGTGGTACCTTTCACAATTATAGAAGGAGGAAGAATTATTAGCTAGATTAGAGACTGTAGAAGATAAAATGGACAATTTCAATTACATACAATTAAAAAGTTTTTACACAAACAAAATCAATGCAAATAGAAGTAGAAGTGAAGCAGTTAGTTGGGGAAAAAAAATCAGACAGCAAATATCTCTGACAAAAGTCTGACATACAGAATATATGAGGAATTGACACAAATATATAAGAATAAGAACTATTCCCTAATAAATAGGTGGCCAAAGACATGAACAGGCAATTTTTGAAAGAATAAATACAATCAAGAACCATATGAAAGAATCCTTTGGATCACTACTAATACAAGAATAACAATCATCATTGTCTGAGGAGTCAATCAGTACCAATCAAATTGACAAAGACAACAAAAGATGAAAATAACAAATGTTGCTTCTTCAAAAATAGTTCCTGTTGCTCCATCTCACAGTGAACTTTCCCAAGACCCTCTAGGGAGAGAAAGGGCATTGAAGTTCTTCTGTTTCAGAGTTGTAAATTGCCCTGGCCATATGCTTTGCCCACCCTACTCTAACAAGAACTCCATATAAATTTGTAGGAAAATGGGCCCCTAGCTCGAGAGAATGGGAAATACCTATAAATACAATATTCTACCCAGGAAGTTTGAGTTTTTTATTTTTATTTTTTTAAGGAAGCTAGTTTTGAGGAAAAGATGAGTTTTGTTTTGCATATATTGAAGTTGAGACGCCTATTAGATACCCAGTATGAAATGTCTGATAGGCAGTTTGTGATGTGGGACTAGAGATATATGTTTGTCTGTCTTTACAAATGCATAAATACGTGCACATACAAACTTAGATCTATGCCTGTATAAGCACATACATATATGCACATGCATATGTTTATTTATATTTATTGGGGATTCATCTGTATAAATTAAAACCATGAAAGATATGAGGTCACCAACAGAGAGGGTATAAAGAGAAGATAGTCCAGGACAGAGTCTTGGACTACATTTTACAGTGAGTGGAAACAATATGTATGATGATCTAGTACAGGGCCCTGTGAAGGAGTCATCAGGGAAGCAGGAGGAGAACCAAGAAAGACTGTGTTACATTCATGAAATCACAGAAGAAATTGAGGTCTCACAGAGATGAAGTGACTTGGCCATTTGTAGCACCAACGCAATATTCACAGTGTTGACAGTGACTATGAATATACCAGATGATTCTCAATCACAAAATATAACAGACTCTTCATATAGAAGACAGAAGCAAAACATTTATTCAGACACCAGAAAACTGAATCTCAACACTAGGAAACTGAATCCATCATAGCAACAAAGGAGTTAATACACCATAGCACAGCAGGGAGCCACACCATCCTTTAGCCTTCCCACAAACAAACACTCAGAAGCCTAGCTGTCTCCTTAAGTGTGTCTTCTCCTCCCTCCAGCTCTAACTGCTCTGACTCCCAGCTTCCTGTGGGCTCTGTTCCACCCAGCTTCCCCCACTGGAGACTCCATGTGATTACAGTCAGCCTATCAGGGGGCAGATTAGGGAAGATATTCAAAGTCCCATTACCATTACAACATTCTTAGACACAAACAACTAGTAAGGAGAGAAATAACTGAATTGATTAGTTTGAGTCTAGGTCCAACACTTCCTTGAGATTAGACATAAGAAGATTTACTGGAGATATTCCCAGAGATAGGCTTTGAAAGAGAAGGAATAGGTTGGCAGATTGACAAAAGGAAGCTAATTCAGGCAACAGAAGATGTTGTGGACTAAAGGCAAAAGGTAGTCTGGGCATACTTCCAGGGCTTGACTGGCACTGAGGGAACAGATTGGTTAGGGACAGGAAAAAAAGGAAACAAGACAGAAAGAGCTGACTGAAGACTCAAGATCAGAAATTTGATTTTGACAGCAAGAGCATAGGAATGTTGAGATGTTACTCCAAGACAAAATTATTTTTGCCCAGGATAGTTTTCCTGTTCTGCTCGTGTCTGCCACAGATTATCTGAAGTGTGCAGCAGTGGAGAGGGACTTCCTGCTTTTTTGTTATATATATATATTTTTTTTAATTCAAGAGAAAATTGTTTTCAACCTTGGATTTGCTTCATTTAGAGATGCTTTCAAATTGCTTCTCTCCATGGTAACTGTAGGAAATAAATAAATCTATAGCTTCTTTTGGGTCTTCAGGTCAACTTATTTGTGAAGTATTAAATATGTTTCTATTATTAAAGAAAATAGCATAATATACCCATATTATGTATATAAGTTTCCTTCCTTAAGCCAAAGGGTTTGAGGCAATTAACAAAAGGGCAACCTAAATTTTAAAAAATCTTAAAGACAAAAATCCAGGCTTCCAAATAAAAAATCAGGGATCATTTACATTGCAAAGAAATTCCGTATCTGGAAGGCAGTGGCTTTGGTGCTGGTTGAAAGCAGAACGGTAATGTCTAACTCTACTCTCTTTTCCAGTCTACTAAATGAAGGCTAAGGGTGATTCTCTTGGAGTATCAAAAAACATAAGGTGAAGTGAATAGAGCTGAAAGGAATTTTCTTGTTTTAAATGTGAGTAGACTGAATTTAAAACTGCTTCCTGAGGCAGAAGAAAAGAAATTTAAAATGCCACCTTAATGCCTCCGGGCTTTTCTGGCTGGCTGACTGGCAATGGCTCTGAGTGTGAATCAAGAGAGGGCTTAGATGGCCCCTGTGGCTATTAACTAAGAAAGCTAATAGACCTCTGAAAAGGCAGCTTTAAAGTATTTGAGAACCGTGGTTGTTTAGCCAATTTTTTCACTTGTGTCTGACTCTTTCTGACTACTTTTGGGGTGTTTTCTTAGCAAAGATACTGGAATGTTTTGCCATTTCCTTCTCCAGCTCATTTTACAGATGAGGAAACTGAGGCACACAGGATTAAGTAAGAGTCTGAAGCCAGATTTGAACTCAGGAAAATGAGTCTTCCTGACTCCAGACCTAGTTGCCCCATCAGAGAACCTGTTGATGACAAATTGAAAATCAGCAGATTTCAAAGAAGTAAAGAGAACTGATCATCAGAAGAACCCATTGGTTTGCAGGGGAAGAAGTATGCACAGTTCAATGACACTAACAGATCAGCAGTTATCTAGTGGCTCTGAGGGGGAGCAAGCACTGAATGATGGGTTGATGGAACCTGGACCCTGAATTTCCCCACACATTGCAGCAGCCCAGATCACTGGCATCTCTCCTGGAGCATCTGGCCCATCCAGTCCATCTAGATACTCAATAGTCCTGTCACTGTGGCTCTCTGACCCACCCCAGACCATTTAACTCCTTTCACTATCACAGCTGGGCCATCCCAGTCTACTCTCCTTAATCCCATCTAAATCTTCTCACTGTCTTTTTTTGTATATTAGTATCAATCTCACCCCCATCAAGGGGCAGATTCACTAAGAATTTTGCCCTTTCCTATTGGGATTACAATAAACCTTGCCACTTGGACTCAAAGAAAGCTTGAGTGTTTGAATTCTTTCCAGTCAGACTTGCCCTGTACCCTTACATTTAGGGGTTCCCAATATGTAGAACGAAATGTGGTTTCTCAAGTAGACTATTTGCTAAAGTACTCAAAACCTTTAGGCCTCAGTCAGGTGACCTGGGGAGGGAAAAAATGAAACTCCGGAAATCCCCCTGTCACCCTACCTGCCAAATAAGGGAATATTAACAAAACAGCTAAAGATTACATGAAGAAGGGGAGGGTCGCTGTTTTCATCTATATAACCCCGTTTTGGCTTCTGTACGGTGGCCTCCTCTCTCTGGACTTCCCAGTGATGGGACTGTCCACTTCTGGAGAGATTCAATAAAACCTCTTGCTTTCACCTAGTCCCTGCTCTTACTCTGCCATCTTGGCTCTGCCCTGAGGTGGTCACTTCTCTATCAGTAGATGTGTAACATGCTTCATAAGTTCCTCTGGAATCAGGGCTTGGTAATTGATTTGGTCAGTCTTCTTAGTTTGTCCCTTCTCTTCCCTTCCTCTTCCCTTCCCCTCCCCTCCCCTGGGAGTGTTCTGCCAAAAGCAAGCTAAATTTTGTTGGCTGAAACCTACCTAGTCAACTTGGGGTTTATTGGCTAAATTTCTTTCTCAAAGTCCAAGCCTTAAACTCAATTCACTCTGGATCTCATTGATTGGACTGCAACAGGTCCCTGCCCTGCCCAAGCACCACTCACTAGCTATTTTTGGGGTCCTCCTGGTTCAGAGTGAATGTAAATAGTAAATGTTTCTCTTTTGGTCAGCAACCCTGAGGGTCTTCCCCTCCCAATTTTATTTTATTTTATTTTTTTGATTAAAGGGATTATCCCTTGACTCACTTCTTAAAGAGGCCTATTCATGGAATGGGCACTGCCTCACTCAAAGTGGGAACCTAAAAAGACCTCAGCTTAAAAAGGCCAAGGTCTCCCACTGCTTCCTGGGCCATCTCCAAAGGTCCTGATTGATATCTGGCCACTGGACCCAGATGGCTCTGGAGGAGAAAGTGAGGCTGGTGACTTTGCACAGACCTCCTTTACTCAAATTCAATTGAAAGTCATGTCATCATCTCTCTGATGTCACGGTCCTTTTCAAGAATGAAGGACAAACTATAGTCACACAACAATAACGACTCAGGTGTTAGGTTTCCTTTCACTCCTAGACAGGAACAGCAAGGTTTAGCTTGCTTAAAGCGTTTTTCTTTCACAAACTGGAAAGCGTTTTTCTTCACTTAGCGTTTTTCTTTCACAAACTGGAACTGGATCACCTTCACCTTCGTAACAGATCGAGGGATGGAAGTGACCTCAGAGGTCGCTTAATTCAACTGCTTTATTTTATAGAAGAGGAAACTGAGGCCCAATGAGGTGAACGGATTCTCCCAAGGTCATACAGGTGGTAAGTGGCAGACCCAGGATTCAAACTCATTTCTGTAGACTCGGGAACTAGAATTCTTCAATGCATCACACCTAGGTCTTGTGCTAAAATGCAGGAACCTAGAGCACTTGAGAGTGTCTACTGATGATGGCCCAGGATGGGTAAACAGAGCAGCATAAGGCATTATCTGGAGAAGGAAATAGCAAACGACTCCAGTATCTTTGCCAAGAAAACCGCAAATGGGGCCACAAAGAGTCAGAGAGGGCTGAAAATGACTGAACGACAAAAACGAGGCATTGTTCCACTTCTAGGAAGTCATGGTTTTGGCTCCTGAGAGTCAAGCTCTTCCTTTGGGCCCCAGTTAGATGAGAGGAAGTCCTTTCCATCTTTCAGACTCTATGATTGTCCCTTTAATAGTCAACAAGTATGAGATGATTTTCCTTTCGGGCAGTAAATTGTCTGAATGTTACAGTATTGCTAAGGCAGGTAGAGTTCTTCCTGTACTGTTGCGAGCTCAAAGGTCAATCTCCCAATCTCTGTCTTCATGCTGCATTCAGTCTCTTGTAAAATCCCTCCTCTCATTCTCTTTTGTCTCTCCACTGGGGCACTCTTGGGCTAGGCTCATTCCCTGGGTTTGTAGGGATACCATTAGTGCTACACATGTTCACCTTGGACAGACAGGCTAGCATGGCATTTTGGCAAGAACAGTCCTGCATCACTCTGCTAATAAAAACTGACATTAAGCAGCATTGGAAGCTAGAAAACTCTCTCTGTATTATCTCATTTGATCCTCACAAGAACCTTATAAGAAAGGTATTAATATCCCCATTTTATAGAATAAGATACTGAAGCTCAGAGGGAGAGGGGAACGGGACAGGAATAAGCATTTATTAAGTGCCTACTGTGTGTCAGACACTGTTCTAAGTCCTTTACCAATTTTATCTCAGTTCATCCTCATGCTGGGTAGAGCCAAGATGGCAGAGTACAATCACAAACTTGGCGTGGGATCCAGCTCCAACAACTTATAACACCTGCAAAAAATGGACTCTAAACAAATGTTAAAGCTACAGAATCCCCAGAGTAGCAGAGAGAAACAAATCTCCCACTGAAGGCAACCTGGCGGGCCAACAGGAAAGGTCTATCACAGCACCCTGGGGGACAAGTGCAGACCCCCATGAGCCGTGGGTCTGGCCCCAGGCCATCCCCGACCAGCAGTGGCCAGAGCAGACCTCAGGAGAGTGACTCACCAGCAGCTGTGGCGGTTTCTAGGCTTCTCAACCCATAAATGCAAAAGAGAAAGTAAAAGGTCAGTGGGGAACTCTGTTTGGAGCAGTGTTCAGAGCAGTGGTTGCAGTTGCTGCCGTGTGGCTGCTTTCAGAGCTCCTGGCCTGCAGATTATAGGGGGACCAAGCGACCATTCAGAGGGTAATCGCTCTTGCTTTGACCTTCTTGGATCTGGATTGTGGTCTTGGGAGGTGGTCCTGGGGTGTGTGACCAGTGTGCAAGAGCTTGTGGGGGCTGCAGAGAGGGCACCCAACTAATAGTTCTGGCAGCTGTGAAAACCCCAGCGATTTGGGACAAAGCCCTCTCCATTCTGTAAGCAGAGTCCTACCCTGGCAAAGAGCTCACAAGTCAAGTAATGGGCAAGATGAGCAAGCCCAGGAAGCGCTTGACTCCCAACCTTATCATTTGACTGAAACTGCTTTCTCTAATGATCTCTTACTTGCCACATCTAATGGCCTTTTCTCATTACTCATTCTTCTTGACCTCTCTGCAGACTAATACTCTCAATAACTTTTTTTTAAAATAGCAATTGGGATTAAATGACTTACCCAGAGTCACACAGCTAGTAAGTATCTGAGGCCACATTTGAACTTAGGCCCTCCTGACTTGGTACTCTATCCACTGAGCCACCTAACTGCCCCCTTACTTTTTCCTGTAGGCTTCCTTCTCTCTCACTTTTTGTGTCACATGGTTCTTAACCTACCTGTTAGATCCCTCCTTCTTAGTAATTTTGTTAGAACTTCATACAGGCCACTCCCACTAATCTTTGGTGCCCCTTCTGGGCCCTCTTCTCTTCCTCTATACTATTTTGCTTAGTGATCTCACTATTTCCCCTGGATTTAATTATCATCTTTATGTGAATAATTCTCAGATCAATTTATCCAATCCTAACTGCTCTCTTGACCTCCAGTTTCACATTGCCAACTGCCTATTGGACATCTCAACGTGGATGCTTCATATGTGTCTTAAACCCAATGTGCACAAAACTGAAGTCATTTTTGTTGTCCTCAAGCCCTTCTCTCTTCCTTATTACTGTCCAGGGCAAGGTTAGGGAACCTGTTGCCTCGAAGGCTCCCCTAGGTCCTCAAGTATATCCCTTTGACTGAATCCAAACTTCATAGAACAAATTCCCTTAATAAAAGGATTTGTTCTGTAAAACTTGGACTCAGTCAAAAGGTTGAACCCAAGGACCTAGAAGATCACATGTGGCCTAGAGGTCACAGGTGGCCCACTCTGGTCCAGGACATCACCATGCTCCCAGTATGAAGGCTTGCATCGTAGGTATAAGTTTATCTCCAGTCTTCACTCTTATATCCCATATCTATCTTGTTGCCAAGTCATTCTACCTTCACACCATCTCTTGTGTATGCACAACCTTCTTTCCTATGAAGCTGCCACCACCTTCATGCCAACCCCCCTCACGTCACACCTAGATTATTGTGATAGTCCTTTCTGACTCAAGTCTCTCCCCATTCCTGTCTACTTTCCACTCAGCTCCACTCAAAGGTTTTCCTAAAGCACAGATCTGAACAAATTACTCCTTTATTTGATAGGTCCAGAGACACCTCCAAGATCAAATGTAAAATCCTCTGTTTAGCATTGAAAGCTCTTTATTACCTGGGCCCTTCCAACTTTTCCAATCTTCATATGCATCATCCTTTCCACATACTTTAAAATCCAGTGCCATTGGTGTCCTTTCTGCCTGGACAAGGCACTCCAATTCTTCACTCTATTTTCACTGATGGTCCTTCATATTTGGAATTCTCTCCCTCCTTATTTCTGCTTCCCAACTTTCCTTGGCTTCCATCAAGTGTTAACTAAACTCCAACCTCATGCAAAAAGTGTTTCCTGGTCGTCCTGATTGTAGCTCCAACTCAATATTTACAATACTGACAGTGATTGTAAATATGCTAGCATAAGTCTGAATTACAAAATATAACAGACTCTCTATATATAAGACAGAAGCAAAAACATTTTTCAGATACCAGAAAGCCAAATCCTAACACCAGGAAACTGAATTCATCATAGTAACAAAGAAGCTAATACAACATAGCACAGCAGGAAGCCACACCATCCTTTAGCCTTCCCACAAACAAATACTCAGAAGCCTAGCTGTCTCCTTGGCTATGTTCTCACTCTCCCACCACCTTGTTGTCTGACTCCCAGCTTCCTGTGGGCTCTGCTCCACCCTTCAGCAAACTCCTCCCACCTCAGGCTCCAAGTGATTACGTTCAACCTATTAGGGGCAGGGAAGATTTTCATATTCCCTTAGGTCTAGTAAGGGGCAGGGAAGATCTTCAAATTCTCATTACCATTACAATTGGCCCCAAGATCTTTCATGTCCCTTACATAGAAAAAATACATTAAGAATACATTTTGTTACATAGGTTAATGGGAGTTTAGGGATAACTAGTGTCGACAGAACTTTGCAATAATACAACAGGGACAACAGAAAGTAAACACATAAAACAACATCTTAGGGTGGGGCTTGAGCACCAAAGCAGGGAGCCACACATCCTTTAGCCTTCCCCAAACACTCACAAACCTAGTGGTCACAACAGGCGGAAAACAAACATTCATGACCGTAGCTGTCTCCTTGGCTGTGTCCTCTCCTCCCACCATCTAGCTGCCCTGACTCCCAGCTTCCTGTGGGCTCTGCTCCACCCTTCAGCAAACTTCTCCCATCACAGTCTCTAATGTAATTACATTGAACTTATTAGAGGGCAAGAAAGATCTTCAAAGCAGGAAAGGTCTTTAAATTCCCTTAGGCCCATTAAGGGACAGGGAAGATCTTCAGATTCCCATTACCATTACACTGATGTTGGCACCTTCTCTGAGACATCTCCAATTTATCTTGTGTATATTTTGTTTGTACATAGTTGTTTGAATGTTATCTCCTTACAGTAGGTTGTGAGCAGGAACTTTTTGCCTTTGGGTCTCCACAGTTAGGTACATTGCCTGGCATATAACAGGTGCTTAATAAATGCTTGTTGACTTTACTTGACTTGGAGGTGGGTAGGGAGTACATTTGAGGCATGAGAGACAGACAGTGCAAAAGTATATTGGCAGGAAATGGAATTAGATGCCATTAATTGGGTCAGTTTGGCTAGAATATAGAGTTCATAAAGGACAGTAACATACATTAAGCCTGAAAAAATAGTCTGGAATCAGATTGTGAAAGGTTTTGAAAGCCCAAAAACAAAGGGTGTGTTTTATCCTTGAAGCAATAGGAAGTGAATGAATGGAGCTTCCTGAACAGGGAATGATATTTTCACACCTGTGTTTTTGGAACATCACTTGAGCTGTTTTGTGGAAGATGGATTGGAAGGAAAGAGACTGGAGGCAGGGAAACCCATTTGTAAATTATTACAATAGTTCAGGAAAGAGGTGAGAAAGGCCTGAACTAGATGGTGACTGTATGAACTGAAGAGAAGAGTCTCCTCTTATGAGGCCCCCTTCCCACTCTGCCCAAAGATCTGATCTCAGTTTCCTTTTTTCCCTCTACATTTTGTCCCCCTGGTGATCTCAGTTTTCATTTCCACACTTTACAATCACTGCTAGACCTCTCCATCTTCAGTTTCCCATTTCCAACTGCCTACTGGACATCCCTACTTAGTGTCTCTTTGGTCCCTTGTATCAGCAATGCCATATTCACAATGCCTATGGAAATTACAGATATGCTGATATAATTATCCATCACAAAATACATCATGCTTGCCATATGGGGGAATAAGCTAGAAAATTTATTAAGATACCAAAAGACTGAGTCCCAAAACCAGAAAGTGAAAGCCATCAGAGTAGTTATGACATTGGCACAGGTAGATAAAGTAGAAAGCACCCACATTCTCAAGCCTTTAAAACAGAACAGGCTACCTCAGGCAAAGGTTCTCCTCTCCCCACTCACAACAACCACCCAGTGCCCTGGAAGCGCGCTCCCAGCAGCTCCGGCCCCTGGCAGTCCTCAGCAGGAGTCCTTAGCAGAAATTCTGGCTGACTCAAAAAGGGCTTTGTGCTGCTGCTGCTTCTGCTGCTGCTGCTGCCGCCGTCGCCACCACCGCTAGCCACCGCAGGAACTCTAGCTTGGCTTCTGCTTCCTCTTGCTCCACCCCTTCCTGCTACGTCAGCAAGTCCAATGGGGCATGGAAGATCTTTAAATCCCATAATCCTTACATCCCTCAAATTCAACGTGTCTAAAACATAACACATCATATTACTCCCACTAGACTCTTTTGAAATTTCCTTTATCTGTTAATAATATCTTTCAGCTCATCTAAGATTGAAAGGAGTCATTTTTGATCCCTCTCTCTCACTCCCTCTACCTCTCAATCCATATCACTCGTAGATTTTCATTCTACAGTATCTCTTGACTCTGTTCCTTATTTTCAAATCCTTACTGACACCACTCTGTTTAAGCTTTCATGATTTGATTCTTGGATTATCCCAGCAGCCTCCTAATACTCAATCTCCTACTCAATCTACAAAATGTTTCCAGACTAACTCTTCCTAACTCACATTTCTGATCATGTTACTCTAATGTACAAAAAACTTTTTTTTTTGGCTTCTTCCCCATGGTCTGTTGAACAAAGTCCAAATCTCCTATCCTGACATTCAAAGTCTTCGGTAGTCTGTCTCAAGTTGTTTTATTTTTTAAAGTGGTATCTCCCCTCACTCCTCTAAAATAGCTGCATACACCAGACAAACTGAACTACTCCTTATTCTCTGATGACATTTCATTCTTTGCTCAATATAGTCCCTTCACTAGGAAAACCATTTCCCTGTCCCTGTAAATACTATCCATCCTTTAGAGATTGACTAAAAAAAAAAAGAAATTTACATGTTAACTTTATTATATATTTAAAAGGAATAGCAAGTTGTACAGAAGAGATTTGCAGTTTCATATGCAATCATATTTTTATTATACTATGTTATAGAAATGCTTGTTTTATTCCATATTAAAAATGAAATAAATTAATTTTTTAAAAGAAGATAAACTCAGGGCGGCTAGGTGGCGCAGTGAGTAAAGCGCTGGCCCCAGAGTCAGGAGGATCCAAGTTTGGTTCCAGCCTCAGACACTTAACACCCACACACCCACACACACAAAACTAGCCGTGTAACCTTGGGCAACTTACTTAGCCCCAATTGCCCTCCAAAAAGGCAAAGAAAAAAAAAAAGAAGATAAACTCAAATACTACCTCCTCTAAGCAAAGAAAGAAAAAAATTCTGTTCCCTTTATTAGGAAATGTCTCCCTTTTTGTAATTCCTATAATACTCAATACTATAGTTGTGGAACTTAGTACATCCTGTTTTATAAGTTGTTTGCATATACATCTTATCTTCCTTGTTAGATTGGAAAGTCCTTGAGGCCAGGAATGATGTCTTATTCATCTTTGTATCATTATAAGCCCTAACATAGTGGTGACTGGCACATAGTAAGCACCCAATTTAATAAATAAACAAATAAATAAATAGGGATGCAGGATAGGCGGATAGCTATGGAAATAAAGACATAGAACCCTGAAGAGTATTTGATATTTGCCCATTTAAATAGGTATTCTGGGTAAGGTATATGTTCGAAACTGACCAAAACTATATATATGGAAATTATCATTTAGCCACTGCATACTGAAAAACAAATTTTTCTTTTTGCCTGATCAAATTAAAATGTGCTGACAGGCCTAAGGAAGATTGATAAAGGGTAATCATTTTTTCCCCTCTTAAATAATCTTTACTGGTTCTGAGAGGTAGGAACTTAAGATGTATGTAAAAAGCCTCTTTTATATAGATAGCAAGGTCCTTGAGGTAGACAGGAGATATTACATTTTATCAAGCATGCTTAGTTCTCAAAACATTTGCAAGGCTGGCCTAATAGATATTAAGAACTCCTGCAAAACATGATTAAAATGTTATTAGATTCCATCTAGTATAGTAGTATAAATCAGGTCTTCTTCCAAAAGTAAAAGTGGAAAATGACATCATCCAAAGTGAAAGCAATCTTGCAATCCTTTAATTTGAGACAGTTGGAATTCTTATTCTAGTCTGTCTACATTCTACTGTTGTATGCAGCCTGTGCTTTTGAACCAGAATTATGAGATATCAGAGAATTGTTAATTGGGGGACATGATACTAGGTATTTTAATGCAAGAGAACAATAGTTTCCTCTCCATAATCATTGCGAAGGTGCTTTGATGTCGGTGAGGCTGTTTCAGTTGTGCCTGTTCTGTAATTTTGCCAAATGGTTTGGAGACTGAGAGGAAAAATCCATTAAGCAGATTTTCTGTTAAATAAGTTCCTATTAAGTGGGTTTGACTGCATTATTTTTTTCCATTTTAATCAAAGGATTGATATACATTATTACAACGGGGGTGAATGCTGAGGCGTTCAGGTTCAGACTTAGTTGCAAATAGCTTCTTTCCCACCCTCTCTCAATCCCTCTCTCCTTTCCTTTTCCCCCCTCTTTCTTTCCTTCCCTCTTC
>NW_027186324.1:3796504-3804765 GCF_028583685.1 Petaurus breviceps papuanus | reverse complement strand
TTTCTTTCCTTCCCTCTTCTCTCTTATACTTTCTTTTTCTTCTCCCTTCCCCTCTCTTTCCCTTCCCCACCCTTTCTGCCTTTCTCCCTCTCTCTACGGCATAATGGTTTGTCTACATGGCAGTACCATAGCTTGAGCAGGCCCATTTTACTTTTGCCCTAGGGTATTGATATTTAGACATCTTTTGCAACATTTATACTCTTCCAACAGTGTTGAAAGAACTTAATTTAGTACCCGGTGAGCAAGAGTAATGAGAAAATAATTGAACTCTTCCCCGTTGGCCTCCTCAGCAGTGACCTCTCCCAGCAGTGGCCTCTCCCAGCAGTGGCCTTGACGTGTGCAGGGTTTATACCATGGAAACTAGTGTCCCAAGGTCATAGTCTTTCCTACATCGGGTCTAGTATATGGGATCTTTCCATACACTCTCCCAACTGAATTTATTTTTAAAGCTGACTTGAGGTTTCTCATGTTGCCTTCTCTAGACAAGTTTTCTGGAGCTTGCCCCAGGCTCTAAAATCGTTTCTTATGACTGTGTTAAGTGGCAACTTTCATGTTTTTAGTTGGGGAAAGTCAATCCAACTCCATCAATTCAAGAAACACTTAAGTAGTACTACATAAAAAATACTGGAGTAGATAAAGAGATAAATTAGTTCTATATGAGTTTACAGTTGAACAGAGGATTCATTCATTCAATAAAAATTTGTTATGCGCCTACCGAGTTTCAGGCACTGTGTTAATCACTAGATGTTCAAAAATAACCATAAGAGAATTTGGTAAATGCGTTAGAGAGGTACGAACAATGCCTTGGTGCTCTTAGGCACTCTGCTTAGTAGATGGATACTATGGGAAATTTGCCCAGTCTGATAATGATTGGCAATGGCTACTTTGAATAATCATCAGAATTGCTTGATTCTATATATTAAGGCTACAAAAAAGGATATAATTCATTCAGATAAGATCTTCAATTCACTAGAACAGATTTAATTGAGTGTCTACTATGTTTGTATAAGGCATATTGTAATTGTGGCTCTTAGATACAAACAAGAGGGAAAGATCGATTAACTCTCATTTCCTCCCATACAGATTTGGGAATATATGGCTAGACTTAGGTAGGTGGTTATATTTAAGTGAGTGAAGCTCATTAACCCCTCTCAAGTCAATAGCCTTATTCTAAGGATAATGATCTAGTTACAAACAACTTTAAGCCATTTCTTGTCAAGCTGTGTGGAAAGAACACTGGGGGGTGAAGAACATTGCAGGAAAGTAAATGAATATTTAAATAATCCACCTGTGCCAGGAGCTTTGGGTACCTGTGGAAGTAGAGACCATGAACTTTCAGCCCTTGGAGGTGAAAGTGGTTTGCAGAGCCTTCTGGGTAACACGAGTTATAAGCAACTCATGCAACTTATTGGACCAAGTGACTTGGGAGGATTTGGTGGGCTTGGTCCACTGACAGGTCCAGTTCTGGCTAGCTTACTGGCGAGCAGAGGACCTGCAACAAGGATCTGTTCACCAAGCTCCTGGAGCCAGTCAGCTTCTGCAAACCTATCTTCCACCTCTTCTGCTCGTGCTATACCAGCTTCCATTGCTCAAGCAATTGCTTCTACAACTAGTCCTAAGTTCAGGTAATGGCACAGCACAGCAACAAGCCCAACCCAGTCCATTAAACTGAGTGACCTTCAGAACGTTTTAGCTACTATGAAAGTGCCATGGGGGCAGGAGGTTGGCTAGCAGTGTGCTAACTCCAGAGATCATGGCTCCTATTATGACCAATGCTGAAGAAATCCAAGAGTGGTTGCTGCCTCATCTTCCCTCTGGAGAATCTATTCTACAGAAGAGATTCAGAACACACTGACCCCTCCTCAGTTTCAGCAGGCGTTAAGTGTGTTCAGTGCTGCCTTAGCCTTAGGACAACTTGGCCCATTTATGAGTCAGTTTGGTTTACCACCTGAAGCTGTGGATGAGGCCAATAAGGGTGATGCTGAAGCATTTGCCAAAGCCATGCAGAACAATGGCAAGTCAGACCGAAAGGAAGGAGATGCAAAGGACAAGAAAGACGAAGAGGAAGATAGGAGTTTAGATTATTTGCTCTCATTTAAGATATTAGAAATTCTTTTTTTTTTAAAGCAATTGGGGTTAAGTAACTTGCTCAAGGTTACACGGCCAGTTATTTCTGGGTGTGGTACTAAGTATTTGAGCCCGGATTTGATCCAGGTCATCCTGACACTGGAGCCGGTGCTCTTACTCGCTGAGCCACCTGGCCACCCCTAAGCAATCAGAGTTAAGTAACTTGCTCAAGGTTACATGCCCAGTTATTTCTGGGTGCGGTGCTGAGTATCTGAGCCTGGATTTGATCCCCAGGTTATCCCGACACTGGGGCCGGTGCTGTTACTCGCTGAGCCACCTGGCCGCCCCGATATTAGAAATTCTTGGTAATTAAGTGACTGTAGTAGTAGTTGTTGTTTCCTGCATACATTCATGGCCCATATTCAGTCTATAAAATAAAGGGCTTTTCTTTCAAAAAGCACACTGGGTTTAGAGTCAGAGGAGGCCAAATCACTTAACCATTCTGGTCCTCAGTTTTTTCATATATAAAATGCAGATAGCAATCACATCTTATTTAGTAGCTATGGATTGTGACAGATGTTGGGGGAGATAAAAATGTAGATAAGATATGATCCTTGCCCTTATGAGGCTTACAGTTTAACAGATACAAACACAATTGAATGTAATATGCAGTAGAGTTGCTTGCTGTCAGTCCAACATGTAGAACCTTGACAGATAGTTTTCAGACATGATGGATCAAGGTTTCTAATATGTGATGATGAAAAGCCATCTCATTGGCCTCAGAGATTGAAGGACTCATGAATTGTTGAGCTGAAACTGATCATATACAAAAGGGACAAGCTGATGAGCTCTCATTCTCTTCCCTGATGGCTTTTAAGTGAGAAGTATTAGTTGAGCTGTCAGATGTGTGCATAAGGGTGAAGTGGCTACCTCCCCCTACCCAGTCAAGGACACAGGCATTTCTTTTCTGCAGGCCACTCTCTGGCCCCAAGGGTCAAGTCTGCTGCAGCTATCCCTCAGGGTTCTTAGGTACCCTGAGGTATTGGGGGGTGGTAGTGGTGATAATGATCTTTCTTTCTCTGCTTTTCATTGGCTTGAGCCCATATTGGATATACTCTCTCTAATTAGTGAGTAGTACCAAAGTTCCATTTAACCACTTAACAATGGGCAGGAACATTTATTTCAAAGATGTAGAAAGCACAAAAGTACAAACATTTCCCCTAATACTTTGGGAGCATAATATGACAATATTCATAGCAGCTCTTTTTGTGATAGAAAAAACTGGAGACAAAATTGAACCAATCGTGGTCTAGGAATGTCATGACTTTTTTTTGTGCAGTAAGAGATCATGAACATGAGGAATTCAGAGAAATGGAAAGATAATGCTCAGTAAAGTTAGTCTCCTTGGGGAGATATCTAGCAAAGAAGTATCTGAATCAAACGAATGTATAGTTTGGTGATTTTTCTCCAATAATTTCAAATTGCTTTCCAGACCCTATGGTTCAATTCACTGTTTACAATTCAATTCAATTCTCCACTGAGAATATATTAGCATCCCTGTCTTTCCACAAACCCTCCTATACTGATTATTTTCATCTTTTGTTATTTTCAGCAATTTGCTGGGTATGAAGTGTTATTTTAATTTATACTTCTTGAATAAATGAAAAACTCAGTTATTTTAATTTATAGTTATTATTAGTGATTTGGGTCAGTATTTAATATGGTTATTGGCATGTTGTGATTTTTGTCCAGTATTGCTTTCCACAGCACTATAAGCTAAGAAATGGGAAAGGGGTCTCATAGTAGCAAAGATTTATAGCTGGACAAAGCCTCAAAGGTCATCTAACCCAATGTCCATATTTACAGATGAGGAAAAAGACACAGATTCAGTGACTTGCCAAGGTCACAGAGAAACAAAAACTTGAACAAATGAGGAAACAATGAGATGTGATCCCTGGAAGATGCTGCTTCTCCCCACACAAATACTGAGAACCCTGCCACCACTCCTACTAGGAATGTTGAAGTGTATGGGGTATTTTGGGAGGACGGACACGGTTGGTGTGAGGGCTGCCATGCTCTTTTTTAGAGTTGCTTATCCACCTTTGGTGTCCACTTGTCACCCAACTCTCATCTATAGTGGCCACACGGCAGTAAAATTGTCTCAGCAGACAAGTTAAACCAGGTTCAGGGCAGCTGACAGGCCTCCAAGCCATTGGTGAATTAGAGCGATGCCTACCTCAAGCATGTGAAAACTTCCCCAAGAAAGAGCCTAAGGCCAT
Organism: Petaurus breviceps papuanus; assembly: GCF_028583685.1. Classification (NCBI taxonomy): domain Eukaryota; kingdom Metazoa; phylum Chordata; class Mammalia; order Diprotodontia; family Petauridae; genus Petaurus; species Petaurus breviceps. Next base: position 3,800,419 of record NW_027186324.1, on the reverse strand, counting down.
GAAGTTTCTTGAAGCAGACTCTGTGGAGCTTAGTGCTTGGTTGGATATTGAAGATGCCAAGGTTATTCACTGTATCCTGGGCTGTCACCAGTTGTCTTGCCTTTAGTCTTGCCATTGGACTTTGATGACCTGAAGAAAGACCGAGGCTGATAACTTTGTGTAACTCTGCCTCACTTGAATCCAGTCCACTGTTGGGTCAAGACGTCACCCCACGATGTCATTGATCCTCTTCAAAACAAAGGACAAATGACAATAACTAGAAATATTAGCACTTGCATGAATGAGATGCTGTCTCCATTTTCTTCTTACCTTTCTCCTCTTTTGGATATTTTCTCTCTTACCCATGTTCATTCATTAGTGTTTTATTGAGCATTCTGCCTCATGCTTTTAAAAACTTTCTGGTGTGGGAGCGCTCATTGCTCAGAATCTGATAGCATCTCCCTACTATAGAATACCATAGAGACATCTAAGGGATGCAATTCCCAAATGAACATGTCTCATTGTAGTCATTCTATATGAAGCCCAAAGGCAAATATTTTTGCCAGCCAGGGATCCTACAGTGCCCTGCTTTTGGACTATGGTAACTAATGGCTCCTGTAGCAGGAGAATCTGGAAAGACAATCATGGAAGAAGCAGACTCGCATTGATTTTAAGCTTCATTCCTGCATGTCCTTTAGTTCCCCAGTTCTTATCCATCTTAGATTCTTTAGATGTTAACAGTCTGCCCTGTCTGCCCTTATATCTCACTCTTCTCAAACCAATTCTTTGTTCTTACCACTATCTCAGTTTCTTAATTCCTCCCTGTTCTCACAGTCCACCATCCCTGCTTTGGCTTCGTTTTCCTCCCTTCGTAATCTTGACCCCATAATTTAGCAGTTTAACTGTGTATAGTTCTTCGCCTATGAATTCCTTCCTTCCTTCCTTCCTTCCTTCCTTCCTTCCTTCCTTCCTTCTTTCCTTCCTTCCTTCCTTCCTTTCTTCCTTCCTGTTCCACCCCTTCTACAGGAGTTCACAAGTTGTGTTGTTCACAAGTTGTGGGGTTCACAAGTTCTGTTTCTTTTTCTTCCTTTCTTTTTGTTTGCTTTTTGGAGGAGGGAGGGCAGGGAAATTGGGGTTAAGTGATTTGCCCGAGATCACATGACTAGTAAGTGTTAAGTGTCTGAGGCCAGATTTGAACTCAGGTCCTCCTGACTCCAGGGCTGGTGCTCTGTTCACTGTGCCACCTAGCCACCCCAGACAAGTTCTATTTCTTAACAAATACTTGATATAATCATGGGCAAGGCTTAAAATAAGCTTGAACTGAAGCAAGGTATTAAATAATTAAATAGCTGAGGCAAAGCACTAAGTACTTCTTTGTTTGCCATTACATAAGTGTCTGAGACCAGGTTTGAACTCAGGCAGATGAGTCTTTCTAATTTCAGACCCAAAATTCTCTCAACTAGCTGCCCACTGAGCAACCTAGTGGCTTCTAAAATAACATTGAACATTGATTTTGATTGAGAGAATATACAACCCTATGTTTTAGTAGATTTTTGCTTGTTGCAAAAAAGGATGTATACTTTATAAGTGAATGTGAACACTGCCCAGTGTTTTCTAATGAGTCTGTTGCTTTTTCTTTCTTCTAGTTGTAGAATTAAGCATATTCTTTTGTCTCTGTTTTGTTCACTATGCATTCCTTCATATACATCTTCTCATATATCTTTGAACTTTTCTTGTTCATTATACTTTGTGGAATATTACATTAATATGCCACAATTAATTCAGCCCCTCCTAATCACTGATCACAAAATTTACTTTCAATTTCTTTTAGTATCACAAATAATATGGCTATGAAAATTTTCATACTCAAAGGCCTTTTTCTTACATCAGTAACATCCTTAGGGTATAAACCCAGCAATGGAATCACAGAGTCAAAGGATATAAATAATTTCTAAAAATGTCTTGCATAATTCCAAATTATTTTTCCAAATGTTTGGACCAATTTATAACTCCACCTGAAGTTTGTGTCTAGAGTGGCTATTTTCCTGTATCTTTGCCAAGGACAAATCTTTCCATCTTCAAATCATCTTTATCTATTTGATTAGTGAGGTAATATGTCAGAATTTAAAAAATTTGCATTTATTGATTATTAATAGGTTCAAACACATTTTAGATTCTTTTTTTTGTTAGTATTTTGTTTGGCTGTTTCAGTCATGTCCAACTCTTCATGACCGCTTTTGGGGTTTTTTTTTTGGCAAAGATACTGGAGTGGTTTGCCATTTCCTTCCAGCTCATTTTATAGATGAGTAAATGGAGGCAAACAGGGTTAAGTGACTTGCCTACGGTCACACAGTTAGTGTCTGAGGCCAGATTTGAATTCAGGTGAATGAGTCTTCCTGACTCCAGGTCCTGAACTTTATCCATTGCGCCACCTACCTAATAACATGACTTCCTTTTTAAAAGAACTATTTGTATCTTTTGACTACTTATTGGGGAATGATTTTCACATATTTGAGATTTGTGTCAACTGCCTATAAAACTTTTATCAGAGATATTTTCTGCAATTTTTTTCTATTTTGTACCCTTTCTTCTTGTTCTAATTGTGTATGTTATATTCATACAAAAGTCTGTTACTTTATATAATAGAAGTAGTATATTTTATCCTTCATAATCATAGTGCTGATGATAAGTATTTGCAAAAAACCATTATAAATATTGTTGTATATTGTGCACAAATATTAGTTGGTGGGCATGAAAGGGCAGAGAAATTCAAATGTCTCAGTAAACCCCTCAAAATGAAACCAACATACAATCTCATAACATATACTCCATAATATATTAATGACTTAATAATAATAGCTAACATTTATATAAGGTTTGCACATATATCATCTTATCCTCCCAGCAATCCTGTGTGCTATTATTGTGCTGATTTTATAGCTGATGAAACTGAGGCAAGCAGAAGTTAAGTTCCCTGCCTAAGATCACAGGACTAGTCAGTGTCTGAGGTGGGATTTGAATTCAGTTCTTTCTGACTCCAGAAGTAGGATTTGCCACCTAGCTGCCTCAGTGCAGTGGTGGAGAAGAGTGTTGAGGATGAGGAATATATGAAAAAGGTCTGTTTAGGATATAGGAATGAGAAATGCCAAAGACTTATAGGCTGTAATGAGTCTTCATGCCTTTAAACCTTGAACACTTTCCTTCAGGAAATGCACTAGGCATGTGTATCAATAATGCAATATTCACAATGCCTACGGTAATTATAAATATGCTGATATGTTATTAATAAAAAAATATACCAGGCTCTCTACATGGGGACAAAGTTAGAACATTTATTCAAATACCAGAAAACTGAGTTCCAAAACCAGAAAGTCAAAGCCATCACAGTAGTTATGAAGTTGGCACACGTAATTAATGTAGTAAACACCCACATTCTCAAGCCTTCAAAACAGAACAGGATACCTCAGGCAAAGATCCTCCTCTCCCCACTCATGGCAACTGCTCAGCGTACAGGCAGCTTACTTCTCGCAGTTCCAGCCCCCCACAGTTCCCGTCCCTGGCAGTCTTCAGCAGGAGTCCTTAGCACAAATTGTTACTGGCTCAAAAAAAGGAGTTCACGCCACCGGCCGCCACCACTGCTGCTGCTGCTGCCACAGGCTTCCAGTCACTGCACGCACTCTAGCTTGACTCCAGCTTCCTCTTGCCCCATCCCTTCCTGCTACATCAACAAGTTCAAGGGGCATGGAAGATCTTCACATCCCATAACCATTGCAGAATGGTGAGAGAAGGAGGAGGAGGAGGCGGAAGAAGAAGAAGAAGAAGAAGAAGAAGAAGAAGAAGAAGAAGAAGAAGAAGAAGAAGAAGAAGAAGAAGAAGAAGAAGAAGAAGAAGAAGAAGAAGAAGAAGAAGAAGAAGAAGAAGAAGAAGAAGAAGAAG
>NW_027186324.1:3795573-3796494 GCF_028583685.1 Petaurus breviceps papuanus | reverse complement strand
AGAAGAAGAAGAAGAAGAAGAAGAAGAAGAAGAAGAAGAAGAAGAAGGAGAAGAAGGAGAAGAAGAACAAGAAACTAATTATTTCTCACAAAGAGGGAAAGACTTGTCCTGATGGGAAGTTGTCCCTGAATCAGCTGTCTGTATACAGTGAGACCATTGCATTGACTGGTCATGGCAAAGATCAGAATTACTAAAAAGGGAAGAGAAAGAATAATAACAAGAAAAATGTATCAAGTATTTTTGAAACAAGGGCAACCAGGTTATATAGTAGATATAGCACTGGTCTTGAGTCAGGAAGAGTCATCTTTCTGAGTTAAAATCTGGCCTCAGATACTTACTAGCTATGTGACCCCAGGCAAATCAATTTAACCTCTTTGCCTCAGTTTCCTCATCTGTTAAATGAGCTGGAGAAGGAAATGGCAAACCACTCCATTATCTTTGCCAAGAAAACCCCATGTGGGGTCATGAAGAGTCAGACATGACTGAACAACAACAAATTTTTGCAACAACACAATTCTGAGCTACTTGAACAATGAAAAATGGGAAATGACATCAACAGTCATTAATATTTTAACTAGAAGTTTAAATCATAAAGATCTTTTGCCATAACAAGTTTACTGTGTATGTGAACATGCACTCATTTTGAGCAGAATCAGGAGAACTTTGTATACAATTACAGATACCTCATATCTGGGACTAACTTTGATAGACTGGGCTCCTCTCAGTAATGCAAGGTTATAAGACAACTCTGAAAGACTCATGATGGAAAGAGATGTCCACATCCAGAGAAAAGAATAGAGTCTAAATGCAGATCGAAGAAAACTATTTGTTCTCTCGCTTGCATTTCTCTTTCTTTCTTTCTTTCTTTCTTTCCTTCTTTCTTTCTTTCTTTCTTTCTTTCTTTCTTTCTTTCTTTCTTTC
>NW_027186324.1:3778510-3795563 GCF_028583685.1 Petaurus breviceps papuanus | reverse complement strand
CTTCCTTCCTTCCTTCCTTCCTTCCTTCCTTCCTTCCTTCCTTCCTTCCTTCCTTCCTTCCTTCCTTCCTTTCTGGAGGGGGGAAGACAGGGCAATTGGGGTTAAGTGACTTACTTTCCCAAGGTCACAGAGCTAGTTTTGTGTTAAGTGTCTGAGGCCAGATTTGAACTCAGGTTCCTTCTGACTCCAGGGCCAGTGCTCTATTCACTGCACCACCTAGCCACCTCTGTTCCTTCTTTCTCGCTGTTCATTCCATTGGTTATAATTCTTCTTTATAACTTTACTAATGTTTAATGCGAAGGCATTTGTAGAACCTATATCAGATTGCATGTGGCAATGGGGGGGTGTAGAGGGGAGGAGAGGGAAGGGGAGAAAAGTTGGAACTCAAGGGGTTGTGGAATTGAATGTTGTAAACTAAAAGTAAATAAATAAATAAAAGTGAAAATGCTCTCATTTTAAAAAGGGTGAAGGATGACAGACTGGACAGCTTGTGTGTTCCTTTGGTACCTTCTAGTTATTAGGAGAAAACAAGGATGGGATTCAACTGTCTGAGTAGATGCTTTGTGGTGAACTTGAAACACTGCTATTAATGATAACAGCTGTCTTTTATAGAATGCTTTAAGATTTGTAAAGTGTTTTATCTCATCTTATCTTTAAAAAAATCCTGGGAAGTGGGTGCTTTTATTATCCCAATTTTATAGAAAACTGAGGCACATCAAGGTTGAGTGTCTTGCCTGGTAAGTTTCTGAAACTGCATTCGAACTCCAGATCTGGCCCTGTATCCACGGCACCACCTGATTTCCTGGAAGGATGTGGATAAGAGTTACACAAGATGGGTAGACATGGATGGCTTGTTATCTGTATCTTTGGAAAGAACATCAAAGTCAATGAGATTACAGACACATTTGGGTATTTGTTGTTGTTCAGTCATTTTATCCGCATTTGACTTTTCATGACCCCATTTGGGATTTTCTTGGCAAAGATACTGGAATGGTATGACATTTTCTCTTCCAGCTCATTATACAGATGAGTAACTGAGGTAAACAGGGTCAAGTGACTTGCCCAGAGTCACACAGGTAGTAAGTGTCTGAGACCTATTTGGGTCAGTCTTCTTGACTCGAGGCCCGGTGCTTTATCCACTGTCCCACCTAGTTATGTACATAGTACTTAATACTAATAAAGTGCTTTATAAATGCTCTTTCATTCATTCATGCATGTATTTATTTATGCAAAATGCTTGATATATGATCTAATAAACTGTATTGTTTTATCTTCACAATATCCTGGTGAGGTGGAATGCCAGTATCTCCATTTTACAGATGAGAAAACTGAGGTACAGAGACATTAAGCATCTTGCTCAAGACCACATATATAATAAATGGTAGGACTTGGAGCTAGGTAGGTCTTTTGACTCAAATGCATATTCCTCTGTACTATATTCTTTCTCTTTTATCTTCTCTTCCTCATTCCCAGTGTTTGAACTTGACCCCTTTGAAGCTCGAGGATGTGTTCAAATGGTTAAGGATGCAGCTGATTGGAGAAGTGGAGGAAGAAAAGTGCCTGGGTTATCACAAATAGCCAATAAAGTTGGCTCTTCTAGTTTCTCCTTTGGGAGATGACTCATTGAAACTGGGCTGCCAAGATCTATTTCTTCAATGTGAAAATGATATACTGAGCCTTTCTCTCCCCCCCCCCCCCCCCACCCCCCTCTTCTTCCTTCTGTCAAGATGGAGCCCTAACTAGAAACAAACAGAAGTCTGTTTCTGGCCAAGAGGCTGGTCCTACTGGCAGATGACCTTCTGCCAACTGTACCTGCCCTTTTGCAGAAGCAAAAATGGATACCGAGTTGGATTGCTTTATTTTTAATTCAGTTCTATAATCTCACTCTCCAATAATGCCTTCTTTTTGTGAGACTGGGGAAATGATGTCTCATAGAGCCTCTGATGTTTTCCCTAAGGATTGATGGGCAGAATCTGCAACAAAAATGTCAGAGTTGGCAGTAAATGGATTTTCTGGGAGGAAGAAACACTGCTTGCTTACATGAGATCATTAAACCAAGCCAGCTGTTCAAATCTTTCCCAAGGTGTTTTATGCGAGAAACATCATTAACTGGAGGGAGTGCATCTAAGTATGATGGTATGTGTCCCTCCAGATAGGCGACTAGCCCTTTTGCCCCTGAAACTTAAAACTTGCCACTAGGAACACAGAACTCTGTCTCGAGAGCTGGGCCCTGAAGGTTAAAACAGCTTGCTTAATTCTGCTACTTTCCCTAGTGCTGGGGTTTGGTAAAGATAATAATGTCACCTGAGAGAGCCACGGTCAACACTTGGGCCCAGAATTATCTTTCACCATCTGCCCTTCCTCTTGTCCTTTGGGGCATTTTTCCTCCCTTCTAAAATCAAGATATTGAGCAACTGGACAGAACAAAAAAAGATCAAATGAATAATGATAAGACTTTGAACTTGGTAAACAGTGAGTATTTGTTGAATATACTGTGCAAAGCACTGAACCTAGGACATGGTCTTCTGCCTAGTAGGTGTTTAGTAAGTATTTGTTGCACTGATGTGAATTCTGAACCATATCACCCCAAAGACCCTTTTGAGCTTCACCATACATGTATTTTTAATAATATTTTATTTCCCCCCAATTACATGCAAAAACAATTTTTAATTTTCATCAGTGTTTTTGAAAAATTTTGAGTTCCAAATTCTAGCCTCTCTCCTCTCCCCACTCTCACTCCCTGAGACAATATGCAATCTGATATAGGCTATACATATGCAATCATGTAAAACATTTCAATACTAGTCATTTTGTGTAAGAAGATATGAAGGCAGGAAAGAAAGGAAGGAAGGAAGGAAAGAAGGAAGGAAGGAAAGAAGGAAGGAAGGAAGGAAGGAAGGAAGGAAGGAAGGAAGGAAGGAAGGAAGGAAGGAAGGAAGGAAGGAAGGAAGGAAGGAAGGAAGGAAGGAAGGAAAGAAGGAAGGAAACAGAAAGAGAAAAATAGCATTCTTCAGTTTGTATTCAGTCATAAGTTCTTTCTCTGGAGGTGGATAGCATTTTTCATCATAAGTCCTTAGGGATTTTCATTGATCTTTACATTGCTGAGAATAGCTACATCTTCATCATATAATATTGCTGTTACTGTGTACAATGTTATTTGGTTCTGCTCACTTCACTTTGCATCATTTCATATAAGTCTTTCCATATTTTTCTGAAATCATCCTGTTTATCATTTCTTATAACATATATGCATTTTTCATGTATTTGTGATCAGCATGGATGTAGTCTCTCATCCATGACCCATGATTTGCTTTTAAAAATTCAACTAAAAAAAATTCAGCTAAATTCACTAGGCATTAAGAATCTCCTTGTGCCAGGCGCTGTGCAAAGGGGCTGCCAGCATCCAAAACAAAAATGATACAATCTCTTTAACTCTAGGAGCTTCCATTCTGTGATCACATCATTTCATATAAAAATTTCTCTTATTGAATTGTCCCATACTTGGCATTTTAAATGGCATGGGCAGCTGGCCCTCTGATAAAGAGAACACAGTCCATACTTCAAGATTTTCCAGCGACATTTTCGGTCTCCTTGCTTTTCCTTGCACACAGCATCCCTCTCCCCATTTTGTACATTTTCTCTGGCTGTCCTCAATGCCTGGAATGCTCTCCCTCCCTCATCTCTGCCTCATGGTTTCCTTCAAATCTCAGCTAAAATCCTACCTTCTGTAATAAGCATGTCCCAGTCCTCCTTAATTCTATGGTAGTGCTTTCCCTCTGAGATGACCTCCAATGTACATTTATCTGTTTTGACCATATTTAGAGTTTGCAGATTCTGGTCACTGGCTTTCTGTGCCAGGACCTTTGGGTCTGGCAACTTGCCCACTGTTCTAGGGTGGCCTGGCTGAGCCATGCCTGTTGTTCCCTGAGTTCTGGGGCTGGCATTTTGCCTGCGCGCTGGGCCTGGAGGCCTTACTGCTGGCCTCCATTAGACGGTGATAGGCTTGAGAGCAGGGGCTGCCTTTTTTTTGTTTTTGTATCCCCAGGACTTAGAACAATGCCTGGCACATAGTAAAACCTTAATAAATGCTTTTTGACTGACTTTTCTGTCTTGCCTTCTATTATTACAACTTTTGAGCAGCATAGATTACTTTTTTGGTACAATGAGGAACAAATAACATTAATGGAAATTAATTGTGATTATACCTATTCTCTTATGATTTGATTGATTTCTAACTGTTTTGACTAACCTTGGACTCAATAGACTTAAATTTTAGTCCTTGCTCTGTCCCATATATGCTTTTATGCAAGTCACTTTGTGAACACACATTTATAAAGCAATTATTATGTGCCAGGCACTGTGCTAAGAACTTTACAGATAACATCTCATTTGATCCTCACAATAATCTTGGGAAGGAGGTACTATTATGATCCTTATTTTACAGTTGAGGAAACTGAGGCAAAGTTTAAATGACTTGCCCAAGGTCACAGAGCTAGTAAGTGCCTGAGATTGGATTTGAACTCAAGTTTTACTGACTCCATGCCCAGTCTTTGATCCCCTTTGCCCCCTAGATGTCTCACCTAGAAGCCTCTCTGGGCTTTAGTTTCTTCATGTATAAAATGAGAAGATTAAACTATCAAGGTCTAAGAACTTGAATTTTCTTTTTTTTCTTTTGCCTTTTGGAGGGCAATTGGGGTGAAGTGACTTGCCCAAGGTTACATGGCTAGTGTGTGTGTGTGTGTGTGTGTGTGTGTGTGTGTGTGAGAGAGAGAGAGAGAGAGAGAGAGAGAGAGAGAGAGGCCAGAACTGAACTGGGGTCCTCCTGACTCTGGGGCCAGAGCTTTTACTCACTGCACCACCTAGTCGCCCCGAACTTGAATTTTCTTGATAACTATACTTCAAGATAATTGGTTTCTTTTGTAATCTTAGGTGTTTTATGCATTTGAAAACATTATTTGGAAAGAGGCCCATAGGGTTTTCCAGATTGCTAAAGGGCACTGTGATATATTGTCTACAGTTATTTTAAAAGGAATTTCTCTTTCTTTCTCTTCTTGCTGAACTTTGTTGGTAACACATAGAAATGCTGATGATTTATATGGGTTTATTTTACATCCTGCAACTTTGTTATAGTTGTAGTTGTTAATTATTTCAAGTAGTTTTTTAGTTGATTCTCTAGGATTCTCTCTAAATATCATCTGCAAAGGGTTATAGTTTCGTTTCCTCCTTGCCTGGTCTAATTTCTTCAATTTCTTTTTTTTTTTTTCCATTATTGCTAAAGCTAACATTTCTAGTACAATATTGAACAAAAGAGGTGACAATGGGCATTCTTGTTTCAATCTCATTGGGAAGATTTCCAGTTTATCCCCACCACTTGCTGATGTTTCTAGATACTACTTATTACTACTTCATACTACTTATTATTTTCAAGAAAGTTCCACTTATTCCTGTGCTCTCTAGTGTTTTTAAAAGGAATGGTATGCTGTTTTTTTGTCAAAACCTTTTTCTGTATCTATTGAGATAATCATGTGACTTTTGTTGGTTTTGTTATTGATATGGTAAATTATACTAATAGTTTTCCTAATATTGAACCCGTCCTACATTCCTGGTATAAATCCCACTCGGTCATAGTGTATTATCCTGGTGATAAATTGCCATATCATTGCTAATATTTTTGCATCAATAATAGGGAAATTGGTCTATAATTTTCTTTCTCTGTTTTGACTCTTCCTGATTTAGTTATCAGCATCATATTTGTGTCATAAAAAGAATTTGGTAGGACTCCTTCTCCTATTTTTCCAAATAGTTTATATAGTATTGGAACTAATAATTCTTTAAATGTTTGGTAGAATTCACTTGTAAATCCATCTGGCCCTGGGAATTTTTTCTTGGGGAGTTCATTGATGGCTTGTTCAATTTCTTTCTCTAAAGTGGGATTATTTAAATATTTTTATTTCCTCTTCTGTTAATTTGGGCAATTTATGTTTTTGTAAATATTCATTCATTTCACTTAGATTGTCAGATTTATTGGCATACAGCTGGGCAAAATAGCTCCTAGTTGTTGCTTTAATTTCCTCTTCATTGGTGGTGAATTCACCCTTTTAATTTTTGATACTGATAATTTGGTTTTCTTTTTTTTTTAAATCAAATTAACTAAAAGATTATGTATTTTATTTTTTTCCATAAAACCAGCTCTTAGTTTTATTAGTTCAATAATTTTCTTATTTTCAATTTTATTAATCTCTTTTGATTTTTAGAATTTCTAGAACTTTTAGAATTTGATATTTAATTGGAGATTTTTAATTTGACATTTTCTAGCTTTTTTAATTGCATGCCCAATTAATTAATCTGCTCTTTTTCTATTTTATTCATATAAGCATTTGAAGATATAAAATTTCCCCTAAGTCTTGCTTTGACTGCATCCTATACATTTTGGTATGTTGTGTCATTATTGTCATTCTCTTTGATGAAATTATTGGTTGTTTTTATGATTTGTTGTTTTAGGATTATTTCATTTCCTTTTAATTTTTCATCTAACTTTTCCATGGCCCTTTATTACATGTAATTTTTATTGTACCATGATCTGAAAGGATTCATTTAATACTTCTGCCTTTCTGTATTTGATTGTGAAGTTTTTATGCCATAATACATGGTCAATTTTTGTGTTGGTACCATGTACCACTGAGTAAAGGCATATTCCTTTCCATCTCCATTTAATTTTCTCCAAAGTACTATCATATCTAACTTTTCTAAAATTATGTTGACTTGATGTCTCATAAAACCATTAGCTTCCACTTGCCCAATTCTAATTTTTACAGAATTATTTTCTTCAGTTAACTTTTTTACCTCCATTTCCATTTGACCAATCATACTTTTAAAGGAGTTGTTTTCTCCATTCATCTCAGCGGTAGTGATTGAAGGGTGTTCACCACTGGCTCCTCATCATATCAACTGAGTCTGAGGCCAGGGAACCTGAGAAAGGGAAGTATACAGATCTAAATATGTATAATATGTAACACATATTATATGTGTATATAGAGAATGCAGAAAACTGCCACTTCACAGTAACTCATGAGCTTCAACTCTCACAGCACCCACTACCACAAGTAAACTAAAGGAGTTGTTTTCTTCAGTGGATCCCCCGCCCCCCCCGAAAAAAAAATCCAGCCAATTGTATTTTTATTTTTTTTTTAAAGCAATCGGGGTTAAGTAACTTGCTCAAGGTTACACGGCCAGTTATTTCTGGGTGTGGTGCCGAGTATCTGAGCCCAGATTTGATCCCCAGGTCATCCCAACACTGGAGCTGGTGCTCTTACTCGCTGAGCCACCTGGCCGTCCCTAAGCAATTGGGGTTAAGTAACTTGCTCAAGGTTACACGGCCAGTTATTTCTGGGTGTGGTGCTAAGTATCTGAGCCCGGATTTGATCCCCAGGTCATCCCAACACTGGAGGCGGTGCTCTTACTCGCTGAGCCACCTGGCTGCCCCTAAGCAATCGGGGTTAAGTAACTTGCACAAGGTTACATGGCCAGGTGTTTCTGGGCGGGTGCTAAGTATCTGAGCCCAGATTTGATCCCCAGGTCATCCTGACACTGGAGCCGGTGCTCTTACTCACTGTGCTACCTGGCTGCCCCCAATTGTATTTTTAAAGGAGTTGTTTTCTTTTGTTACTTTTTCAAAGTTATTGCCTTTTCTCATAATTCTCATTTATTTTCTCAATTTTTCCTCCAGCTCTCTTACTTGATTTTAAAAATTTCTCTTGAGTTCTTCCAAGGGCACATTTTTTATCCGAGACCCGTTCATGTTCCCCTTTAGGGCTTGGCATGGAGGCATTTTGACATTGCTGTCCTCTTCTGAATTTGTGTTTTAACCTTCTCTGTCACCACAGTAGCTTTCTATGGTCAGGGCTTTTTTTTTATTTTAAAAAGTTGAGCTCTGCTCCTGGGGCACAGGAAGCCCTGCCCCAAACTTCTTGCACTGGGTGCCAAGGGTCTGGTCACTGGCTTTCTATGTCAGGACCTCTGGGGTTGGCAGCTTGCCCACTGTGCCAGGGTGGCCTAGTCTAGTTGTGCCTGTTGTTCCCTTGGTTCTGGGGCTGGCATTTTGCCTGCTATGCTGGGGCTAGAGTCCTCACAGTTGGCCTTCTGAGCCAGAACCATGGGGGCTCAGTTGCTGATCTGTACTGTGGCTAAGAGCCTCTCACCATCTTCCTAGAACATTACTTGCCCAGGGCTGCACTCTTCTTTTATCCAAATTAGACAGATCTTTCCTGAAGTCCTAAGTTATCCTACATTGGAAAATTGTTTCACTCTGCCTTTTTTTGAATTCTGTCACTCCAGAATTTTTTTAGAGCCTTGATTTAACATTTTTTCTGAAGGAAAATGGGGAGAACTAAGGCAACTTCCTGACTCATCTCCACCATCTTGGTTCTGCTTCTCCAAGATATAAAAAAAAGAAGATTAAGAACCTCTGAATAAGATGATTTCTAAGGTTTCTTCTAGTTCTAGTGTCCAATAATTTTATTCTATATATGTCATGTATATGCTATTAATATTATGGGTTTTTTTCCTTAATCTTTCCTCTATCAGAGAGCATTTATTTTCCATTTTTTGCCCTTGTAAACAGCATTGCTGTCAATACCTTATTAAAATTTTTGTTTTTCACCTTTTGTGTTATTTCTTAAATGTATAATCCCCAAAGTGGAATTACTGAATCAAAAGACAGGACCATAGATTGATAGCTTTTCTCAGATTTCCCCCTAGAAAAATCCAACGAAATTACAGTGCCACTGGTAATGTATGGGAGCCAACATTCTTACATCTCTTCCAACATTTGTTCTAGATTTTAATTTTTTTCTGCTCTTAACAGTACTACCTTAAAGTTGTTAAAATTTAACAACTTTCTTTTAACTTCTCTGGAGGCCATGAGGAATCGCCATCTGTATCTCCCTGTGAGTAAGCTGTTTATCTCTTTTGGCCACATATAGAGTAGCATCTGGCTGTAGACTATGTATATCTAGATAGGTAATCTATTCTTTATCTGCCTTGGTCAGTAAGCTTGATGGATGAGACTTCCATACCCTTTTTGCAGGGCCCCAGGGCTTCGGTGAGTGGTGCCCATTATCAGAAAGAGAGCAGGAAGGGCACAGTTGCTTTGCCTTCAGTCTCTTTGAAGTCTGAACAGGAGACATCGGCATGCTTACTTAGCAGAGGACTTATGATTTCAGTATTTCAGTGAAATACCAGGATAGAGTCAACCTTCTGCTCTTAGGGCTCTAAAAACACTCTCTTTCCATTTCCCCTCCCTCAGACCTCAATAAGCAGTGTCTAAGAATTTCCTTTTTCTCCTGTAGAGAGGAAAACAATCCCCCCCCCTCCCTTGGATATCCACATGAAGGAACTCTCAGAATTCATCTATTCACTTAAAATTTATTGGTTTCTGATGTTTTGGTTTGTCTTTCTTATTCTTTCTTTCCATTTCTTTCTCCACTGAAGTCCTGATCTAATGCCTGATTGCAGTGTGAAAGTAGCCTCAGATTCTTGAGATCTACTCTAGTGGAAAGCAAGCTCTGACAGGTTTTACCAAGCTGGAAATACTTTTAAGTGCAGGCCAGGCCATGGGCTATGTGTCTTTCATCATACCAGCCCAGCTAAATTGAGTGAGACTCATCACTCAAAGGTGGGCCAATAGGTGAGGAATTTTTTCAGTCACAGTGACTCATGCAATCCTGCCCCAAAACATGCAAAAGGGGCATGTTATATTACGTGTTCTTGAAGTATTTACTGAAGAAATGTAAGCTCCTTGAGGGCAGGGACTACTTCATTTTAGTCTTTGTATTCCCAGTGCCTAGCAGTGCTTATCCCATAATAGGTACTTAATAAAATCTTATTGATTGATTGGTTGTCTAAGGCTCCTAAGTGGTAGTATGTACAGCATTGGACTTGAAATCGGAAAAACCTTAGTTCAAGTCCTTTCTCGGATATTAGTTGTCATTGTTTTCATTTTTTTTTTCCAGAGGACCAACAGCATCACCAGGATTGTCTTGAGTCACACTCGAACTGGTTTAAGTGAGGTAGAATTGCACAAAGTCATCAGCCTCACTCTCTCTTCCAGAGCCATCGAAGTCCAGTGGCAAGCAAAAGTTAAGAAAGCTGGAAATAAGCCAGGATGCAGTAGGTGACTTTAGTGAATTTGATGTTGGACCAGGCTCTAGACACTGCACACTGCCTACTTCTGTCACCTTCACGGCCATTAGAAAAATTGTTCTCTTCTGCCTGTTTCGCCAGGGTAAGTCTTCTCATGCTGGGAGTAGACAACTGCTTAACTCACCAATGGCTTTGAGACTTGTCAGTTACCCTCAACCTGTTTTAGCCCTTCTGCTGAGATAGTTTACTGGGTGTAGCCACTGTTCATGATACAACTTCTTGGAGCCACAGATGAAACCTGAGTTCCAGGTTTTACCTTTAGGTAACTTTACCAAAGGTGGATGAATGAACAGTCCTCTTACCAGAAATGCTAGTTCTCCCTGAACACCTACATTCTTCCTCAGATACTTACTGGATGTGTGACCCTAGGTAGTCACTAAACCTGTTACTGCCTCAGTTTCCTTGTCTATAAAATGGGGATAATGAAAGCACTTACTTTATAGGGTTGTTATAAAGATCATATAACATTTGTAAATCACTTAGTAACTCTTAAGTGCTATATAAATGCTAGCTGTTCTTATTTTTGTTGATTTATTATCCATTCAACACATCCAATAAATCTCTGGGTCCCAAATATTTTTGGAGTCACTGATCCTGTTGTTTAACCATGAAGCCCATGTTCTTCATTCTTACAAAATTCTGATCTCAAAGCAAGGACTGTTCTAAAGCTTTCTCTTTGGCCTTTCCACTGGGTAGTAGCTCCAACTGAGAAGCTAAGCTTGGGATGGAGGAAGACTAGATTTGGAAAATGAGTTTCCAGTGCTTCACTTTTGAATGCTGACTATTATCACAAATTAGAATAACTGTTTTATATAGAAATCAGGACGTAGTAGAACTCCCACCTAACAACTTACCTAATGTTTGGGGAACCCAAAAGGGAGATGACCCTGGGCTCATAACAATATCATTTCTAGACCTAAGAAAGATACTCTTCTTGATGAGGTATAGGCTCTGGGAACCCCCTTGAATCTTTCCATTGGATCAGTGTTTGCCCGAGGTGTTATCAATGGTAGCTCCACCTGGGAGGCTTCTTTGGCTGCTGCTGAAGAAGTAGTTAATTTCTTGGGTACTCAAGGCTATAGGGTCTCCTGGAACAAAGTCCAGACAGCATGCCAGTCCATAAAGTATCTGGGACACAAACTAATGCCCACCTCTCACTTCTCTGAGAGGAAAAGGACAATACAATTTATTCCTATTCTAGCCACTAAGAAACAACTTTGAACTTTTCTAGGCAGGGCTGGGTTTTGTAGACTTTGGATCCCTAATTTTGATCTTATTGCTAAGCCTTTCTATGACTCTACTCAAGGCCCTGACTCACTTCCTCTAGAGTGGAGCCCTGACCAGGATAAAGCTTTTTAGACTCTGAAAGCTAAATTGCCCACCACTCCAGCATTAGCTCTACCCAGTCTAGCAAAACCTTATGCTCTGTTTGTTGATGAAATTTTGTGTCACTTTGGTCTTTGTTTCTTTAACCTCCTTGGCAGGTTTGTCTTTTCCAGGGTTCAAGCCATCAGCTTCCAGATGACTGCTCAGGCTATATACCCCTTGAACAGGACCCAGAGAGGCAGGGATAGCTCTACGTCCCTTGCTAGCAGGAAGCAGTTTCAGAAGCTGAAAACTTCACCCTGTACCCCAAAGGAATTTGGGTCCCATTGGATTGAGGGGGAAATGATGGGGTGTAGGCTCTGGGAATATCCTTGAATCTTCCCACTGGATCTGCCATTCACCTGAAGCCATAAGTTTTCCATTATCACTATAACTGAATTTCTGTTAACCTTAACCTAGCCTAGCCCTCCATTTGTCTGTTTCCCATCTTCCCCCCCCCCCCTTTTGGAGAGCAATTGGGGTTAAGTAACTTGCCCAAGGTTACACAGCTGGTGTTTTTTTTTGTGTGTAGGTGTTAAGTGTCTGAGGCTGGAACCGAACTCGGGTCCTCCTGACTCCAGGGCCAGCACTTTACTCACTGTGCCACCTAGCCGCCCCATGTTTCCCATCTTTGATCCCATCAAAATCCCATTCTCTTGGTTCCTGGAGTCTGACTTCAGTCACAGCAAGATCCTCCCTGGACTCTTCCTCAAAATCCTGCCTGGACCCCTCCTTCCATCAGTCCAGACAACCAGACCACCCCTAGATCCCTCCCATAGTCTCTCTGTGTATAAGATCCATTTTGCCTCCATGAAGGGCCTCAGATTCATTCTAGCTGAGATTCAGCCTGGCCTGCTGGTCAATATCACAAGTGTGATATCAATATCACAAATCACAAGTGATTAGGCTCTTTAAGAGTCTGCCCAATATGGCAAATCTTTAATAAACTTTGCTTTACTTTGGCTGAGAGAAGGCCTGAGTCGAATTCATTTGGCAGGACCCAGCATGTTGGTATTTTGGGGTCTCAAACACCCCAAACCTCAACATACTGACTTTCTCTTTCATTTTTTGCTTGGGGGTCCAGGACTTAAATTTTTACTATTGTCTTGAAGAGTGCAAAGTTGGAATCAAATCAGTGATTCTTTCAGAGGCATCCTGGCTTAATGGACAGAGATTTGACCTCAAAACTAGGAAAACCTGGGTTCAAGTTCTGCCTTTAACACATACTGGCTATGAGAAAAGGACAAGTCTAACCTCATAGGTAACTTTCTAAGGCTATTGGCTGTAGAAAAGATGCCCATCTACCAAGTGGTAGGAGGAATTTTTAACTGGGTACTCCCTTGCTGTTGTTGCTTAGCTATGGCTGACTCTTCATGACCCCATTTGGGGTTTTCTTGGCTAAGATAATGGAGTGGTTTTCCATTTCTTTCTCCAGCTCATTTTACAGATGAGAAAACTGAGACAAATACGGTTAAGTGACTTGTCCAGGGTCACAGGGTTAATAAGTCTCTGAGGCTAGATTTGAACTCAGGTTCTCCTGACTAATCCAGGTACTCTATCCACTGAATCACCTAGCTCTCCAGTATTCCTTACACCATTGAAATCAGAGCCTTTTGTTTTGATAGATATTAAACTGAAGTTAAGTTACTAAGAAAGACACTGTTTCCCTTAATTTCCAGGACCCCTGTCCTGGCAATCTGATTTTCCTGTGATAAGGCTCCTTCTTAGCATCTATTTAAGAAAAAAAAGTCTATTCTCAGGAAGCAAGGGGCGAGTCAATGTTTTCATTCACTCAGTGATCCAGAGCATTACCAAGTTGGCTGCAGAGTTCTTAGCTTCTGGTAATATAGACATCCATAAATGATGATAATTGGAAAAAAATTTAGAGGAAGGATGATTTTTTGCTCATTTGCATATTTTAAAATAGAGGTGTAATGATGGGGGAAATAACAAATGGCAAGTGTTCTACTGTTTCTTTAATTACTCCAAATTAAGATGTTGCAAATACGTGATTTCACACACAGACATTTGATTTGTGTTCTGTTCTTGAAAAATATGTTAAGGAAAAAATTAATTACTGTAGGTTAAAAGGCACTGAAAAAATGAGGGATTTTCAAAAGATCAAGGAAAGGAATGTTTATATATCTTTATTCTGAGAGCATGTATTGCAGTTACATTTAGTAAAACACTTTGGGGACCTCACTGGCCAAGTTATCTTATTAAGGATTGCAAGATTTTTCCCCTACCCTCATAAAATGTCTCTTTGGAGTTTTCTGAGCTGATTAGTCCTTAGGTAAGAGGAAATGGGGCAGTATATGATAGAGCACCAGACCTGGTGTCAGGAAAACCTGAATTCAAACCCAGATTCTGACACTTATTAGTTGTGTGATCCTGGACAAGTGACTTAACTCTGTAAAATGAGGTGGAGAAAAAAATGGCAAACCCCTTCAGCATCTTCGCCAAGAAAACCCCAACTGAACAACAACAAAAAAGAGGAAACAGCTGCCAAAATTTCCACACTCCTTGCCATTATTCTACAATGTAAGATCCTTGAGGATAGGAACTATTTGTGGGTGCCCCCCCTCTTCTGCCTTTGTATTTCTGGTGCATAGCACAGCCTGGCATATGGTAAGTACCTGAATGCTTCTTGTTGAATCAACCAAACACTTGCAACAGTATCTGAGGTTAAATGTGTTTAGTTTAGCAGTAAAACTCACTACTCCCTCTTGGATGGCCCGTGCCATCTGCTTTGTTAGGCCCACCCCCTCCTTACTTTTCTCTTCAACTGTCCAGGTGCCCATGCATTCACCTTATTCCTCCATCAAAAAGTAGATGGGTACTTTTGAAACTTCTGGGAAACAATAGGAAAGTCAAATTTCCAGAAGATAATTGCCTTCCCAGGAAGTTGCTTTCTATCTGCCAAGACTCTTTTCCCCTAAAGCAATTGTTTTAGCTCAGTTATGCCCAGGGGGAGCCTATCAAGTTGGGATTTACGTAGCTTCATCTCTTTTCTGCTTTAGGAAAATTTTTGGAATTTTATAATAGAATTCTCTTTCACTTTGCTCTGGAGCCCCCATAGAAGATGACCCCAACTTTTCTGGTAATCTACGTTTTCAGACTCCTTATGTCCTCCGAATACCACGCTATTGCTGGCCTTTTTGTCAAAAAGTATTTAATGAAACAGACTAGCAAGGTACCAATAAGTAACTGAATCAAGAATTAGTCATGCTGTGTACCAAAAAGATACCATTTCCACATGGCTCCCAATTAACTCCTCGCTTTTCCTAACAATGATGGAGGGTCACCACATCAATTCATTCCTAGAAAAGTGTTAGAGAAACTCAGATCAGTGACAGTTTTGGGAGCACTGGCTCCTGGTCTCAGACATCATGGGTACATGGGATCTATGCACAGATATATCCCACCCTACCCTTAATCCCCATAGTAGAAACAATAATCTAACTAATGCTTCTATGCAAATTAAGCTAGTTTTTCTTAAAAGATACTGAAACTATCCTTAAAATGTGATTGGTTCAGGGGACTATAAAGGTTAAAGCTACTGCTGTCACTTCTTGGACTCCTGAGTAAAAACCACCATAAGGATCTCCACACATCCTCTCTGATTCTTGGCTGGAGGACCACCATGGGCAACTCAGACATTGTTTAGCTGAATTAACTCATGGTATGCTCAATGCACATCTTTGTTGAATATCTTTATCCTGCTATGGCTAAGTAAATCTTCCTTTATTTACTACTAAACGACTGACGAATGTCCCATTTCATTCTATTATCAAACATAAATTACCCTGGGACTGTTCTGAGTCAAACATAGACAATGACACAAAACTATAAAGGAATTCACTCAAATGACATTAATCAGGGGCAGAGATGAACACTAGAATAGATCAGGCCTAAATAAGTGAAAATAAAAATAGAACTTTGAGAAAGGTAGGCATATTGAACCAATGAGAGTATGATAGTGGACTTGAAAATGGGAATATGCCTTCCCTCTCTCCTTTGTCTTCCATTTGTTTGGTTTTCATTGAAATGTGTGTGTTTGGGGGGGAGGTTGTTTTTATTTTTGTTTTTTTTTTTTGTGGATGAGGGGTTGGGGGTAGGGGAAGGTATTCTGAATTAAGGGAAGCTGGAAAGGTGGGTGTAACTCTATAGCTTCCTGTTGCTTGTATGCTTAGCCTGAGTTCATGTTGAAGAATCTCTTGAAGGAGACTGAGGCGGAAAGGGGACCTTGTTGGTCAAAGTGGGTGAAGCAGTTATTTTGTGCGACTTGAACACTCATAAAAGCACATTATTTCATAGGTAATAGCTTGGTGGCACAGCAAGTGGAGTGCCAGGCCTGAAATCAAGAAGACCTACATTGAAATCTGGCCTCAGATACTAGCTGTGTGACCCTGGTGAGTAAGTTAATCTTTGATTTCTCAGAGGATTTGTGTAATGAAAAATGAGACTGCTGAGATGGAGTTTGGGTGCTCTTTTGTGAAAGACGTTTAAGGTTAGACTAGTGTAACTGGGCTTTTACCCAATTCTGGAGTGTTTTGGTAATGTGTAGAGAAGAATTCAGACCGGCAGTGAGAATGCTGAGTACCATGTGATGCTACCTATTTCTATAAGGTACATTCAATTTTAGAGAGAACTTCTTGGGAGAGAGGCATGATTCCAGAGACACATATGGAGGGAGAGGCAGTAGTTTAGTAGGGAAAACTGGCCCCTCAGCATGGTCTTGATTTCTCACTTGTCTCCTTATAAACTGCTAGAATTGACCTCTGTAATGGGAATGTAAATTTTTAAGATCTTCCCTGCCCCCAGGCTAAAGTGCACCTGGAGCATGGGGTGGGAGGCTTGTTTTTCAGTAGATACTTTTTGATTGGCCAGTGAGTCAATAAGGTTGTTACATTCTCTGAGCCAGGAGAAGGCTATATAAGCCCTGATGTGGAGCTTTGTTTTGGGGCTCACTTTGAGAAGTGTTTTGTGATTTGATCAGATGAGACTCTGGGAAGCCATTGTTGAGAGCCCCCTGGCTTTGAAAAACCCAGACGTTGATTTGGTATGGATGTAATGGTTGGACAGTTTGGAAACTGTCCACTTGATCTGTTTCTCTGTCTTGATAATTCTGTCTGTATATTCTGAAGTTCGGGGTGCTGACCTTTTTCCCTGAACTAGGTAAACGATACATATTTGACTGATTAAAGTAAGCTTGTTAATCCATTTTTGAGTTGCTTTCCTTTATCAAAGCAGATGTAAGAACCTGTGTTGGCAGCCACCGTAGGAATGCTGGGGTGCTTGCTGATGCACCTCCTTAAGAGAGATCACACCATCTTTCTTGGTTTGAACTGAGACATTATCCCACTCCCAACTAGAGAGCTTATTCATTCTTACATCCTTTCTGTTCTATTTTAATCTATAGAACTTTTCTGGCTCCTGTTTGCTGTTTTCTTAGATAAATGAAATAACTCACTATTCACTATTTGCA
>NW_027186324.1:3748514-3778500 GCF_028583685.1 Petaurus breviceps papuanus | reverse complement strand
GGTCAATGTAAGCTAAGGGTGACGCCACTCCCTCCCCCCTCCCCCCCGCCAAGAGCAACCATGAAAAAGGATTTTCCTCTGAATCAGACACACACTTCTAGACCAGACAGATTTTTTATTGGGGGGGGGGGGCCCGGGGGAGATGGGGGAGGGGAAGATAGAATTCTAGTCTTATCTGTATGAGAGAGTAGACAAGAGTTATTATTCTGTTGCCATTCTTGGAGCATACCTATACCTTGGCTCAGAGAGCATGCTGGGAGTGAAGAAATAGCTCTTGCTTTGCGTCCTCTCCAAAGAGTCTGAACAGGCTTCAGATCACCTCCGTCCCCTACCCACAAGCTACATCTATTCATGTACAACCTAGGTGGGCATATTTATCTTACATGTGGACATACATACCTTATACTATAAATTCTTATTTAGTTATTCAGATATTAATATGTAGGTAATAATTACCTGTAATTAATAATAAATAATTATTATATATTATATATAATATATAATCATAAATAATATATATTAATAAATAATAAAATAGTAATAATAAATACAATTAATTACAGAGGTAACAGAATTTGAATCAATATGGTTTAGTGAATAGAGTAGTATAGCTCTAGAGAAAGGAACATTTTACTAATAATACATAACTTCCCTGAACTCCGTTTCCTCATCTATAATATGAGGTTAGACTCAGTGGCTTTTAAGTCCCTTCACTTTATGATCCCATAGTTCTGCAAGACAAAGCTTATTTATCCTTATTATTTGTACTTTTCCACACAGCCCAACCAATTTCTTCTCTCACTACCTACCAAAAAAAAGGTCTTGCATCCGTGACAGTGATGTGACACCCCATCATGGGGGTGGAGGAAATGGAATAATAGCTTTGGTGTAAGGGAAAGAAGGCCGACTGTTAGATGTTAGAGGACCAGATCCAACCCTTGTGTCTGATACTTATTATTTTGGGCAAGATGTTTCATCTCCTTGTGCTTCAAAATGTAATGAGGGAGTTGGACTAGTCGGCTTCTGATGTCCTTTCTCAGTCTTGATGATCCCATGACACTATATCTTCTCAGGTATATTCTTTTGTTCTTGTCATGACCTTGAGTCTAAGAGATGACCTTGATCCTTAGACTGACTTTGCCCACAACTTAGTTGATGAGCATGATTTAAAGAAAAGTCCTACAATTTGAATTCAGGCTACAAAGCAGTATTTCAATGAGCCACACAACCTTTGATGTTTGTCTTTTATTCCCAGGCACACATAGGTCACAAAGAAGGGCTGGCTAAGCATTCAGGTAGGGAAGGGAGTAGCTCCTGCTAGTGAAAATGAAAGGGTGGTCTGTAAAATATAAGTTCATTTGAACCCACAGGCTTGTCTATATGTCAGTTAATATCTCCTGATGAATTATAAGACTGTGTGAATATCCTATCTTCGGTTTTTCTCTTTCACTGCTAGGGCAACTTGTCCGAGGATATTCATCCCTGACCTCAAATCACTGATCTGACACTGTCATTTCACCAACAGCAAGGAGATTGGTATAACTTAGAGGAGAAATTTTATGTCTGATAATTGAGCTATATTTCCAGGGGAATATTCTAATCTTCATTATAATTTGTTGTTGAGTTCTTTCTTAATATGCCAGTATATGATGTTATCTAGTTTATATTCCTCATAAAATCTCTGTTTAGACAATTTGATTATTAACTCTGTTCTTTCTGAGAGGAGGACTTTTAATTCCTCCTTGAGAGCAATGAGTTTCTCCTACAAGGTCCCATCTGTTTTCTTTTGATGTTGCATTTCCATTTTAATTATATCATATTCCAATTTATTACCCTTTCACATTTTTTTCTCCTCCTTCCCCTTCTTCCCCTAACCCTGTGCAAAGACTTAGATGATACCACTTCTCTTTTTTCTTGCACCTCCCACATTCAGGTCAATAAATTTTGAGAAATGAGGCAAAAAGAAGTTATACCTGTTTCACCCTAGACAGGACTGAACTCTCATAATTCCACCTTTTTCAGTTCATCAATTAAAAAATAAAACATAAACTTTGCATTTGTCTTTCTTGGAAGTAGTGTGAATTTTCTTTAAAAACAAGATGCTTCCTTCTACCTGCAAATACAGCCCCAAACTTGTCATTTATTCAATACTTTTATATTTACAGCTATTCAATAATAGTAACTTTGGTCTTAATGCCCTTTAAAAATGAACAGACTGCATCAAGCCAAGGGCTCATTTGTATCTGACATCCCATAAGAATGTCCTAAGTATGCTAGTGCTGAGCCCCAAGTGTTTTCCCAACAAAAAAGTTATTCATTTATGTTTCACCATGAGTATTATTATAAGAGGGCAGCTAGGTGGCACAGTGGATAGAACACTGGGCTTGGAATAAGAAAGACTCATCTTCATGAGTTTAAATTTGGCCTCAGACACTTACTAGCTATGTGATCCTGGGCAAGTCACTTAACCCAGTTCTCCTCATTTTCCTCATCTATAAAATGAGCTGGAGAAGGAAATGACTAACCACTTCAGTCTCTTTGCCAAAGAAATCTCAAATCACAAAAAGTTGGACACAACTGAAAAACGGCTGAACAGCAATGATTACAAGACCACTTCTGAGAAAAATGTGGTGACTTCCCTTTTGCATGATGATCTTCATTTAAATCCCTCTTTCTTCTTGTCTTCTTAGAGAGGATTTTAAGCAGATGCCATTATACCCACCCTTGGAATTTCTTCATATTTTGATGATTTAAAATTTTTAAAAGAGGCGCTTTTGGACAGGAGTGAAAGGGGTGGTTCTTTGCAAACATGGATGATTTCCTCTCCCATTTAAGCTAAGTTAAGACATTTCCTGTATTTTAAGCTTTTGTTCACTCTGCAGAAGTGTGGGGCACAGACAAGTCACAGCCACTAGAAAGAGAAGCATGGTGGAAGGGATAGAGCACGCATTTGGAGTACAAGGTCTTGGGTTTGAATCTTGTCTGGTAACTTACTTTGTCCCTGAGGGCAAAACACGGCTCCTGTGCCTCAATTGCTAGGGTCAATGCGAGCTCTAATTCTGTTTTCTTGTGCATTCTGAGGCTCACATAGGTTAAAGGTTAAATTATTAAAGTTGGTGGTATAATGGATAAAGTCCTGGACTTGGAGTTAGGAAGACCTGAGTTCAAATGACACCTCAGGCACAGGCTGTATGACCTTGGGTAAGTCATTTAACCTCTCTCTGCCTTAGTTTCCTCATCTATACAATGAGAGGGTTACACTTAGAGATGTCCTCTAAGATTCCTTCTAGATCTAAAAATCTCTTATATTATACTCTCTTTATTATGTTATTTAATGTCTTTACTGTGGTGAATCAACACTTTTACTCCTCTCTAATTGATTCTCCAACTCCCCAGAAAGGTTGTGTGGGAAACAATGGGAGAAATTTTGTTTCCACAGGCTTAAAAGGATTCCTATCTTTGAGTGATAGCAGAATGTAAGTCAGAAGTGCGTGGCTTTAATCAGAGCTGTGATGGAGCAGCACCAGACTTCAGATCAGGTGAAAGATTCGAGGCTTTTATGCATGCTCAATGAGCTTTGTGAGGGGAGCTGTGTGTGGGCAGCTCAGGAGGCTGCACCGAGCCAATGGACAACAAGGCGGGACATTTGAATGGAAGCGGCATAAAAGGGCTCACATTTGTCTCAGTCGGGTTACTCCATTAAGGGAACTACCCATTTATTCAGAGAGAATAAATGCAAAATAAAGGTAATGAAAGCCTTCCTAGCTTTCCAACAAATACTGTTTATTCCTAGACTAAGGATGTCTCTCACAGTTGTTCCAAACATCCTTTTCTCTCCTCAAGCTTCCTATAATACTCCTTCCTTATAGCCTCTCAGCAAAGGTCCTCCTTTCACACTTTACTGAGAAAATTGATTCTATCTGCTTTGAACTCTTTCTGCTTCCCCCATCAATATCTCCAAACATTTCAATATCATCACCTATTCCATTCTTCTTTATTCAGGTCTCTAGTGAGGAGGTGGCCCTTCTCACCAAGATCAATTCTTCTACATGTACCATTGATCTCATCCCCTACTTTCTTTATCAGCAAATAATAATAATAAAAAATAATAATCATCCCTTTCTCTGTCTAATCGTCAGCCCCTCCCTCTCCAATGGTTCTTTCCCACTTGTCTATAAATATACCTACATTCTTCCAGCCTTAAAAACCCCCACTAAAATGTTACCATTGCCTTCTGCTATCATCCTGTCTCCTCATAGACTAATAGTTAACATTTATATAATGCTTACTGTGTTCCAGACACTGTTAAGTGCTTTACAATTGTTATCTTATTTAGTCCTCACAGCAACCCCAGAAGGTAGGTGCTATTAGTTTCACAGAGGAGAAAACTGAGGCAAATGGGGGTAAAGTGACTTGCCCAGGATCATACAGCTAGTATTCTTCCTGACTACAGGCTTAGTGCTCTATCCACTGTACCACCTACCAGAAAAGGCTAGCTGTTCTCATTACCTCATGCCAACCTTTGATACAGTGAAAAATGGGATTTAGGTTTAAACAAAAAGTTTTGTTTTTAAGAATTTTGTTTGCTTTACAGCATTTATGGTACTTCATGGCTATGGAGTTCATGTATTATGAAAAGTGAATATTGTCCGAAGTCAATGCATTTTGCTGTTTTTAAATCGAGATGTTGGCATAAAAGGTTGCAGAATTCTGGGGAATGGAATTACTATTGAGGAAAACTGTTTTGCATGTTACCAATTTTATCTTACGTACTACATTTTATGGGTTATTTCATGATTACAGTGTTGGAAAAGGGCATTTTTTTTTTAATAGAGTAATAACTTCTTAGGTCAGGACAATGTTATAGGCATACTACTACAGGCAGAGCTGGAAGTAACCGTTGAGGCCACCTGAATTTACAATGAAAAAATTGAGGGCCAAAGAGTTAAGCAACTTGCCCATGGTCACACAGTTGGTAAATATCAGAGACAAGAGCTAAACTGAAGCCAGGTCTTTGATTCCAAGGCCATCACTGTGTCCATTGTACTACAACACCAAATTTGACAAGAATCTTTCATGACCTCTCTGTGAATCAGATGAATCAATATGGGCTTTGTGACAGTAGTGAGATGCATTTGCAGCAGGTAGAATAACCGTAACCAGAATTTCTTCACAGGATGAGAGACTGGACTAGATTTCCCATCCAGTTCTGAGATTCTATGATATCATGATGCTTTTCTCATCTGTAAAATGGGGCTAATACGAATTTGCCTTTATATAGGGCTTTAAGTACATAGTACTTTTGTACATTTTCTCATTTGATCATAAAAATGAACTTGTGAGTTAAGGTTTACAGTAATTATTATGCCTAATTTACAGATGTAGAGTGGTTAAATGCTTGTCAGAGGTAGTTAGTGTCAAAGACAGTTTGAACATGTCTTCCTGACTCTAGCTCTCTATCCCCAGGCAGTGAATAGAGCACTGGCCCTGGAGTCAGGAGAACCTGAGATCAAATCCACTCTCAGACACTTGATATGGATTAGTTGTGTGACCTTGGGCAAATCACTTAACCCCAATTGCCCTGCCTTCCTCCCTCTAAAAAGGCCCCTAAAAATTATCAAGGCATTAAGTACCCCATGGAGTTTGTGGCAAAAATAGCATTTTTTTTAGATCATAATGCAACGGATAAATAAGTCGTTCTTATTAGAAGTAATTTTGGAAATATTAGCTCAGAAATCCAAACGACCTTGTTATAGGAGTATCTTTTACCAACCACCTTAGAACTCACATATGGTCATTGACTTCTATTTAAAACCACACATTCATTTTCTCTTGACATTTATCTCTTCAGTTGCAGCTCTCCCTCACTTTTAATTCTTTGGTCTTTTTTTTACAGAGAATGTCAGGGCCCATAGGTGTTTGCCCAGCAAATAGTATCCTTCTTGTGTTGACTTGGCAAGCAAACGTGACTTTGCTGGCTTTCATTTGAGCTTGGTGGGTTTCTGATTTGTTGAACAGCAATATAAATTCCATAGATCTTTAACAGCTATGTAGCACAAGGCCACTAAGTCATTTTGACCAGCCCTTCCCCTATTAATCAAAGGTTTCATATCCAGAAAATTCCAAGGGACAGCAGAGGAGGGTAGGCAGATGGATGGATACTTGTACTGTCTCATTGGCTTTTGCATGGTATCGATGACACTCCCATGATATCTGGTCATCACACTCATGGCATAATTCACCTACTCACTTGGGAGAGCCTAGTGCCTCTCAAAGTTTGCGGAGATGAAAGAAGCCCTTCACTTAGAAAATTTTTTCTTGATATATTTTATTTGTATACTGACTACTTTTTCTTCTATACCCTGCCCTAATTTCCTACTACAGAGCATCCTTTATAGTAAACTATGCAAGGGGCAGCTTGGTGGCGAAGTGAATGGAGCACCTGCTTTGGAGTTAAGAGGACCTGAGTTCAAATCCAATTTCAGACACTTTACCCTTACTAGCTGTGTGACTTTGGGCAAGTCACATAACCCCAATTGCACTGCCTTCTCCCCTCCAAAACAGGAGGAACAAAAAAAAAGGAGGAACTAGAAAAACTAGTCAAGAGTTTGAAAAATTCTGATATCACATTCAATATTTCATACCCTACCTTTTGTCATCATCACATGTTGTTAAAATATAAGAAAAATAAGATTCTATTTTTAAAAATGTATTTATTTACTTTTATAATTTGATTATACATTCGCCATGGTTCCCCACTTCTGCAAAGAAGCAGGTAGGCAGAAGTACCTTTGTGTGCGTGTGTGTGGATGTGCACACACACACAACACCTACATATGGGTTTATATGTACACACATGTACATACACATATATGTACAGATGCACATATATGTATATACATGTGCACATATAGAGGGAGTACCCATACCAATGAAATATAGTAATATTGTATATTAATGCTATGAAATGTAAGTTGGGAACAATAATAATACCTACCGTCCAGCGTGGTTGTGAGTTTCAAATGAGACACTATTTGTGAAGTCAGTGCAGTACTTCCATAGTTCCTGGCACATAATAAGTGCTTATTTCATTCTTTCTTGACTATTACAGCATTTTTTTTGGGGGACCCTAGGATTTCAATCCCTAGAATTCCATGAAAGACAATTTGAAAATATAGAAATATTGTAAATGTAGATATTGGATGTGCATATTG
Source organism: Petaurus breviceps papuanus (assembly GCF_028583685.1). Lineage (NCBI taxonomy): Eukaryota > Metazoa > Chordata > Mammalia > Diprotodontia > Petauridae > Petaurus > Petaurus breviceps. The sequence goes on along the minus strand of NW_027186324.1, from coordinate 3,771,286 downwards.
TTTATGGTATATGTATGCCGTGTGTATATAATATACATACATATATGCACGTGTATATCTACATATACATTTTTATATAGATATACACACATACACATGTGTGTCTATAAACCCTCTGCAACTTAAGAGATAGTCTTTGAAAATTGCTGTGGCCAAAACATGTATTCTCCAATAGCTAGTCTAATGATGAACCTTCCTAAGCTTAGGTATACAGGTCCTTAGTCAAGAGGCATTGGATCCATGACTAGGCTCAGACGTGAAGCCCTTTTAGCTTTACACAATTTTATGTGCTGCTAAAATGACCCTCAAGAACTCAGGGTCACTTCCAGGTCAAAGTGAAGCATCAGTGGAGAACTTTAATAGAGTACCAAATTCCATAGGGCTGAATAATCAATGATCAATTTCATTTTGAATTGAACAGTCTTACAATCTGAATGAGATGGGTATGATCCTTAAAATTTTTCAACATTTTTATTTTTTGGAATGGCATCAGATGTGATAGCTCACTTTGTAAGATGCTTCACAGAAAATTTCATTTTCTCTTTTGCTTCTATAATAAGTCAGTATTGGGGGGAAATTGTTTCAGCCCATCACATTTTTTTTTCTTTTGCCTTTTGGAGGGCAATTGGGGTTAAGTAACTTGCCCAAGGTTACACTGCTAGTTTTTTTTTTTTTGGTGTGTTGTGTGTGTGTGTGTGTGTGTGTGTGTGTGTGTGTGTTAAGTGTCTGAGGCCAGAACCGAACCCAGGTCCTCCTGACTCCAGGGCTGGCGCTTTACTCACTGTGCCACCTAGCCATCCCAGTCCATCACATTTTGTTTAAAATACTTGACAGTTTTGATTATATGTTTGCCATGTTTTGTTTGTAAGGACTATGAAATGGTTTTTAAAGTCTAATGACACTACCCATTGTGCCTCAGGAAGGGTCGCTGCAAGTCCAATGAGAGTTTGCTATCCTTGGAGTTTCCTCTGTGTTGGATATTTTGTCGGAGGATGTTTGATCACAGGATTTTGATTATTAACACTTCTTACTTTCCTGTTCTTTCAAACTTCCTGATTACTCATAATGGACATTGGTACAAAAAGGTGGACAGTTGAAAGAAGAATGTAATTGGACAGTGATTCCCTGCTGGCAATCTACCAAGAGAGGGACCCTAACACCAACGGCTTGTGTGTCATGTTATTAAATAGGTTCAATGATTATTTTTAGATAAGCAAAGAGCCAACTTTTGGACCACATAAACAATTTAGACTATTATCTGATGGAAGGAACATTGATCAAGGGCTGGAAGGGGCCTGACAAGTTATCAAATACAGCCCCCGGTGTCCATATGTCCTCTGAATGCATGCAAACTTTAGAATGATAGTAAAGGTTTGCTGTGGGTGTTTATGTGTTTAGAGGCAGCTACAGTGGACAGAGTGCTGGACCTGGAGTCAGCAAGATCTGAGTTCAAATTCAGCCTCAGACACCTACCCTCTGTGTGACCCTGGCAGGTCACTTAACGGCTATCTGACTCAAATGTAAGATGGGGATGATAGTAACACCTACCTCCCAGGGTTGTTGTGAGTCTCAAATGAGACAATATTTGTAAAGTGCGATATTTGCACAGTACCTGGCACATAAGTGCTTATTTCCTTCTTGTTTATTGCAACATTTTTTTTTCTTTTGAGAACCCTAGGATTTCAATCCCTAGAACTCCATGAAAGACAATTTGAAAAATGTTGATATCACCTAGAAGGTCACAGTCATGCCATGTACCACATCATATGCCCCCAGGTCTAACTATTTTTCAGAGAAAAATGTGACGGTAACAGTTTTATAGGAGGGTTCCTGTATATCTATGGTGTTCATCAGCTAGCTAATATTTATTGACTTATTTCAAAACATCTTTTTCTACATTAATTGGTTTGTTTATTTAATTGATGCCTTTTGTCATCATTACATTTTGTTAAAACATAAGAAAATATGATTTTATGTTTTAAAAAATGTATTTATTTACTTTTAATTTATAACATTCAGTTCCACAATCCCTTGAGTTCCAACTTTTCTCCCCTTCCCTCTCTTCTCCCCTCCCCCCATGGTGGCATGCACTCTGATATAGGCTCTAGAAATACCTTCACATTAAGCATTAGTCAGGGTGTAAAGAAGAATGATAATAAAGAAGATTAAAGGAGTGAACAATGAGAAAGGAGGAGCAAAAGAAGACAAAACACAAAAGAGAGAGAGCAAGCAGCTTGCTTCAATCTGCATTCAGACTCTGTGGTTCTTTCTCTGGATGTGGACAGCCCTCTGCATCATGAGTCCTTTGGAGTTGTCTTCTGACTTTGCATTGCTGAGAGGAGCCCCAATCTATCAAAGTCAGTCATCACAGATACGTGTCTGTAACTGTGCACAAAGTTCTCCTGGTTCTGCTCTGCTCACTCAGCATCAGTTTCTATAAGTCCCTTCAGGTTATTATGAAGTCCATCTGCTCCTCATTTCTTATAGCACAATAGCATTCCATTACATTCATATACCACAACTTGTTCAGCCATTCCCCAATTGATGGCATCCCCTTGATTTCCAATTCTTTGCCATCACAAAAAGAACTGCTATAAATATTTTTGTACTTATGGGTCCTTTTCCTACTTCTATGATCTCTTTGGAATACAGCCCTAGAAGTGGTATTACTGGGTCAAAAGGTATGCACTTTTTATAGCTCTTTGGGCATAGTTCCAAATTGCTCTCCAAAATGGTTGTATCAGTTCACAATTCCACCAATAATGCATGAGTGTTCCAATGAAAAATATGATTTTAGCTAACAGCTACCCATAGGAACAAATAAGCAATTTATTACTTTTCTGGAATTAATAAATATTGTTTGTATAGTCAATACATAAACATTAAATATATACTATATATACAACAAGCATCATCCTTTGTATTGAATTTTGCTCTTTTACTCACATTGGGCTCACATGCTTCTATTGTAATTTCCCAAAGTCTTTCCCAATGAAAAACTTCTGCATTTTCATCTAAAGGTCTCACAGTTTTTTGGGTCAGTTTTGATGAAGACAACATCTATTAGGTAGAACTGAAAAATTTTCATCGTAGTTCATAAACAAAGGTCCCAGGGATGGTAGACTGCTGATGTTTCCTTCCTAATACTGGAAAACTAAAAGTTCAGGTAAAACTCACTTGCCCAAAAGTCTAGGGCAATCCTACTCTAATGTAAGCTACATTCTTTCAAAGGTCAATAGTCAACAGGTATTCATAAGGCAGTTGGAGAAATCAACAATTCCATGCTCTTAGGGAACCATTAAAAACTATGTAACAAGAAAGCACAACCAAAAGAAAAATCACTCCAACAAAAATTCAAACTGAATCCAGAATAATTCAATGCAATTAAATTGAAAATGTGTCCAATGATCACTGGATTTTGATTATTAACATTTCATACTTTCCTGTTCTTCTAAACTTTCTGATTACTCATAATGGACATTGGTATGAAAAGGTGGACAGTTAAAAGAAGAATTTAATTGGACAGTGATTCCCTGCAGGCAATCTACCAAGAGAGAGAGACTGACAACTCTTTGTCACCCCAATTGGGGCTTTCTTGGCAAATATACTTGAGTAGTTTACCATTTCCTTCTCCCGTGTGTCCCTATTTTACAAATGAAGAAATGAGGCAAATCATGGTGGGAGAGAGAGAGAGAGAGCAGGCCGAGCAGCTGGTGGGAGTGAGGGATTGAGGGACTGAGTGATTTTGCCTCAGGGAACTTGTTTTGTGGGGAGGCCTAACAGAGACTGGGCCTTTTCTATTTGTTTGTGCTTGGTCCATTATTGTAATTTGTCATGCGGATTCATAGGGACCTTGGAGGCCACATTTGCAGCAGCAACACCAGCAAATGTCAACAATGTCAGTTATCAGTAAATTATCAGTCAGGCAAACATGCAAATCCATCTCAATAACAACAATGACATTCTCACAACAGGAAAATTATACAACTGTAAGTGTCGATTTTGTCATTATCAAAGAGTAAGCATTAGCATACAAATACAACTTATACTTGTAGTACATTTCACACAGTGATAGCAGATACATTTAAAGGGAAAGTGAAAATTTAAAATAAAAGTTAAAATAAATAAAGTTAAAATAAAATAAAGAAAACAATCTTCAATATAAAAAGAAAAGAGAAAATACAGCTGATAACTTCGGTAAGAGAGAAAATAAAAGTACTTCAAAAAGAAATCACAGGGCCGGGTAGGTGGTGCAGTGAAGAGAACACTGGCCCTGGATTCAGGAGGACCTGAGTTCAAATCTGACCTCAGACACTTAATACTTACTAGCCGTGTGACCTTGGGCAAGTCACTTAACCCCAATTGCCCTCTCTTCCCCCCTCCAAAAAGCAACCCTCCCCAAAAACCAAAACCCCCCAGAAGAAATCACATATCAAAATATAGAAAATTCTAGCAAATTTAAAATTAAAGCTAAAATAACTCAATATCCAATAATTCTCAAAATTAATTAGTATTGGGCTAGATACAACTATAAAGTCAACCTATAAAAAATCCCACAAAATATAAAAATAAGAAAATTTAGAAAAATAAAACTCCAAATTATTGTGTATAGGTGTATTAAATAAATGCAGCATTAACATGAGAAATTCTGCTTTGAAAGAAAAAGGAATTTTAACTATCTAAACAAAGTAGATAAAATACTACTGCAATATTCCAGATATAGTTCTCATTTGTAGCAAACAGGCATTACTGTATGGCAAGGTTTGATGTTTTAAGGATGAATATTTTCCCTCCCACCATAAAAATTTCAGGAGCCCCTGGGGTGGGTAGCCATTCTTGCAGAACATAAGTTTCTTCTTCCACCAGATGTAATGTTGCTTTATTCTTCACCTTACTCCATCCCATTCGCTTCAAGTCTGTAGTTTTCCCCTAAGGTTCTCACATTTAAATCACACCAGGTCCTGGTTTAACAATGACTCCATAGCAGTGCATGGTCCTGCTTCAAGAGGATCATCTTTCTCTGCAATTTTAGGAGCTTTAAAAAGTAATTAATAATCAAAAGTCACAAAATTCTCTATTATGCTCAAGGCCCAAAGTCCAGATGAAATCCCAGCTATTGGGACAAAGGTATAATCCCCTTACCTGTTTTTAGTTCCTTGTATCCCAGCCAATGACTGGCACTCTCCATTGCCCTCTTTATATGTGACTAGTATACAAATATGCATGACCAAGTAGTTATGAAGGATCATAATTTTATATGAAACAAAATTAGAAAATAGGACATTAAAAAAATAAAGACTGCTTTAAAGAAATAGCAAAAAACATATAGAAATACAGTTAGTGGAAGAGAGTCAGCAGTCTCAGTTTTTCCTGTTACACTCATCAAAATTCTTTTAATAGGTGAAGTGTTGGGTGAGAGGTACTTGAACATCAGCATCCTCTTCCCATCCCATAGGGAAATTTGTTTGTAACTGGTTTCATTCCTATGAGATTTTACTTTCTTAGATTCATCCCAAAGTTCTATCCTGTCAAAATGTTTTTTGGATATTGAATCAATCATTCAATCTTTTGACTATTGGAGGGGTCGTAAGTTGGCTGGTGACAAAATGCTTCAAGGCAATTAAGCCCTTATGTACATTCTTGACCCCTGTATCCTTGTGTAAACATCTGGTCAGTCATTCTTGGGTAAATACCAGCTATTTTACTGGCATATTGTAAATATTGTTTATTAAGGTTATTAAGTCATAGACCAAGGCTAGACATTTATTGCCCTCTGGCTCATTCCTCTGTCTTTGATGCCTGAAGTGAGGAGGGAATTATGATTAGTTTCCATCTCTATAAGACCCATGGGTCTCACCTGTCTTGTGAGCTGCTCTGAATTGAAAATGATGATCTGGATGTCTCTGCTCATTGACTAAGAGCCTGGCTTAAACTGGGTGGGTCACATTCCAGAGGAGTCTGTCATTGGACTACTGTTGATCCCTCTCTTCCACCTAGTGAAGCCTGAAGAATATCACATCTGAGGCCTGTTGACCTCCCTCCTGCATCTGAGACTTGTGTCCTTTGCCCTGAAAGCCTCTATTCTTTTCTGAATTTGTGTTTTGATCTTCCCTGTCCCCATAGTAAGAATCTGTGGTTATTGTCTGTTTCTGAGTTTTGCTCATGGTGTTTGCCTGTTTCCTGGCTTTTAAATTTGAGCTCTTCTGCTGGAATACAAGGGGCACTGACACAGGCTTTTTGTGCTGGGGGCCAGTGACCTGGTCACTGGCTTGTGTACTGGGGCCTAGGTGCTTGCTGGCAGCTGGAGGCTGCAGGGGTCTGGCGGCTTACCTGGTACTGAACTGGGGTCAGCAACACTGAAGCTCTGGGGTGGGCTTGGGAGGGGGGGTCTAACTTCTGGAGGATGACTGCCCACCCTGACTGCTTTGAAGCACTGGAAGTTTGGCCAAGGCACTCAGGGGTCCTGGTGCCTGCCTGCCCCACCACCCTGGGGCTCAGGATCTCCCCCTGGTTTGCTGAGGTGGGGCTTGCTGCTTCCTGGCTGGGATACCTCCTGTCCTGTACTGTTCCCCTTCCACCAGAGGGAGATGGATCTTTCCCATTAATCCCCCAAGCTTCCCAGGCTACAAGACTACTGCTCTCCCCCCCCCCCCTTTCCACTTACTCAGCTGCTCCAGGGTTTTTCCTGGGGTAATATTTTCTGGTTTTTTAGAGGTCAATAAGGAAGAGTGAGTGACAGTGACTTACTTTTTACTCTGCCATCTGGGCTCCTGGAAGCATCCTGAAAGGCCTCTCCTTACCTCTTCTTCCCCATGCTCTGGTCCTGGGTGTCTTACATCTTATCTAGAGAGTTCTAAATGTACACTTACTGAAAGACTTTTTGCTTTGTGAATTTCTGGTCTGTTTGATTCTCCTATAATTGACAAGACTGGGGCAGCTATCCCTCTTGAAATTTTTGTCACCTGCACATTTGATAAGCGATCGATTTGGGCCTTTGTCCAAGGTCTTGATAAAGCTGTTATGCATTTTTAACACTGGAGCAAAGAAAGATCTCTGGGCCACTTTACAATGGAACTTTTTCCAAGTGGAAATCTTTAATCATTAATGATTACTCCTCAAGTCCATCTATTCAACTAGTCACAAGTCTACCTAAGTATATAGAGACATGCTCAAACATGTTGTTAAAATCCAGGTAAACTCTATCAATAGCATCTCCAAGGCTGAATAGTCTATTACCCTTGTCAAAATAGGAATTTAGGTTAGTTTGGTATGACCTCTGCTTTGTATTTTTTGGGGGGGGCAGTGGTGTTGAGGGACACAATGCAGTTAAGTGACTTGCCCAGGATCACATAGCTGGTAAGTGTCAAGTGTTTGAGGCTACACTTGAACTCGGATCCTCCTGACTCCACTCTATCCTGATCCACTGTGCCACCTACCTGCCCCAGTATGATCTCTTCTTAAGAAAGCCATATGGGCTGTCTATGGTGACTATTTTCTTTTTTAGATACTCTTTAATAATGTGTTCTAGAATTTTGACAAGATAGGAAGTCAAACTTGTTAGCTTGTTTCTTAAAAGTTCTATTTTCTTTCCTTTTTTTTTTTTTTTTCAGAAAATCAGGTCAGATGATTTATAAAATCAGGTGCAGGGGGCAACTAGGTGATGCAGTGAATAGAGCGCTGGCCCTGGAGTCAGGAGGACCTGAGTTCAAATTCATCCTCAGACACTTAACAATTATTAGCCATGTGACCTTGGGCAAGTCACTTAACCCCAATTGCCCTTATATCCCCCTTCCAAAAAGCAAAAAAAAAAAAAAAAGAGAAAAGAAAAGAAAAGAAAAAAGAAAATCAGCTGAAAGTTTAGAACCCTGCTAACATTGGAGGTTGAGGCTGGTGGATCTCTTGAGTTCATGACTTCTGAGCTGCAGTGGCTATGCCAATTAGGTATCCAAACTAAATTAGGCATCAATACAGTGAGACCTCCAGAAGTAGAAAGCCACTCGATTTCCTTAGTAGGGACAAGCTTGACCTAGTCTGATAGAGGGTAGGTCAAAGCTACCGTTCTGATCAGTAGTGGAATCTGACCCATGAGAATTGTACTTCCAGCCTAGAGGAGAAGAGCTAGCATTTGTATGGTGCCTTAGGGTTCACAACGCTCTTTACATATATTATCTCAGTTGAGACTCACAGCCCTGTGATATAAGTACAATTATTATCCCTGTTTTACAGATAGGAAACTTGGGCTTCCAGAAGTTAAGTGACTTGCCCAAGGTCATACAGTTGTCTTCCTGAATTCTAACCAGGATTCTAACCGCTGAGTCACCTAGCTATTAGGAAAACATTTTCTCCTTTTGTCCTTCAGTCACCTTTCTCAGTCTTTCAAAGATTAGTACCAGGTGTTCAGCAATCACCCCACGCCAGTTTTTCCAAGATGCTAGGATGTAGTTCATCTGGGTCTGGCAACTTGAACTGATGGAAAGAAGCTAGTACTCTTACATCTCTCTGCTTCTCTTGAGTTTCAACTCCCTTGGGGTCCTTTTTGCTTTGTTCTTTCTAATCTAAAGACTATTCTATTGGGGTGAGAAAACAAGAGTTGAATATTGCTAACTTGCATGATTTGTTGTAGAATAAATGCTTGTTGAATTGAATTGAATTCTCTGTAGTTCATCATCATTGATTCATTCTTCCTAATTTCTTCTATGATCTCAGTTCTCCCCAATACAAAAAAGTAACCCACAAAAAACCCCCCAAATCAAAGTTGTTTGTGCTTTGACTTTGTTTTGTTTTCCTTACCTTTCCTTACCAGTCTCAGATCTTTTAGAGTATGAGTGTTCCTAAGGCTCAATAAATCTTTCCCTTTTTTATGGTGATAACTATTGCAAGTAGACCTATTATTATCAAAACAACCAGAGACCCAATATTAAATACTGAATAGTTAGTATCTAATTACACACTCTACACACACACACACCCCAAAGCAAAGCAAAAAAAACTTCCAGAAAAACTTTGAGAATATCCCCTAAAAGGAAAAAAGGAAAAATTTATCTCTAGTATTTAAGTCAATATTTGTTGAATTCACTAAAATTGTGTTGATGCTGACAAAAGCACAATGAATATTTTTACTAATTGGATATAACAGCAGAAAATAAAGTATTTCCTTATTCCTTAATGATTACCATATTATGACAATAAGAAGAAATTTGTGGACACCATTGTTGTTGTTTAGTCAGTTAGTTGTATCTGACTCTTTGTGACCCCATTTAGGGTTTTCTTAACAAAGATACTGGAGTGGTTTGCCATTTCCTTCTCTAGTTCATTTTACAGATGAAGAAATTGAGACAAACAGGGTTAAGTGACTTGCCTAGGGTCACATGGCTAGTAAGGGTCTGAGGTCAGATTTGAATTCAAGTCCTCTTGACCCCAGGGCATCATTCTATCCACTGTACCACCTAGCTGCCCCAACAACAATTTATTGAGTATCTATTGAGTATTTATTGAGTGCTATTTCCTGGAAAAAAAAAAAAATATATATATATATATATATTGGCCTCCTATCTATCTGTCTATAATGAGGGGGAGTCTAAGGAGGGTCTTTGATGGAACTGATATCAAACTCCAGGAATGGGATTAAGGGTGGGAAATAGCTGCAGGTGACCTGGAAATGACAATGGAGGGCTAGGCTAGTTTAAGGGTAACAGGTTTGGGTATAGACATTTTGATAGGATCAAGGGTGGGAAGTAGCTGGACAATGGAGGGCTAGGCTAGTAAGAGTAACGGAGATTTGGGCCTTGCTACTAGGAAAGATTTATGGCCTCAGGCAAATGCCTCATCAAATGGGAAGATTCAATCAGAGTTCAAGGGGTTTCCCAGAACCTATACCCCATCACTTCCATTTTTGTTTAATCCTAATATTCTCAGTTCCCACAATCAATTCTCATGTGTCATGAACTTAGTTTACCATTCTGATTGTTCTCACTAGAGACACTGCTCTGTGATATGGAAATTAAATCTCCCTTAATTTAATTTACCATATTGTAATGTTGATTCACATTGAACTTTCAGCCCACTTAAACCCCCAGATTTTTTTCAGACTACCTAACCATATTTCCTGCATTATGCATTTGTGAAGTTGATTTTTTACATCTGAGGGTAAGAATTTACATTATCTCTTTGCTATTTCTTCTTATTGATTTAGCCTAAGGTTTTCATATCAGTTAAGATAAATTTTGGATCTTAAGTCTGTCATCCAGTGGGTTAGCTATCCTTCTCAGCTTTGGGTCATTGGCAAATCTCATAACGATGCCATTCTTTTATTCAAGTCATTGATAGAAATTTTAAAATCTTTTTCTATCCTGAGGATGTTCTTTTGCCCTCTAACTCAGAGAATACTTGGAGTGAGAACTATGAAGATACCACCCTAGTCCAAGGTCCTCCATCAGCAAGATCTTCTTGGAGAGTCATTCTTCCTTATGCAGAATGGGTATTTAGTGGAAGTCAAAAGGTATTTTCAGATATCATATGGGGCTGGGGAATTCCATAGGTGACAAATGATGAGAAACAATTCATTTCAAAGGTAAATTTGACCTAAGGGACCTTTGTTGGGCAGCCTGAATAAAGTGGGTCTGCCTCACAAAAGAGCTAGAAAGCCCTGACGGTATGGGCTAAGCTTATAGGAGAGCTGCAAGCACTCTACTGCAGAGAAGATGCCAATCAACTGCAATTCATCACAGAATCCCCAGATGGAGGCAGCAACTATTCAGAAAACCAGCAGAAAAAGCAACCCAGCAGATGACATCAGTAATTTTTTGGGAAAATGGCAAGAGGGATCTTTGGCAGCTGATAGGTGTTTTAGCTGAGATCCCCAGGCTACATATATTCCTTCCCCCACGAATGATATGAGAATCAGTGGGAGAATGTGCCCTTCTGTGTATGGAGAGAATTTTGTTGCTATTGCTATTATGTACCTTGCTATTCAGCGTCATTAAATGCCTTGAGTTAATGTGTCCTCTGGATTAGCTTGGGTTTTTTGCTTTGTTTTGTTTTGTTTTGTTGTAAATCTTTAAAGAGTCATGTGAGCTCTGGTTTTGAATTAGCAGTGACCCAAAACATGACTTGAACCAGCTTTCAAAGGCTCACATTGAGGACTGCGATTGACCCAGGTTACATCTGGAACAGATCTTTTCCCCCATGGTAATTCAGATTATAATTGGCCATTTTAGTTAATATTGAGATGAACCTGCTAATTTTTACCTCATCCAGTTCCAGAATTTAGTCATACCATATATATCCCATTTAAACACACCATTTCTGTTTTTTATTATTTAATAACTTCTTTTTGAATAGTACTATGGTCATTAACATTTACTTTAAAAATGTGATTATTGACAATGTTATTATTTTCCATGTTTAGTAACTTAAATGCATAGGCAAATGTGGGACCAATCCTTATTTATCTTTGCTTTGTAGGTCTTAGTAACAGGAATTATAATACTAATAAGCCAAATTTACATAAGTACATATAAGTTTACAGAATGTTTGCCCTATAATAATCTAATAAGATACCAATTAGAAGTACCATCATTCCCATTTTATAAATAAGAAAAGTGAGGCTCAGAGAAACTAAATGAATGGTTCATTGTCCTAAAGCTAGCAAGTTTGAGAGCCAGGATAAGAATATTGTCTTCTGATTTCCATCCAGTGGTGTGCAAACTCTCCAGAAAATAGAATGTATGTTATGACACACTTTTATGCTTCATCTGTATTATCAGCACTTACTCCATCACTTTCTGAAATCTAGACAATTAAGAGAAACCAAGTCCCAATTTGTAGTGTTTGCCAATTTTTGAGGTAAAAAGGGTCAAATTGAAAATTTAACACTTCGCTCTTATGAGCCCATTCAAGCTGTTCCAACACACCCCTGCTCCCAGCGCAATGTTCTTTTCACTGAGGTATGCTGATTCTTTCTCCCAAGCCTCATTGGCATGGGCCTCTCTCCTTGTTGGTGGAGATGAAGGCCTTGCTCTGAATGAGAAACTTGGTGGATTGATCAAGGGGCGAGAGAGCCCCAGCCTTTGCCAGTCCCCTTTGAGTTCCCTTTGTGGGACTCACGTTTTTAGTCTTCTTTGTGATGATGAGTCACTTCAGGTTGCTGGAGGAAAAGACTCTGGGAAGACATGAAAAGAACCAGCAGTCTTCATCATGTTCCTGTACCCAAGCCTTCTATTTTAGAGACTTTGGGAGAGTTTCTCCTGAGGTGAGATGAAGGACCCTTTTCTTTCTTGAACTGAGTTATCTTGATCCCAAAGGGAAACTTCCTTTATTCTGTATTGTCTGACATATATTTTCCTAGGTATACCTTCTCTGATTTCTGTTTTGCTACTGACTTGGAGAAATGTTTTTTTTTCTTTTCTATTTGCTATATATGTTTATTGTGGAACTGGTATAGGTGGGAAAGGAGTCAAGTCTTGTATACAGAGCTTAAGGTCCCCCTTCTTCTCCACAAATGACAAAGTAATCTAAAGTTATATTGAACCCAATCATATCCCCCAGTTGGACACTATTCAAGGGAGAAGATATGTTCTAGCTCCATTCCCCCCTCTGTCTGAGGAAAGTAGAGTGGCCTCTAGACCCAACCTCCTGCTTGCCTTCCTGGCAGGAATGAGTCTTCCTGGAGAAGGTGAGGAAGGGGGGGCAGGATGGGGAGAGAAGAAGCTAGAGATTATTAGTCTGCTTTCAAGCCATAGGACAGCCCCTCAACATATGTGGAGCCTCTCTACATATGGGGGTCAACCCACACATATCCTTACACTTGTTTTGTGTCAGGACAGCCTGATAATATAACAAGAAGGTTGGATTTCACCACTGGAGAATCAGGTGAGTCACAGAGAGTTGAGTGATTTTTTCATTTTTCAAATTACCAAATGAAAAGCAATCACTCAGTAATTCATTAGAGTACCAAATTTTAAACAATTTAAATTTCTCTCCTTAAAGTAATGATGTAAGTGTGTAAGGACAGGAAGTAACATCTTCTATACCTTAGATTTCTTTCCCCTCTATGCACATACTCATACAGTAGCTAGGGAGGGGTTTTGAATACCATGAGGGACTTGATTCAGTCTGGTGACTAACTCATTTGGCTAAAAAGGGGAAATGATCATTATTTCTGGTGATGTGACCCTGAAATGAATGTTCTTCAGAGGAGAATAGGAGAGGAGAATAAGCAGAGAATTTGGTTTCTATGCAGCTGAATGTTTCAGACTTTCCTAAATAAACAACCCTTTCAGGCACTGAGGCTGTTCACAGCCATATGCTCTCTGACAAAGGGCTAGGCTGCTGGATTTGGAAAGGCCAGTGACAAAATCACTAACCAGAGAGCACCTTGACCTCTGAAAGCACACGCCTTCAGCCGCAGAGATCTTCACTTCCTGAATCCAATGATGGCGCTTCTCTGCAAAAACCTAAATATAAACCTGGAGGGTAGCATTTCTGTACAGGAAATACTGCTTGAAAATGAGGAAGGAGATAAACATATTGACAAGGGAAATGAGATCCAAACAGTGAAATCTGGCCAAGGGAAAATGAGAGCTGTCCTTTATTCTTATATCCTAGAGGAAGTTGTTAAGGATATGATTTTTTTTAAGTGTCATGCAAGGCAGGATGGGATACACACTGGAATGCCTAGCTTCGTTTCTCCTTGGGACCTTCACGGCTTATGTTCTTGGTGGAAGTTGTGAGATTTCCTTATTCTCTTGTCCTTTCTGCCTCATCTTTCATGAGTGGATGTTTTCATTTGGAATCTTTAAATACTAATGCAATTAAAAGAAAGACAAACAGCTAGGTGGTGTAGTGGATAGAGCACTAGGCTTGGAGTCAGGAAGACTTGAGTTCAAATCTAACCTCAGACACTTACCTGGGCAACCTGTATCCCTCAGTTTCCTCATCTGTAAAATAAGCTACAGAAGGAAATGACAAACCACTCCAGTATCTTTGCCAAGAAAAGCCCAAATGGGTCATGAAGAGTCAGATACAACCAAAAAACAACTGAAAAAAACAATAACACAACAAACACGAAACGTATTCTGACTGAAAATGGAAGCAGCATGGGATAGATCACTTTGGGTTCTTTTCATAATTCTATTAACAATAATAATGCCAGGTACTATGCTAAGCTTTTGCAATTATTATCCTATTTGATCCTCAGAATAACTCTGGGAGGTAGGTGCTATTATTATGTTATACTTGAGGAAACTGAGGGAAACAGCTAAAGTGTCTTACCCAGGGGTCACACAGCTAGTAAGTATCTGAAGCTGGATTTGAATGGAGGTCTTCCTGATGTGAGGCCCCATGTTCTATCCACTGGGCCACCTAGCTGCCCCGTTACTGACATTATTGACTTCTCTGTGGATATTAATTCATGCTCTGGAAAATAACTTCCCAGATAGTATTGTTTTCTTCATTTTTTTCATGTATGTTGTTTCTTCAGCCACTTGAATTCAAAGTTTCTAGAATTACAGAAAAAAATCAAATATTTAAACGCTTGTGAACAACAGCCCTAACCACCAACTTTCTTGTTATTGTTTTTATCAATAACAATTCTACCTTCTTTTTTCCAAACTCCAATATGTCCACACAATTGTATCAGCATTAATTGCTATTAATGTCTGATTTATTGCATCAAATTTTTAAAATTTGGAAATAAAAAGGATACTTAAGAACATAAATTATCTTCCATGTTTCCTTGTCTTTTTCTTTCCTCTTTTGTTATTTTTGCCTCGAGTCAGTTAATTCTTTTAGTGGGGATGGAGATGGAACTAGGCTGGCGATTTCTTTAGAAGAGGGAGTTCCTAGTTATGAACTTCCTTTACCTATGAAGTTGGGTCTCTTATCTACCACTGAAGGGTCTTTCAAGGGAGTCATGCAGGGGCATTGACAGGTTAATGATTTCTCCAGGTCCCACTGCCAAGCATGTGTCTGATGTATGTAGGTCTTCCAGACTTCAAGGCTGCTGATTCTCTGCTCACTACACCACGCTGCCTCTGGTATGGTAGATATCAGTACTTATTACATGGTCTCTCGCACTTCTCTCTGTTTCATACATGAGTGTCTTGTATACCCAATCAGACTACAATTTGTGGAGGGAGATGCTTCACATGTTCCCCTCATTGTGTTGGAAACACTGTAGAGATGCTGGGAAGAGCACTGAACGAGGTAGGGGTCGTTCGAATTAGATCTAAAGAACATTTAGTTCAAAGTATTATTTTTACATATGGGGAAATGAAGACCCAGAGAAGTGAAGGGACTTGCCCAAGGTCACTAATGTCACAGTCAGGTTTGGAACCCAGGCATTCTGACTCCAAATCCACTGTTATTTCCATTATGGTAGGTCAAAAAGTCTGGGCTCTGTCATTAATCAGCTAAGTGACCTTGGGCAAATTGCTTTACCTCTCTAAGGCTCATCTGTGAAATGAAGGAGTTGGACCAGACGATGGTTCAGGTTTTTTCCAGCTTCGGATTTCTATGACTCTTTCTTCCTTTGCTTTTCACTCTATAAAATGTCAAGCATAGTAAGAAATGAACTCCACAAACTCTTACATTGTGCATGAACTCTAAAGCTAAAAACCTTACTTAATTATTTTTTTTGGTATTCCATTGGATTCTTCTACCTTTCTTTTCCCTTCTTTTTCCCTTTTTTCTTTTTCTTTCTTTTCCCTTTTTTCTTTCTTCCTTCTCCTTTAAAAACATTTTTTTAAATTTTAAACTTAAATACAAAATGATAAAAGAAAAAAAAAATGTTTCCATGTACATAGCAGACCATAAGAGAGGATGCAATATAAGACAACAGATTTCCATTTCATGAAAACTTCTATAATAAATACTACTCATTGTTTTCAAAGCTGCCCAGCTTTGCTTCCTTGTTGACTTTCTTTTGTTCTTTTCTGTGCACTTTTTACTTTTTTTCCCCTCCCTCCCTCCACCACCCTAAAGAAGGTTACAATTATGTGTGGACATATACACACACACAGATATTGATAAACATATATACATATGTGTATATAAACATATACACTCATACACACAGACATATGACCCTGCTATGCTTATTTCCTCCTATCATCTGTTTATCTGACAGTGGATAGCATCTTCCTTCACATGTCCAAGTCTTTCCATGTTTTTCTAAATCAACCGGCTCATCATTTCCTATGCTGCAGCAATATTACAACTCAATCACATCCTGAGAGATTGTGTATGAATGATTTCCCCCCCCCCCCAATTTTCTGCATTTCTTCTATTCTTGATTAGACAGGTTTTATTAACATGATATGTGCACCCTCAAAACTGTGTGCAACAGAAATCCTTACCCAAATAATACTCAGAGGCTTCTCAAGGCAGAAAGCAGAAAAGAATGGTTTATTACGATCTTGAGAAAGGGCCACCCTCCTGACAAACGGTCAGGGAGGAGAATCAGTTTATAAAAGAAAATGGCAAAGTTATAAAGCCCTAATGCAGAATTCTCCCCACCCCGCTCTTGACCCTTTTCTTCCACTGGCTGGAAGTCAGGTGTATAATCTAAGCATGGCCATCTACCTCAAGCACCGGAACAAGGAAACAGCGACCACCCAATGGACATCTGAGAAAGCACTTCTGTCCTTATTTGGCATATCTTGTGCTGAGGTGGCCTGAGGAGAGGGGTGACTCCCTAACACTCTGAGTGTCCTTGTAAGTCATGTGATTTCCGGTGAAGGGGAACTTGGACCTGTTTCCCACGAAAAGCCTTACTCGATTTTAGAGTATAGTCTGAGAAGTTTTCACTTCTTTCACTCACGTAAGAAAATTTTCATTTGAAATAATCGAGATTTTCCTTTTTACACTTCCACAATGCTCTCATCTAACAATACTGTTATAGATCTGATGCTGCTGAATTTACTTCCTTTACATCTTTTTCCCTTGGTTTCTTTGAAGTTCCTGACCTTATTTCTTCCAAACGAACTTTATTATTTTTCCTAACTCAGTAACTATTTTTTTTAGTAATTTAATTGGGATGACATTGAATAAATAGATTAGTTAGGTAAAATTGTTATTTTAAAAATTATATTGGCTTTGTCTACCCAAGAATAATAAATATTACTTCTATTATTTAGATCTGAGTTTATTAGTATAGTTTTATGCTTATATTTATATAGTTCCTTGTGTCTGTTTTGGCAGGTATACATGCAGGTATTTTATAATGTCTAGGTAATTTAAATGGTTTTAAATAATATTGAATAATATTGCTGACACATAGTGTAGTTTCTCTATTTTTCACTTTTTATTAAATCTATTTTAACTTTAGCTTTGTCTGAGATCATGATACTACCCTTACTTTTTTTACATGCTAAATTCTACTCCTGCCCTTTATTTTATCTTCATGTGAATCTCTTATCATATTTCCTGAAAGCAACATATTGTTGAATTCAAATTTTTTATCTGCTATCCATTTCTGTTATATGGGTAAATTCATCTTATTTACATTCTAAGCTACAATAATTACTTGTGTATTTTCCTTCTTCCTATTTTTCCGCACTATCCTTCTCACCCCATTTACCACATCCTCCCTCACTCCATTGCTTTATTTCTACCCACTACTTTGCCTTCCTATTCCTTAATCTACCCACCTCTAAGAGACCTTCCCTTATCCACTCCCTCCATCCTATCTCTCTGCCTTCTTATTTCTTTCTGAATTTAGAAGACTTTTATAAACACACACAGTATACATACACACATACATGTGTGTATATAGTATATACACATATGTGTATGCACACGCATATGTGTTTGTATGTATATATATATATACACACACACATGCATGCATTCATTTTCTTTTTTGCTAATTAAAGGGGCCATCCCTTGACTCACTTCTTAAAGACGCCTATTCACTGAATGGGCATTGCCTCACTTAAAGTGAGAACTTGAAAAGGCCTTAGCCTAAAAGGACTGGGGTCTCCCATTGCATCCTGGGTCATCTCCAGTCATCCTGATGAATAGCAGGTGAAAGTGAGGCTGGTGACCTTGCACAGCCCTTCCTCTCTGGAATAAAAGTCAATTGCAAGCCATGTCATCATTTCCCTAATGCCATGGTCCTCTTCAAAAATGAAGGTTAAACACAACAATATACATGCATACACATACACATACACACGCACACACACATACACATATACACACATACACGTATACATGAACATATACATACACACATACATATACATGAACATATACATAAACGATACATACTACCCAGCACCACCCACTCTCCCCCTAGTAACTTCTATATCCATTTTTCCTTTTTCATTTATCTCATTTGTATGAGATAATTACTCTGTTATCTTTCCCTACAGTTTTATATTTTAGAATCGCCCCATCATACTCAGCTCATTCCAAGCCTTTCTTTCAAACTACCAAATAATGATGAGTCATAAGAGTACTGATAATATTTTCACATATACAGAGTAAACAATTCACCCTTATTAAGTCCCTTATAACTGGTCTTTAATATTTAACTTATATTTCTCCTGAATGTTATATGTCAATTTTCCCTTTATGTTCTACTGTTTTTGTCACAAAAAACCTGGAAGTCTTTGAGTTTGTTAAATGTCCAAAAAAATTTTTTTTTCAAAATTTTATTTTGGACTCAAACACCAGAATACAAATAGAGAACAGAGAAAAGAAGCCAAAACATATCATAAACTTAAATATTGGAACTTAAATACAAAGTTAGAAGAAAAGCCTGTCATGTGCATAGCAGAGCAAAAGAGAGGATTCAAAATATGTAGAAATAAATTTTCAAGAAAGCCTATATGATAAATCATACTCTTTGCTTCCTTGTGAGTTTTCTTTTGTTCTCTGCTGTGCACTTTTTTACTTTGTTCTTTTTTTCCTTCATCCCCAACCCCCTTAGAAAGCCACAATAAAGTTTAGATATGTTTCTCCATAGCTATAGATATATACGTATACATATACATAATAGACATATACTTTCCCAAACTTATTCTACCCTTGATCTTTGCTTTTATGTATGTGCACATCTCTTGTTTCCTCTCCCTCCTGCCTCCTTTACTTTCGTTTTACCCACTACCTTGCCCTCCTATGACTTGCTTATCCCCCTGCAAGGATCCCTTTCCTATCCTCCCATTCCCATAAATCTAAGCACCCTTCTATACCCCTATTTACCTATTCCCTCACCCTGCCCTTTAAAAATCCCTCCCTTGTCCTCCTCCCCTCCTGCCCTATACCCTACTGTTTTATTTCTTCTGAATTTAGAACTTTTATACTCCTTTAAATATATATATGTGTGTGTGTGTGTGTGTGTGTGTGTGTGTGTGTGTGTGTATTGTTCCCTCTTAAACTCATTCCTAATGAAAGCAGGTCACCAGAACTACCAGCCCTCCTCCCCCTTCTGATTCCTCTGTATCAGTTCTTCTTTTTGCACCTCTTTTTTTTTTTCCTTTGCTGGCTAAGTTTCCCCTGGTTGTAACCCCAGTTCTTTTGCTCTATGAAATAAAAGTATGCTAAGACCTATGGTCCTTTAGGTCTTGTGTAATCCTTATTGTAGCTCTGTGTTATTTAAATTGCTTTTTTACTTGTTGCTTCCAATATTTTCTCCTTAATTTGGGAGCTTTGAAACTTGGCTATGATATTCTTGTTCCTCCAGGGACCTCTTTCAGGTGGTGAATGGTGGATTTTTTCTATTTCTACTTTGCCATCTTATCCTAAAATTTCAGGGCAATTTTCCTTGATAATTTCTTGTAATATTATATCAAGATTCTTTTTTTAATTATAATTTTCAGGTAGACTGACTATTAATCATTTCTCCTTTAATCTGTTCTCCAGATCAGTTAATTTTCTGATGAGAAGTTTCATTTTCTCTTCTACTTTTTCATTATTTTTATTTCATTCTTTCTTTCTTTCTTTTTTTTTTTTTGAAGCAATCAGGGTTAAGTAACTTGCTCAACGTTACGTGGCCAGTTATTTCTGGGTGTGGTGCTAAGCATCTGAGCCCAGATTTGATCCCCAGGTCATCCCAACACTGGAGCTGGTGCTGTTACTTGCTGAGCCACCTGGCTGCCCCTAAGCAACTGGGGTTAAGTAACTTGCTCAAGGTTACGAGGACAGGTGTTTCTGGGTGGGTAATAAGTGTCTGAGCCTGGATTCGATTCCCCAGGTCATCCCGACACTGGAGACGGTGCTCTTACTCACTGTGCTACCTGGCCACCCCTTATTTCATTATTTCTTAATGTCTTAGGGGTTGAAAGCTGTCCATCTTTTCTTTTTTGCTTTTTGGAGGGCAATTTGGGGTTAAGTGACTTGCCCAATGGCTAGCTTTTGTGTTAAGTGTCTGAGGCCGGATTTGAACTCAGGTTCTCCTGATTCCAGGGCCGGTGCTCTATTCACTGCACCACCTAGCCGCCCATTGTCCATCTTTTCTTTGCTTCCTTGTAGGTTTTCTTTTGTTCTCTGCTATACACATTTTGCGTTGTTCTTTTACCTATTCTTCCCTCCTGCCCTTCACCATGATTAAGCATGGATATATTTATATAGAGATATTGATACATACATAAACACATACATATATGTACATACATATATAAACATATACTTTCCCTAAGAGATTCTACTCTTAATCTTTGTTTTCACGTTTGTATCTCTTATTTCCTCTCCCTCCTGACTCTTCTACCTTACTTCTACCTGCTACCTTGCCTTCCAGTTACTTAACCTACCCCCCTCCAATGATCCCTCCCTTATCCTCTCATTCCCATGACTCTACGCCCCTTTTTATATGTGCCTTTGACTGATTCCCTCCCCCTCCAATGATCCCTCCCTTATCCCCTCATTCCCATGACTCTACACCCCTTTTTATGTGTGCCTTTGACCGATTCCCTCCCCCTCCCCTCCAAGCTCCCTCCCTTATCCTCTCCTCCCCTCCCTAGATCCTTAGCATCTTATTTCTTTCTGAATTTACACGACTTTTATACTCTTGTAGATGTCTATGTATTGTTCCCTCTTGAGCCCATTCCTGATGAGAGTAGGCCTCCGGAATTCACAGCCCTCCTCTCCCATCTGATCCTTCTATGTCGGTTCTTCCTCTCACATCTCTTTGTATAAGATAATTGCCCTTTTTAGCTGTTCCTGAACAGTTTTACCTTTTGAAGTTCTCTCATGCTTAGGTCTTTCTTATGAACTACCCAATAGCTAATAGCAATCTTAGACACAAGTTTTACATTTTATGAAGAGAGAAGGTAAACAGTCTGTCCTTGAGTCCCTTGTCGTTGGTGTGAACTTTATGTTTCTCTTGGCTCTTGTACGTCAAATCTTCTAGTAAGTTTAGGTTGTTTTTTTCAACAAAGTCCTGAAAATCTGGCAATTCATTAAATATCAATTTTGTTCATTCAGGTTTATACTTGGCTTTGTTGGGTATGATATTTTCAGCTGGAACCCTAGTTCTTTTGCTTTTCAATCTATAGTGATGCTGCCACTTACTAGGAATTGTGGAATTCTAATTGTGCCACCACCATATGTAAATTGATTTTTTCTTGTTGCTTGTAATATTTTATCCTTGAGCTGGGGATTTTGGAATTCGGCTATGATATTCCTTTGGAAGGGGAGGCTAGGTGGCACAGTGAATAGAGCACCTGCCCTGGAGTCAGGAGGACCTGAGCTCAAATCTGGCCTCAGACACTTAACACTTAGTAGTCGTGTGACCTTGCGCAAGTCACTTAACTCCAATTGCCCTCAAAAAAATACATATATATTCAAAATTAAGAAAATATTCAAAAATTTAAGAAAAGGTTTTCTTTAGTTTTTTAGCGTTTCCTCAATCTCTCTCATTTGATTTTTAAAGTCTTTTTAAAGTTCTTCTATGGACTAGTTTTGGGCAGCTGACCATTTGACATTACTCTTTGGGGGTAGAAGAGGGTTTTCCTTCCTTCCTTCCTCCCTCCTTCCCTTCCTTCCTTCCTTCCTTCCTTCCTTCCTTCCTTCCTTCCTTCCTTCCTTCCTTCCTCCCTCCCTCCCTTCCTTCCTTCTTCCCTCCCTTCCTTCCTTCCTTCCTTCCTTCCTTCCTTCCTTCCTTCCTTCCTTCCTTCCTTCCTTCCTTCCTTCCTTCCTTCCTTTCTGTCTCTTCTTTTCTTTCAGCTGTTCCGTTATTTTTATTCAGAAACACCATAAGAATTCATATTGATCCTCAATTACTGGAAATTTCCACATTCTTGTTTAGTTACAATTTGGCAAATGGCTTATTTATAAATACATGAGAAGTGTTTTACTTGTCTAAACTAAACAAGAGGCCTTTTTGGCTCAGGGGCTCCACTCTCTTCTTGCTCAAAATCTCGGTGGGGGTGAAGGATGGGAATAGAAACACAAGCCCCCAGGGAGGAGATGATGAGGCACACATTTTAAGATGTTCAGGAAAGGGCAGAACAGAATAAAGCATGTTCTCTAAGGGCAAAATTTTGAGGGGCCCTGCCTGAGAAACTTAAGCCCTGAAGGTCAAATTAACTAGATTGCTTCCAAACTCAACATGGGATAGGGGGCTCCAGGAAATAGGAAACTGCAGGGAGTTTGTCACCAACCTTGCACATATTCCCACTTACTCCTATTTCTACCCTCAATCAGAAGCGTCCTTTCTTCCCCTCCTCAGAACTCTCTAGTATATTTAGTTTATTATTTTTTCCAATTTTAACAATACATCTTGTTTTTACATTGTCTCCACTTCCCAGTATAGCCCCTTCTCTCCCAAG
>NW_027186324.1:3675243-3748504 GCF_028583685.1 Petaurus breviceps papuanus | reverse complement strand
ATTGTCTCCACTTCCCAGTATAGCCCCTTCTCTCCCAAGGAGCTATTCTTTTAATAACAAAGAATAAACAAAGGGGGGGCGATATTCATCAACATTAACCAGAAAGTTAACCAATTCTATCATATATACAGTGTTCCACACCCAGAGCCCCCCATCTCTGCTGTTGTTGATGTTTGTCTTTCATTCTCAGAGGACCAATGATATCAGGAAAGTAGTGTCTTAACTTGCAAGTAAATTGGATATAAGGAGGGCTGCTCACCAGCCTCACTTTCTCCTCCAGAATCATCTGGGTCCGGTGGCAAGACAGATGAGGACAACTGGAGGTGGCCCCAGATACAGTGGGAGACCTGGGCCTTTCCTTAGGTTTCAGTTCGTCTCTGAGTCTATACCCATTCAGTGAATACAGCTAGGAAAGAAATGAGGCAAAAGATGGCATCTTTTACCAACTCAAAAATCAATCTGAAAGGGGAAGACCCTCAGGGTTTCTGCCCCGAACAGAAACAATTGCTATTTATACTCACTCTGAGTCATCCAAACCCAAGCAATGATGAATAGCAGTTTGAGGGGACTCAGTATTGGCTAATCTGTGAGAGCCAGAGTGATTTGCTTTAAGGTATAGTCAAGTAGTTCCTATCTCTGTAAAGAAAAGGTGGAAGCATACTCTCCTAGCTCATCTTTGGGGCCAAGTGTGGTCATTATAATTTCACAGCTGTTGAGGTGAATAGAGTGTTGTTCCTAGAATCAAGAAAATTCATCTTCCTGAGTTCAAGACTGACCTCTGACACTTCCTAGCTGTATGACCCTGGGCAACCAAGCTTGGTCATTATAATTTCACAATATTCATTATCAGTTGTTCACTGTTGTTATTTCCATAGTTTTTCTGTTTCTACTTACTTCACTGGGCATCAGTCTGTGTCTTCTCAATGTTCATTACATTCCTGTTGGTCATAGATCAATAATATTCCATTATATTCATGACTCACTACTTATATTAGCCATTTCCTGAGCAATGGGCATCGACATTGTTTCCAATTCTTTGCTACTACAAAAAAAGTGCTGCAATAAATATTAAGATATATAGAATCCTTTAAAAAAAAACCATTGTTCTGCCTAATTACAAAATTCTTTCTAGAATGATCAGAAACCTTTGCAAAAGACACGGAATGTTGTGTGTGAGGAATAGCAAAAAGGAATGTGTTATGTGGGAAGGGGAGTAACAGGTAATAAGATTGTAAATGTAAGTGAAGATTGGAACCAGGAAGTGATGTGCTTGAAATGACAAAGTGAACATAGAGAGCTAGAGCTAGAGATAGATAGATAGATAGACAGATAGATAGACAGACAGACAGATAGACAGACAGATGATAGATAGATGATAGACAGACATAGACAGATTATATAGATAGACAGGCAGACAGACAGATATGGATAGAGATGGATAGATAGATAAAGATGAATAAATAGATACATAGAGATAGAGATGGATGTGGGTAGAGACAGAGAGAGAAAGAAACAGATAACAGAGATAGATAGTATAGAAGCATATAGTATAGGAAGAAGGATAAAGTAGATACATGAAGAACTAGAATGCAATATATATGTACATATGCACACATATAATGTATATATTAAAATCCACCTCTTCGTGTGCCTACACATATGTGTACATATATGTATATACACACGTGCACATATAAGTATATATACATATATACACACATATACTGCATTCTTAGTTCTTCATGTACCTACCTTATCCCCCTTCTTATACTATATACTTCTTTAAAAAAAAAAATGTTTTTTTGCTTTTGGGAGGGGAAGGGCAGAGCAATTGAGGTTAAGTGACTTGCCCTAGGTCACTCAGCTAGTAAGTGTTAAGTGTCTGAGGTCAAATTTGAACTCAGGTCCTCCTGACTGCAGGGCCAGCTCTATTCATTGCACCACCTAGGTGCTCCTCCTATATGTTTCTTAAAAGTACGGACCATACCTGTACAGATGACTCAGTATTCTCTTCAGAACCTACCAGAGTATTCAGTTGAGAGACACCATGGTCAGTGAATAGAGAACTGGCCTCAGAGTCAGAAAGCCCCGGACTGCATTCTTACCTCTTGACACATACTGGCTGTGTAACCCTGGGTATAATCTCTTAGTTCTCTAGGCAATTCTCTAAGACTACAAGTTGCTGAGAAGGTGCTGACCTTCATTGGGAGAGAGAATTCTCCACCCATCACAAGCTCCTCACATTGACAAAATCATAGATCTAGTTGGTTTAAAAAAAAATTGTTTTTAAAGAGGAAGTTAGTAAACATTTGTGCAATGACCAGCTAGCTGAATGAATGAAGGCTTTTCAGTAGCCGGGAGAGTATGTGTTCATTGGTTTTAGAGTAAACCAGAGCTACACTGAGCACTAGGTCTTTTAACTGGTTCTGTTCTTATACTAATGCTAAGCCTCTTTCCAGCACAGAAGGGTTGCCTTCTATCCTTAGGATCTTCAGGGGAAGGAATCTTATTTTCTATTTCTTTTGTGTCTCCCAGGAGAACGTGGTACAATGGCCTAAACAGAGTAGGCACTAAAGAAAAAAAATGATCAATCAACAGACATTTACAAAAGACCTACTATGTCCAGATACCGATGCAAAGAAAGGTAAATGTAGCTTCTGTCCTCAGAGAGCTTACAATCTATCAAATATTGTATTGAGAGCAGGTCATTTTCATTTAGTTAGTCTTGGGTTGGAGGAGATTTTTTTCCCCCTTTGGTTGCATTCTGTACACTTGATAGGAGATGAGGAAAGAAGACTGTGGAGGAAAGATGGAGATGAGGGAATAAAGGGGAAGGGCAGGAATGAGAAAGTTATGGGAAGGGGCCTTATCAAGAAATCCTCATTTTTAGAGTTAGAATATTTCTTCCCCCCACCAGAGTGAAATCCCAGGTTCTAGCATCACTTCTTCTCCTAAGTGATATTGTGTGAGAAGTGGATTTCAGATTACAAATAACAGTTCTGAGGGACTTCTTTTCACTTCGTAGGAAAACATTCCAAATTCTAGGGTGGGAAAAAAAGCAATCCTAGTCAGGCTGGATAAAGACCCTTGCACTGGATCCAAATGTGGCCTAACACTTAATGACTGTCCATACTTTTCTATGTCTTTTTGGGACATACAGATGACCACTTGTGTGTGCAACAATCAAAGAGGGAGCAGTTGACTTTGAACCAATCCATCAGGCAGTTGAAGAAGCAAAGAGATAGTTCAACTATTCCCATAAGACAAAGGACAAACTGCCCATTCACTCCTCCAACCCCTGCAGTGAGGCTTCCACCCTCACCACTAGACTAAAACTGCTCTCTCAAAGGTCACCAGTGACCTCCTCTTTGTAACTCCAATGGTCTCTTCCCCTAATCCCTCTCCATTTTTATCCTTTTTGACTTCTCTACTGCATCAAGAAAAAAAAAATTCACCATGCCTTCCTTCTTAAAACTCATTCCTCCCTTGGCTTCCCTGACACTAAACTCTGGTTTTCCTTCAAATCTTTTTTGCGGGTACATTTTTCTCCTTTTAACCTCCCTTTCATTGCTGGTATTTTCCCTGGGTTCTGTTCTTGGTTCACTTATCTTCTCTGTCTTTGCTCTCTCTCTCAGTGATTTCACCCAATATCATGGCTTCAAAGTATGAGCTCCATGCAGATGACTATGTAGAACAAATCAATTATCTCCAGCTCTTACTTTTTTCTATGTTCCAGACCTACATTAATAATAATAATAAATAATAGCCACCACTTACATACAAATGTGATCTCATTTGATCCTCCCAGTCCTGGGATATTATCCCCATTTTATAGTTGAGAAAACTGAGACAAATCGAGGTTAAGTGACTTGCCCAGGGTCACAAGCTAGTAAGTGTCTGAGACTAGATCTGAACTCAGATCCTCCTTCTCTGGAAAGATATTGGTTAGAAGACACAAAGGAAAGCTCACTAGATGACAGGACAGAGCTGGTTCTTTTTAGGAGTTTATGTGAGCACCCAGAGCTATTCTGGGACTCATGATGGTGATCTTCTAGTTTCAAAAACCTCTATCAAGAACCTTTATAGAAAATTATTTAAAAATACATACACATCTTAGCCCTTTTTCTCGTAGGATCCATTGCAGGTCATGGTGGTGAGGGTGTTGATGAGGTCTGAGACTATGATTTCAACTGTGGAATATCTCCTAGTGTGGAAACTGCTTTCACTGGCATAGTTTGGTAACTTGTCTGCAATTTTTATAGTCTTAGAGTTTCTTGAGGACATGGAGAGTTCTAATATGTGACTTGTCTATGTTTACACAGCTTCTGATGCTAATTAAGTTGTGCTAATTCCAAAGCCCATCCTTTATCCTTTGTGTCAGGGGTTCTTTTTTTTTATTTTAATTTTTGTAGTATTTTATTTTTTCCCAATTCCATGTGAAGACAATAGTGACATTTGTTTAAATAATTTTTTTAACTTTGAATTTTCTCCCTTCCTCTTTTATTCTTTCCCCCCCCCAAGATGGTAAGCAATTTGATATAGGCTATATATGTACAATCAGGTCAAAACATATTTCCTTGTAAGTCATGTTGTGAAAGAAGAAACAGACAAGAAGAAAAAATATATAACAATAAAGTGAAATTTTCGATCTTATGTCAGGTGGTTTTTAACCTTATTTTATGTCACGGACCTCTTTGGTAGTCAGTCAAAGCCTATGATCTCCTAACAGAATAATGCATAAAATAAACCATATAGACTTACAAAGGATGTTAATTACAAAATATGCCCATTTTTTCCCCTATCCAAGTTCACAGACTCCATCTTTTCACGTCTGTGGACCCTGGTTAAGAACCCCAGCGTTATACTATGTTGTCTCTAGTGCTATCCTTTGTATAACATTTACAAACATTGGTCTTGGCTAACACCTGGTTAAAAGTTCAAGCAAAGGACATTTTCAGGCATGTAAGTAACAGACTTTCTGAACCTTCCTTGCTGCAGTTACAAGGCAGCAGTGAGAGGCCTTACCACCTCCCTGCCTCCTGGGGATACATACTCCGAAGTTTGAAGGAATGCCTGGAGAGTGTTTTGGGTACCCTCAGAAGAATGGTGCTATTCAGAACACCTCTAACTTCATGAAACTCTGAGAGAACACTGTTTGTTTCTGTTGGGAGTCCCTGCCTTTAAACTGCCTCATAGGTAAGAAAATCTTTTAGCTAGAGGGCCTCCCAAAGTATGTTTCTTAGGCTATGAAAAAGGGTTCTGTGAGATTGTTTTGAAACTCACAATATTTCTCACTCAAAAATATTACATGTGAAAATATGTATGAATCAAAATATGCTTCTTAAATGTGCCCATTTTTAAAGTGTAAAAATAGGCCTAATTTCCTTAATTTTGTGTAAAAGTTTCCTGATCCTTCTATTTCAGTACCCTGGGAGTATTCCATATTCCTTGGTGCCCGGGGCTAGTATTTATCGTTTCTTCAAATATATATATTCAAATCCATAAGTGTATTTGGCCAATTTAGCTTAAGAAATGCTGCTATTATAGGGAGGCTTGTCCAGAATTTCACTAAATAAATTCTCCAGTGAATCAGGTCTAGACCAAAATTCTCTCTTTGTATAACAAACTGTTGTATAGTATTCTGGTACCTCATAGTAGTCAATCAAACAAGTATCCATTTAACTCAGCCCCAGGCAAGGTGATGTCTCAGAGTAATGGGCCCAGAAGGAGAGAAAGAAAATCTTGTGATGAATTCTGAAGGCCCCTCTGAGACACTTCGAGTTGCCACAAAGGGAAGTATGTTCATTTCCCTGCCTTAGGCTCTGTTTCTCAGGAACAAGGGAATGCCTTTAGTGAGGATTTGAGTTTTCTCCAATTTCAGGGGCATGCAACTTAACTTAGTTTAGTCAACCACCAAATTTCCTTTAGAAGGGGAAAAACTGAAGTTGCTTTCTGAATCAAAAACAGCTCTTACCCAAACACATTCAAGTATGAACTATTACTGGTTCTTGTAAAACAGACAAGGTTTTTAAACTGAAGGAGAGTTTGTGGAACAGATTTTTAAAAACCCCTTTGAGGCCCCAGAGTGTGGACAGATGGAGCTGTTTGATGAACCACCACCTCCAGCTGCCTATGCTGGTGGAATCCCCTTACAGTGTTGTGAAAAGATTACTGGATTTGAAGTCAGTGGATCTGGGTTTGAATCCCACCTCTGACATTTGTTACCTGCATGATCTTGATTTATCAGTTTGATAAATCAAACTTTCCACACTTCATTTTCCTGAAAGGAAAAAGGATGGGAATGAAGACCCTTCCAGTTCTAGTTCCAGGATTATTTGACTAGATGACCTCTGAAGTTCCTTCCAGACTGAAATCTGTGATCTTTGGCTTTGGCCTTGTTTAAGATATTTGCTCTGGATTAAATTAGAATTTGGATAGCAATTGAGTCCCTTTTCTCTCTCATGAGGAAAGAAAGGCTGTATGGCCACTGGCCAGGTATTTTATAGGAGAGATTCTTTTCCAGGCACAGTAAGGATAGATGACCTCTGAGCTTCTGTCCAACTCTGAAATCCCATGCTTCTTCTGTCCTTTGACGTATGAAACTCATAAATGTTCAGGGGATTTTGTTGTCTATTCATCGGTACTTATTAATACTCAGACCTTAGCCAGCACAGGTTGCTTCTCTTCCTAGAACCTCAGATGCAATGTAAACAGTAATTAATTAAGAGGAGAGCTCCTGTTGGTCTCACTGGAAGCAGGCAGAAGGGCAGAGGGAGAGAAACAGATGTCTCCGAAATGAGTCTGGTTCTCCAAGCAAGTATCTCAATTATCAGACTCATACAAGGAGAGCACAGTGGGACAGGAAATATGTGCTTTCATTTCATGAAGAGGTTTCACAAAAAGGTCAGGGCAGATACACATTTTATGTAATGTCAAGATCGCAATATATTGGTCAACACAAGACAGTGGGGAAGCAGCATCATGAGAAACTATAGCATCTGTCACTTTACTTTATAAAATATGAGGCCTCTCCTCCTTCATCCTTCTACTCCTAAATCCTCCCCTGCTTTCTTCTCAGTCGTTTCTCCATTTTCGTACCGCTGTAGTCCACGGTGAAGTATTTAATTGATCTCACTCTCCAGCACCACCTGTTTGTCCTCATCATTCCCCGGTTTCTGGCTTCTTTGCCCGTCCTCTGTGGCCTCTTTCCCCACCCACCTCCCCCAAACCCAGAGTCAGCGATGATTCACAGGCAACAATTTATTACATCCTTTTGGTACTTCCAAATTGGTTGAGGTTCTCTCCTAATGCACACTGGGAGTTCTGCATATCAGTAGGCTTCTTTCTTTTCTCCCTCTTCCTAATTGAAACCACTTCCTTCTAACCTCTGAATGGCAGGCTTTCAAGAGAACACAAGATTGCAGAGAGTTCTGTGCATCCATGGCCCACGGGATCATTGTATTATAGGAACGCTTCAGATCAGGAGCTTTGGGATCAAAAACAAACAAATGGATGATTGGATTGGATGAATGGACAGATAAATAAAATGTGTAAATGTATAAACAAACACACAAACAAATAAATAAGAGTAGCTGGACAAGAGATCCCTAAGCATCAATCTAAGACCTAGAAAAAATTACTATGTTCTTTGTGTTTCCTTCTTTGGCAAAATATCCTCGTGTAGAAAATCAGTTCTCTACGATATCTCCCATCTTTAATCTTTTGTGAATCTCTGTCCTGCTGCAATAAGGGTTTTTAATTTTTTTAAATTAGTTTTTATTGATTTATTGCACCTTCCTATCACCTCTAGACTCAAAGGAAACAAGCACTTATTAAGTACCTACTATGTGCTAGGCATTGTGCTAAGTGCTTTACAAATGAGCTTAATAGCAACCTTGGGAGGTGTTATAATATTTTTTTTTTTAGAGCAATTGGGGTTAAGTAACTTGCTCAAGGTTACACGGCCAGTTATTTCTGGGTGTGGTGCTGAGTGTCTGAGCCCGGGATTTGATCTCCAGGTCGTCCCAACACTGGAGCCGGTGCTCTTACTTGCTGAGCCCCCTGGCCTCCCCTGAGCAATTGGGGTTAAGTAACTTGCTCAAAGTTACATGGCCAGGTGTTTCTGGGTGGGTGCTAAGCGTCTGAGCCCGGGATTTGATCTCCAGGTCTTCTCTACACTGGAGCCGGTGCTCTTACTTGCTGTGCTACCTGGCCGCCCCTATAATAATTTTTTTTAAAGCAATCAGGGTTAAGTAACTTGCTCAAGGTTACATGGCCAGTTATTTCTGGGTGTGGTGCTGAGTATCTGAGCCCGGATTTGATCCAGGTCATCCCGACACTGGAGCCGGTGCTCTTACTCGCTGAGCCTCCTGGCCGCCCCTGAGGTGTTATAATTATACCCATTTCATATATAATTGAGGCATACAGAGGGTAAGTGATTTGCTCAGTCATATACCTATTAAATATCTAAGGCCAGATTTGAACTTGCTTGGTTTGTTGACCCCATTTGGGATTGTCTTGGCAAAGATGGAGTGGTTTGTCATTTCCCTCTCCAGCTCATTTTACAGGTGAGGAAACTGAGGCAAACAGGGTTAAGCGAGATGCCCAGGATCACACAGCTAGTAAGTATTTGAGCTCAGGAAGATGACTCTAGGCCCAGAACTCTATCCACTGTGCCATCTGACTGCTCTAATCAAATGTAAAATCCTCTCGCTTTTCAAGCCCTCCATAATATGATCATACCTTAACAAGAACTTACACAACACAACTTTTCAGTCTTCTTATTCCTTGCTGTCTGCCACACAAACTGCAGCACTCTGATCCCCGCTACTGGCCTTCTTGCCATCCCACCCATCGGATACTTCATCTCCTGAATCCAGACATTTTCAGTGGCACTCTGCCGTGCTTGAAATTGTCTTTCTCCTCGTTTTCCCTGCTGGCTTCCTTGGCTTTTCTCAAGTCCGGCCTTCCCTAATTTTAGTGCGGTTTCAGTGATTTTATCCACACTTTATCCTGCACACATCTGCGCACCGTTGTTCTCATGTTGACTCTCTACTAGACTGCGTACTCTCTAAGAGCAGGAACTATTTTTCGCCTTTCCTTGTATCCCCAGTACACAGCACATAGTAGGTACACAATAAGGGGCAGATAGGTGGTATAGCGGATAAAGCACTGGCCTTGGTTGCAGGAGGGCCTGAATTCAAATCCAGCTTCTGACACTTACTAGCTTTGTGATCCTCAGCAAGTCACTTAACCTTGATTGCCTCTCAAAAAATAAAAAAGTTATTCTTTATGTGATATGAAAACCGTTTCTTAATTTTCACCTATTAATCCTGTTAACCTGAAAAGTTTGGTTAAAGGAGACAGAAAAACTAGGTGATACACAGTTATTTCATTTTATTCCCTTAAAGTTAGCGGATATGTGTACAGAGTCAGACCACAAGTTCTGACTAATACAAGATTTAACAACGATTTTATATGTTTTTTGCACCATCCCAAGATGTTTCTGTCCCTCAGATTTATGATGTCCATGTGAATACAGGACAAATGACAAGATAGTGGAGATCTATATTCTCAGGATGTCTCTGTCTTCCCTATCTGCAATGTGTCCCCAAGAGAATTTTTGACTTTCCAAGCGTTCTGTCACAAGCGGGGAAAATACCTATTCCCAATCTTATCTGGTCTTTCAAGTTGCAGACACAGGAAAGGGCATTTTAAAGGAAAGCAAAGCACTCTGTTTGACTAATTCAGACTTTGGATAAATTTGACATTTAATGATTATCTATCCTAATCCTTTCTCTGTGGGCCAAGCAATCCAGATGATAAACCCCATAGGAACAGAAATTGTACCTTAACTATATTTTCTATCTCCCCCAGAACTTAGCACATAGTAGGTACTTAACAAATGCATAAGAGATGAATCTAATTCATATGGTAGCACGTTCAAATATTTAAAATAGTGATTATGTCTTCCCTAAGTCTTCTCTAGGATAAGCATTATTTGCTTATTAAATAAATATTTAGTACCTAAAATGCTCTCCATCTGGAGGCTCCCAACCAAAACCTGTATTTATGCAGGCCCCTAACTTCTCTCTCCTCCTACCCCAGATCCCACCCTCAACTTTCCTGCCAATGCCTACTACTTCTTTTCCTTCCCTGGCCTGGCACTGGCTCTCCATTCCGCTCTTGCCTGAGAGAACCTAGAATCCCCTTTGAACTCTGACCCATATGGACCCAGTCCCCCTTTCCCAGGGATGGTAGGCTGCTCCTGTGGGGCAGACACCCTGTTATGGGAATGGGAATCTAAGATCTTCCCTGCCCCTAGGCCCTTTGATAGGCTTAAGTGACTCTGAGAACCTTCCTTGATTTGAAAATACACTCTGCCCCCTAATAGCCTGAATGTGGTCACCTGGAGCCTGTGGTGGGAGGCTTGTTTTTCAGGAACGCCCACACCTTGATACTTTGTGATTGGGCAGTGGGTCAAGAGGGTGGTTACATTCTCTGACCCAGGAGAAGGCTATATATACCCTGATGTGAGATTTTGTTTGAGTTATGTGATTTGACCAGATGAGACTCTGGGGAGCTGTTGAGACCCCCCAGCTTTGAAAACCCAGATGTTGGTGCTTCCCTCTCTGGTAACTGACTAGGTATGGATGTAATGGTCAGACAGCTGGAAGCCTGTCTGCTGATCTGTTTCTCTGTCTGCTTATAACTTTTGCTTGTAACTTGTTTGTATTCTCTGAAGTTTGGGGTGCTAACCTTTTTCCCCTGAACTAGGTAAATGACATATGTTTGATTAAAGCAAGATTGTTAACCCATTTTGAGTTGCTTTCCCTTAGAAAAGCAGATCTAAGAACCTGTGTTGGCAGCCACCCTGGGAATGCTGGGTGATTGTTGCTATGCACCCTGATACATTCTAAGGAATCCCAGGTTTTGCCCTCTGCCCTGTAGATGCCCACTTATATTCCAGGCCTTTTCATCTGCTCTACAGCTGAAGTCCTGACATGTACTATCTTCCTCAATTAGAGTGTGAGCTGCTCCAGAGCAAAAACTGTCTCATTTTTTTTCTTCTGTATCCCTAACACTTAGTACATGCTTGACACATAGTAAGCATTAATAAATGGGTTTGGGCCCTACTGTGATTTTTTTTTATCATTATATGGCCTATCATCTCAACTAGATAAGAGGAAATTTGAGAAGAGGGAGTATACATTATCCTTTTTAGAATTATTTTGTACATTGCCACATATTCAATAAATACTTTGTAGTTAGTTGATCAGAACTTTTTTGAAAAGAAATCTGAAAGACAGTAGAAAATGGGCTCAAGAACAAACCCTAGGCACTCAGCTGCTTCTAATTTTAGGCCCTAGTGACAAAGTCCTTGGTATATTGCTGTATTCTAAAAAAAATAGATTTCTCCAGCTCAGCATTGTTCGTTCTTTGAATCTGGTTGCCACCCACATGGAGAAGTGACACTTGGGACTCCTGGGGATACAGTTTTTGAGAGTTAGTGTGTGTAAACAGCTAAAGACCATGCCTGCTGCTTATTACTTAAAGAACACCCCGTAACACAGACCCTTTTTGTCATGGACAGAGCATAAAAGAGTCCTTTGCCATTTTCTTTCTTCTCAGCAATTTAACAAAGGACAAGTTGGCTTTTTTTCAAATATGGTAATTACTCAGCTTTCCAAGTTTCAGCTCAAAGCACATTTTTATGGCTGACTTACAAATAAAACCCTGACGACATTGTCTTGAATGGAAATGCTGACACACTAACTGTGGGAGAGCAAACAGCCATCCCAGGAACCGGAAACAAAGAAAAACAAAGAACACAAAATCTCACCTGCCTTATAGGGCCTGCCTGGGTTCTTTCTGAGGGAGTCTGTCAAGAACATAAAGCCTCACATATCTGAATACCAGAAGTTTAAGGAAGTCTAGTTCTTTTTTTTTCATCTTTCAACTGCTTTATTAACTTCTGATTTACATCCTTCATTTCCGCCAGATTTTGAGTTACAAATTTTCTCCTGTTTTTCCCCTAGCCACTGTCCCAAGATAGCAGTCCCACAGGATATCCCCTCCTCCAATCTGCTCACTCCCATATCTTCTCCCATACCCCCTTCGACTTTTCCAGTAGGGCATGGTGGATCTCTATGCCCCTATTTTTAAACATTTGATTTTTAAAACTTTGAACTCCAGATTCATTCCCTTCCTCTCTTGTCACTCACTCACTCTTACTGGGAAGATAAGCAATTCAGTATAGGTTGTACATGTGTAGCTAGCGCAAAACATTACCATAGTAGATATATTGTAAAAGACTGTCTATATTTCCCTCCCTCCTATCCCACCTCCCACTTGTTCTATTCTCTACTTTGATCCTGTCCCTTTTAAAAATTGGGTATTTCCAACTTCCCTCTCCCCCAACCTGCCCTCCCTTCCATCATCCCCCCCTCTCATCCCCTTCCCCTCTACTTTCTTGTAGGGTGAGATACCTTATTTAGTGTGTATTTCATTCCCTCCCCAAGCCAAATTCAATGAGAATAGGGTTGACCCATTCCCTTTTGCCTTCCTATTCTTCCCCTCCATTGTAGCCCTTTTCCCTTGCCTCTTCTATATGAGATAGTTTACCCCATTCTGTCTCTCCCCATCTCCTCTTGTTATATTCCTCTCTCACCTCTTAATTTCACCTTTTAAGTATCATCCCTTCCTATTAAAATGGTCCTGTGCTCTCTATCTATGTATACCTGTAAACATATATACACATATTCACATATGTACTCATATACGCGTATACCCTCTGATATAGACACACACACACACATATTTCTATTCCCTTCAACTATTTTCATACTGAGAAAAGTTTAATCAGTTACAATTATCATTTTTCCATGTAGGAATGTTAATAGTTCAACTTTGATAAGTTCCTTATGATTTCTTTTCTGTTTACCTTCTCATGCTTCTCTTGCTTCTTGTATCTGAATGTCAAATTTTCTATTCAACTCTGGTTTTTTCAGCAAGAATGCTTGAAAGTCCTCTATTCCACTGAATGACCATATTTTCCCCTGAAACATGATACTCAGTTTTGCTGGGTAGGTGACTCTTGGTTTTAATTCCAGCTCCTTTGACCTCTGGAATATCATATTCCAAATGCTTCAATCCCTCAGTGTAGAAGCTGCCAGATCCTGGGTTATCCTGATTGTGTTTCCACAATATTCAAATTGTTTCTTCCTGGCTGCTTGTAACATTCTCTCCTTGATTTGGGAATTCTGGAACCTGGCTATAATATTCCTAGGAGTTTTCTTTTTGGGATCTTTTTCAGGAGGTGATTGGTAGATTCTTTCACCCTCTATTTTGCCCTCTGGTTCTAAAACATCAGGGCAGTTTTCCCTGAGAATTGCTTAGAGGATGATTTCTAGGTTTTTTCTTTGATCATGGCTTTCAGGTAGTCCAATAATTTTTTAATTATCTCTCCTGGATCTATTTTCCAGGTCAGTGGTTTTTCCCATAAGATATTTCACATTGACTTCTATTCTTTCATTTGTTTGGATCTGTTTAACAGAATCTTGATTTCTCATAAAGTCACTACCTTCCATTTTCTCCAATCTAATTCTGAAGCAATGATTCTCCTCAGTGAGCTTTTGATATTCTTTTTCCATCTGGCAAATTCAGCTTTTTAAGGCATTCTTCTCCTCCTTGCCTTTTTGAGCCTCTTTTGCCATTTGAGTCAGTCTATTTTTTAAGGTGTTATTTTCCTCAGTCAGGCTGTTGACTCTCATTTCATAATTTTCTTGCATCGTTCTCATTTCTCTTCCCAATTTTTCTTCCACTTCTCTTATCTGATTCTTAAGGTCCTCTATGGCCTGTAACCAGCTTGTATTTTCCTTGGAAGCTTTTGGTGCAGGAGTTCTGACTTCATTGTCTTCCTCCTGTTCCATGCTTTGATCCTTTTTGTCCCCAAAATAGGAGTCTAATGTTGGATTTTTCTGTCTGCTTTGTTTCCTTTGCCTGGTCATGTCGCCCCTCAGTCACTTGACCCGTGGGCTTTTTGCCACAGTAGGACTCTGCCACCAGACAGGGGAGATTTCGTCCCAAATGCTGGGGTTTTCTCAGCTGCCAGAGGTATCAGATGGGTGCCCTCTCTGAGGCTTCTACATGCTCTGGCAAGCTGGACACACACCTCAGGACCTTCAACCTAGACTGCAATCCAGATCCAAGCAGGTTAAAGCAAGAGTGATTACCCCTCAGACTAGTGCTTGTTCCCCCTCTGCAGGCCAGGAGCTGAAGCTGCCACGTGTCAGAGCCCTCAGCGGCTTCTTGCCCAGGTGCTAAAGCCAATGCACTCCCAACTACTGGGTCCCAAAGTCCACAGTTCACTGACCTCACACTTTGTCCTTAGCATCTATGTGTTGATCTGGAAATGGCCACAGCTGCTGGTGATCTGGAGTCCCTGTAGCTGGTGGCTGGTCAGGCCCACCCTGGGGCTTGGCTCTCAGAACCCTGCCAGCCTGTTGGGCTGTCTTCAGGGGGAGGTTAGTTTCTCTGTGTCATCCTGTGGGTTCTGTAGCTCCAAAGTTTGTTCAGAGTCCCCTTTGACATAAATTGGAGGTGGTGAGAGCTGGATCCCAGTGGAGGTCCTGTTTCTATTCTGCCATCTTGACTCCAGGAAGTCTAGTTCTA
This sequence comes from Petaurus breviceps papuanus, assembly GCF_028583685.1. NCBI lineage: Eukaryota > Metazoa > Chordata > Mammalia > Diprotodontia > Petauridae > Petaurus > Petaurus breviceps. The sequence continues at coordinate 3,733,831 of NW_027186324.1, read as the reverse complement.
TCTCTTTGTTCAGTAGGGATAGAAGTTAGTTAACTTTGCTGTTTATCATTATCAGGAGGTGGTTTAGACTTCACTCAGGTGATTTTCATTTCCTAGGAGCTCAAAATAAATTTACATTTATGTCCCAGAAGGTGAAGAGGCTCAGAATGGATAGAATATGAAAAAATGAGGCTATAAAGATAACAGATTTAATTCTGTGTTTTTAGTGTACCCATGGCGACTTCAGAACCAGACAGATAGGAGGAACTGACAACTGTGTTTAGAAGGTTAAAGAAAGCAATGAGGCGGCAGTGTGGTACAGTGGAGGGAGAGCACAGGATTGGGACTCAGAAGAGCTGGGTTTGAATCTTGCCTCTGCTACCCACTCCTTGTGTGCCTTTTTCACTTAATTTCTCTAGTCTCTAGTTCCTTTTCCATAAAATGAGGGTGTTGAAACAGATGACCTCTGGGCCGCTAGGTGGTATACCGGATGGAGCACTGGGCCTGGAGTCAGGAAGATTTGAGTCCAAATCCGACCTTAGAGACTTACTGTGTGACCCTGGGCAAGTCACATAACTCCTATTTGCCTCAGTTCCTCATTTGTAAAATGGGGGCACACTGGAGAAGGTAATGGCAAAATTCTGCAGTGTCTTTGCCAAGAAAACCCTATGGAAAAGTTCGATGGGATTGTGAAGAGTCGGTCAAGACAATAATTGAACAGCAACAAAAAGGTTCTTTCTCACTCTAATCCATGATGTAGACATGAGTGTAGTATATGCAGGTGAATGTAGTAGAGGATTTCTCATCCACCAACCCATGCACTAAGACCAGCCAATAGAAAGTTTGAATACCAAAAGCCATTAGTTCTTAAAATCTTACTTCAAACAAAACCAAAACAAAACCTAATTCTCTTTCCAAGTCTAGCTTTAACCTCTGCAATCTAGGTGAACCCTCTCCTTTAGAGTTGAGGAACTGGAGCCCAGAGAGGTTAATTGATTTTCCAAGGTCACAGAGGTAATAGTCAGTAAACATTTATTAAGCCCCTACTGTGTGCCACGGACTGTGCTTAACAAAAAGAGGCAAAAGACAGTTTAATGGGGAGAAAGTAAGCAGACACATATCAGTTTTTGTTTGTTGTTCAGTCATTTTGGTCATGTCTATTTCTGTGACCCCATTTGGGATTTTCTTGGCAAAGATACCAGAGCAGTTTGCCACTTCCTTCTCCAGCTGTTTTTTACAGATGAGGAAACTGAGGCAAACAGGGTTAAGTGATTTGAGCAGGGTCACAAAGCTATTATCTGAGGCTGCATTTAAACTCAGTAAGATGAGTCTTCTGGATTCCTGGCCCAGCACTCTATCCACTGTATGAGTGTAAACAAGCTATATGTAGCATAAGTAGAAACTAATTAACAGAGGAAAGGTTCCAGAATTCAGAGAAGTTGAGAAAGATCTCTTGAAGAAGATGGGATTTTAGTTGGGACTTAAAGGAAGCCAGGAAAGCCAGTAGGTAGAGATGAGGAAGTAGAATATTCCAGGCATGAGAAATAGCCAGAGAAAATACCAGAATCAAGAAATTGTCTTGTTCAAGGAACAGCAAGGAGGTCACCATTGTTGGATTAAAGAGTACATGGACTAGAAAGGTAAGAGGGACTTAAGTTATGAAGGACTTTGAATGACACATAACATTTTGTATTTAATCCTGGAGGTGATAAGGAGCCACTGACTTTATTGAGTGAGTGAGTGAGTTCGAGTGTGAGTGTGTGTATGATATGTTCATACATGTACTTTTGAAAAATCACTTTGGTGGCTGAAGAAAGGACTTGGAGAAGGCAGACAGACACACTAACAGGCTATTGAAATAGTCCAGGCATAAGGTGATGAGGGTCTGCACCAGAGTGATGGCAATGTCAGGGAGGAGAATGTCACGGCATCTTGGAAATTGCCAAGGTAAAAATCAACAGGCCTTTGTAACAGGTTGGATTTGGGGAGCTGAGCAATAGTGAGGAGTTGATGTGGCCCATGACAGAGAAAGTAGGAGGGGTGTGTGTGGCTGGGCCAAGGTAACAACAAAGATGAAGAGTTGCGTTTTGGATATAGTGAGTTTGAGGTGTCTACTGGAATCCAGTTCAAGATGTCTAAAAGGCAGTTGGAAATGTGAGATTGGAGGTCAGCCCAGAAGTCAGGGAAGGATATGTAAATGGAGAATAATCATCATAGAAATGGTAACTAAATCCATGGGAGCTGAGGAGATCACCATGTCAAGATGTATAGAGGGAGAAGAGAAAAGGGCCGAGGACAGAACTCTATGGGTCTCCTAGAGTTAGAGGGTGTCATCTGGATGAAGACCCAGCCAGGGAGACTGAGAAGGAGGAGAACCAGGAGATAGTGGTCTCCCAAAAGCCTAGAGAGAAGGAGGGTGATTGAGGATGATTAAGGCTGATTAATAGTGCTTAGAGATCAAGGAGAATGAGAATTGAGAAAAAGCCATTGGATTTTGCAATTAATTTTGTAATTGGTAACTTTGGAGAGAACAGGTTTGGTAGACTGATGAAACTGGAAGCTGGATTGTGCGTGTTTAACAAGAAACTTGAGTGTATAGCCTATATCAGATTGTTTGCTGTCTTTGGAGGGGATTGAGGGGGACAGGAAGGAGGGAGAACAAATTCAGAACTCAAAATCTTATTAAAAATGAATGTTGAAAAGTATCTTTACATGTAATTGGGGGAAAATACTATTTACAAAAAAATAAAATAAAAAAAGAAAGTATTAGGAGAGAAAGTGGAGGTACTTACTGTAGACAACCATTTCAGGTAGTTTAGCCACAAAGCAGAAGAGATACAGGGGATAATAGTTAGTGGGGATGGAAGGATTAAGTGAGGGTTTTTTGAGGTCATGGGCATGTTTGTTAGGCAATAGAAAAGGAGCTAGTAGATTAGGAGAAAATGAAAAAAGTGACAGAGTAGGAATGACAGGGGGGAAATCTGTTGCAGGAGACGACATGGGATAGAATCATTTCAGCAGGTAGAGGGGTTAGCCAAGAAGTAAGGCCGCTTCATCTTGAGACAGAGATGGAGGAGGAGTTAATGGTAGAAGACATATTAGTAATACGAGATGAGGAAGAGGGGAGAAGACGGAATTCATGGTGAATGGTTTCAATTTTCTTTTTCTGTAAAACCTTAGGCACAATTCTTAGCTGAGAGAGTGGGAGGAAGGTGGGCCATAGGAGGTTTGAGAAGGCTGTCTGGTGGGAAAGTGAGTTGAAGAGGGAATTATAGTAGGATTGCCTAGAAGCAATGAGGGCCCAGTTGAGGTTGTATGACTTGTTTAGAATGAACCCAGTCAGAATAATAACATGATTTTCATGTGTAGGATCAAAGGCTGTAATTGGTGGAAGTAAAGCAAGGCTGAGGTACAATTGGTAACATGATAAGAGGGTTGGGGACTCAAGAGAAGAAGAGAGTGTAGAGTTGAACTAGTTCACCAAAGAGGTGAAATGGCTAGTAGAGATGAGATGGTTTGGGAGTGAATTGAGGGGTGAGGATTTAGAGGTCACTCTGGGGAAGAGTAGGGTTTGGTAAGGAAACACAAAGGGAGAGGTAGAAAATTAATAGGTTCTGGTTGGATAAGGGGATTTTGGAATTCTTGAACATGGAGGTGGTGCATTTGTGGGTGATGGTAAGATCAAGGGTGTGATCATCTTTTGTGTGTGGTTAAGGTGGGGTCAGAGTATAGGTCTTGGGAAGTGAGTAGATTGAGAATCTGAGTATTTAGAATGTTTGAGGAAGAATCAATCCCTATGTTGAAATGGCCTATGAGAGCAGGAGTTCAGGAGAGAAAAATTGTGAGCCAAGAACCAAACTCTTTTAGGAAAAAGAAGAGTATCTTGGAGGTCTATGGACAAGAGGTACCAAGATTTTGATTGGGTGGTAGAGATGAATAGCATGAACCTATAAGGAGAGGTTACTGAGTGATGGAGGTAGGGAGAGAAGCAGGAAATGACAAAGTGGAACAAATAGTATTCCAACTCTCCTGGCTCAACCGGTGAGCTGAAGGTATGAGTGATGGTGCAGTCAATACCGAAAAGAGTGGTCAGGGAAGCTGTGTCGTCAGGGGGAAGCTAGGTTTCAGGTTTCAGTGATAGCTAGAAGATGGAAGGGATGAGAAAGGAAAATATTTAGGATGAAAGGAAGTTTGTTGTTTATGGAATAGGCATTGCAGAGGACACTGTAGAAGGGGAGGGTGGTATTTGGTTGGAACTTTGGGGTGGGAGGGTTGATGGGGTTGGGAATAATCAATCAGGTGGTGGGGGATGGACGATGGGGGATGGGGTTTGTTTGATGACCCACAATGGCTCAGAATCACGGGGATGTGTAGGGTGTGACTGGGTGAGAATGTTCATCACTGAGTGGAAGGTAGCCTGGAATGGAAGACGGAGGGTTGGATAATGAAATGGAAGGCCCTGTTTCACTCTCCTCTTCTCACCAAAGGTTGGAGATCAGGTGTGACATGGAGCAGCATGAAATGGAAGTCAACTCTCCGTGGCAGAAGGAAGCCCCGCTCCCTCCTTACTTTCTTCCTCCTCTTCCCTTGTCTTCAAGGGACAGACACAGCAGGAAATGGAAGTCCTGAGGTCAGGGAAGACTAATCCTCTTGGGACTGGAGGTTCCCCACATCCTGGTTGGGAGATCAGGATGGCAGCAGGAGGGAGTTGCCTTGTGCCGACACAGATAGAATTCCTCTGATTCTAAAGTCAATGTATCTGCTCTACCCAGCTGTGTCCCCACTGTCTTCTTTGCCCCCCCCCCAAAACACAATTGCCAGCTTCTCTCCGTCAGCTCTGAAGTCCCCATTCATCTGAGATTCTGTGTCTACTGATAAAATAGGACGATGAGCCACATAGAGCTAAGGGTGTAGAGAAAGGAACAGAGACTTTTTATCTCTTACAGGGATGCAATATCGTTTCAGTTTGGAAATGCTGATTGGAGTATGAAAGTTCGTGCCATTGTAGATGGATATGAAGTTGGGGGAGTTTGAGATATCTGAGGAGGGGAAGTTATAGCCTACATTTTAAGGTGGCAGGGTACACCTTACATTTGTGTAATGTAGCATTTCCCAGGGCATGTTGTTACAGATTGCTTTGGGGCTTAAAGTATTTTGGCAAAACCTGTAAGAAGTGTCATTCTATATCCCTGGGATTAACGAGAGTCAGGGAAATTTGGGAGCAAAATAAAATTAAGCCTTTTAATATCAAACAATTATAAGAAATAAATATTTCATATTTAATGTTGCAGAGGAAAAATAATTATAGAATTTGCATTTTCTCATGAAATCCTCATGTTATGTTCTGTGAAATAGTTTGGAAAATGCTGGTATGAATTTTCCTACATGTACCATCTTCTTTAATTAGAATGTGAGCTCCTTAGGAACAAAGATTGTCTCATTTTCTCTATTTGTATCCCTAGCAATTAGTACTATGCAATCTTCACAAATATGTTTCATCTATTTATTTGCAAGGATCTGTTGTGATTTTTATGCATCTCAACTATCATCTCAACTAGATTGTAAACAGCGTGAGAAGATGGAGTGTATCTTTCTTTTTTTTTTTTGCTTTTTGGAGGGCAGTTGGGGTTAAGTGACTTGCCCAAGGTCACATGGCTAGTTTTTGTGTTAAGTGTCTCAGGCTGGATTTGAATTCAGGTACTCCTGACTCCAGGGCCAGTGCTCTATTCACTACACCACCTAGCCGTGCCTGGAGTGTATCTTTCTTTTTCGAGAGTGAACTTAATTTATACTATTAAAACTGTTGAAAAATGTGTAAGGGGAGCAAGAAACAGGCATTTTGGAATAGTTCTTCATCTATCAATTAACCAAAAAACATTTATTAGGTACCTACTGTGTATCAGGCAAAACGTTATGAACTTTGGATATAAAAAAAGAGGCAAAAGAGAGTCTTGCCTACAAAAAGCTTGCACCTTAATTGGGGAGGCAAACAAATATATACAGGCAAGCTACGTACAAGATAAATGGGAAATAATTGGTAGAATTAGCAGAGGATGGGAAAGGCTACCTGTAAGAGATGAGATTTTAGTTTAAGCAGTTGAGGGGGGAAAGAGTATTCCAGGAATGGGGGACAATCACAGAAAATGCCTGGAGCTGAAAGATGCAGGGTCTCACTGATGGAACAGCCAGGAGGCCAGCATCACTGAATTGAAGAATATGTTGTAGAGAATAGTAAGGTGTAAGAAGACTGGAAAGGAAGGAGAGGCTAAATTAGAAAGGACTTTAAATGCCAAACAATCAATATTTATTAAATGCTATGCACTGGGGATATACATTATGGATAGAACACTGGACCTGGGAATACCTGAGTTTGAATCCAGCCTCAGATACTTACTAGCTGTGTAACCCTGGGAAAGTAACTTAACCTCTGTTTGTCTCAGTTTCCTCAACTGTAAAATGTGAATCATAATAGCACCAACCTCTCAAGGTTGTTGTAAAGTGCTTATAACAAAGCCTAGCACATAGACACTGAAATGCTTATTCCTGGCTTCTCTCTCTTACTGGAGCTTTCTTGATCTGAAATTGTTAATGTGCTTCCTTAAGGGCTAACTCACAGTCAGAGTGACGTGGACATATGGCAGAATTGGGTGAATACAGTACTTTTGTTAACCAACAATAGTTGACATTTTTCCAGGTGCTTGAGAAATGATTAAGAAATCCTTCCTCCAGAGTCACAAAGTTCGTTTTATCAATAATTATACTGGAAATGCTCGGTTCATTTTCCTGGATTTTGGCACATTATGCTTTTGGTTGCTGATCCAGGTGTTCAGAAGGCTTTGGGCCCAAGTGCCTCTATAAATAGTAGTTAACAACTGGGCTGGATCGTACAATATCTCAAATACAGGATTTTCCCCCTCCTCCCTCTCGATTTTGCTGTTCATGGAGAAGAAAGGCTGCAAAGTATGTTGTGGGTAGAGGGAGAGCAGAGGAAAGTAGAGTTGGAGAGAGGGAGGGGGGAGACAGAGATAGAGAGACACACAGAGAGTAATAGAGAAAGAGAGGTAGGGAGAAAAAAGAGGCAAAGGCTGGGGGAGAAAGAAAAGGAAAGAGAGAGTGAGAGAGAGAGAAAGAGAGAGAGAGAGAGAGAGAGAGAGAGAGAGAGAGAGAGAGAGAGAGAGAGAGAGAGATTTGCTACAGTTGTATTTCTTGAAAAATGAAAATATTTGTAACTCCAGTCACAAAGGCCATTGATATGGGACTCTCTGATTGATAGAGATCAATGCTTCACACCTGCATCAGGGGTAGAAACTAGAGTTAAACATTGTTTGAAAAAAAAATCCTGTCTTTAAAAAGTCTTGTGAAGTAGAGTTTGGAAATGGTATTTGTAAGTAGAAGGTAAGGTTGGAAAATTGTGCCCCCTCTATGCTATTGTCACCTCTAGGCTTTGTGATATCATTTTATCAAATGTGACAACTTCTCAAAAAATAAAAACCTGTGTGCTGTGCATTGTTATTGTTAGTTGGGACTGGGGTCCATAATCTCCTGATTTCCAATCCAAGGCAGGACTTTAGTGTCATGGGAAAAAAACTAAAATTATTGTAAGAGTTAGCAGATCGGGGGTCAACTAGGTGGTATTGTGAATAGAATACTGCCCCTGAAGTCAGGAGGACCTGAGTTCAAATTTGGTTGCTGATCCAGACAATAAGTAGCTGTCTCAATAAACAAATAAAAGATTCAGCAGATCTGGGTTCAAATTTCTAGCTCTAATATTTACCTACCATGTCATCCTGAGCAAGTTCATTTTCCTCATATCTAAAAATGGAAATCACAATTTAGAGACTGAAAGGATTTGGGGAATTATGGTAATTTTGTCACCACCTCACTCACAGGGTTTCTCAAGGTGCCACAGTAACATCGTCATTTAATTTTTTTTAACCCTTTCCAAGCTCTTCCTTTTAAAGGCCAAAGAATGAAACAAGTTATCCAGATCCTTCCTTTTGCAACAGCTAAAAGTGTCTACCTAAAATTAACACAATTTTAAGAAACAATTTTCAGGCAGATAAAATTGGCACTGTCTTTGGAAAGTCAGAGCTAAATATGGAGGGAAATGATTCTTAGAAAATGCCCTAAAGCCAGGTATGGTGAAGCATGCCTGTAGTTCCTGCTCCTGGGGGGAAGCTGAGGCAGTTGGATCATTTGAGTTTGGGATTTCTGAGCTAGAGCAGGGTTAAAGCCTATACAGAATCCACACTAAGTCTAGTACCAATATGGTGAGCCCCACAAGAATGTAGAGGGCCATTACCAGGCTAAGTAAATGAAAACCCAGCCAAGTCAGAAAAAAATGGAGCAAATTAAAGCTTTCAAACTGATCATCATTTCGAGGAGCCCACAAGTGGTCACTACCAGCCTGGATAAGACAGAGACTCAATCTCCAAAAAATAGAAGTGCACCAAAATCTTTGCAGGAAACAGTCTTGTTATTGGGGAAAAAATCAGCACTAGAAGCTGTATTGTTAATGTATTTTGCTTTCCCATCCATTAATAGGCCCAAGTGACCTGTTTGAGTTACATGGAAGCCTAAGTCACATGAGTTTCAGTCACAAGAAGCCTCTGGTGGGAGAAGCTTGCTGAACCATTGGAGCAGGAAGCATGGAACAGAGCCCAGGTGAAGTTGATCAGAGCAGTTAGAGCTGAGGGGAGAGAAAGGAAGCAGGCAGCCAGCTGCTGGCTGTGAGTGAGAGGGTATTTGTAGGAAGGCCCCAGCAGGGGGAAGGCTTGGGGATGGCGGGGGCCCCCTGCAGTGTCATTGTGTATCATTTTCTTTGATGGATTTAGCTTTCTGGTGTTGGGATTCCGATTTTTGGTGTCTGAATAAGTGTTTTGGTTTTGACTTCCATGTGGAGATTCTGTTGAATTTTGAAATTCAGAATTACGCTGGTATATTCATAGTGGTCATAGGTGCTGTGACTATCACATGGGCGCTATAGAAGCCCAGGAGTTCTGAAGCATCCAGAAAGAGTCACAAAACAATTTAATTCGATAAATATTTATTAAGTGTCCACCATGTGTCAGGTACTATGCTAAGCACTGGGGATATAAGAGGGAACAAAAGATAGTCCCTGCCCTAACGGAAATTACAACCTCATTGGGGGAACACATGCAAACCTATACATACCAAACATGCTAAATACAGTGTATCCAAGAAATAATTAAAAGAGGGAAAACACTGGAATTAAGAGTGCTGCAGAAGGCTTCTTGTAGAAGGTGGGATTTTAGCTGGGACTTCGAGAAAGCCAGGGGGGTCATCAGTTGGAATGGAGGAGGGAGAGAATTCTATGCCTGGGGGCAAGCTGGAGAAAATGCTACACAGAGGAAGGGGGTAATATGTTCATGACTCTAAGCATGCTCCTACCTTTATATTTGAATTCTCTATAATAGAAAATGCTGAATATCTTAAAATAAGTTATATTGTTGGAGGAATTAATTTTTGGTGGGAGGGAAGATTGATGGTGAATATTCTTTTTCTAGTTGGGTAATATATGAATTATCCTCTTACCCACCTTCCTGAAAGCATAGCATTGTGTGTGCTGCACTGCAAAGAACTCCCAAGGACTAGACGTTAGAAAACTTGGGTCACTCACACACACACACTCATACATACTGGGTGACTATGGACAAATCAGGTAAACCTCTCATAGCTCCACTTTCCTCATTTCTAGTATGGGGATGATAATAATGCAAAAGGTTCTGTAGTATACAGAGAGTGGGCCTTGGTGTCAGAGAGATCTGGGTTTGAGTCCTGCCTGTGACACACACTGGTTGTGTGACCCTGGACAATTCACTTCTCAATGCTCTTGCAGCTCTCTTAGACAGGGATTTTTAACTTTAATGTGTGCCATAGCCTCTTTGGTAGTCTGGTGTAATCTATGGACCTCTTCTCAGAACAATGTTTTTAAATACATAAAATAAAATATGTAGGGTTAGTCGATATTCAATAAATATTTGTTAAGCACCTACTGTGTGTGCCAGGCACTGTACTAAGAGCTGGGGATACAAATATGGAAAAGACAGTCCTTGACTTCAAGGAATTCATAATCTAATGGGTAAAGGCAACAAATAAAAGAAAACCGACAGGTTGAGTGTGGAAGGAAGGAAAAACCAATCAGACAAAAGAAAACCAATTATATTGAAATGTAATTATAAAAACTATTTTTAAAACAAGGTCACAAAGCCCAGTTAAAGGCCTTCTTTTCTAAGAATTTAAGATGCAGAGCAGATACTGAATTAAATATTTGGGGGAGGGGGGTAAAGATGAGGTGAGGTGAGAGGGTCTTCCTTGGGAGCTCTCTATACTCATAAAAATCACAGGCCTCTAAAAAATGCACGAAGGGAAAGAATAAGTGGAAAAGCCAAGTGCTCCCCTGGTGTCTCTCCCCCCATAACAAGAGAAAATAAGGAAAACCTCCAACATATGGAATGGACCCCGGCTATAGTTAGTTTATGGTTGGACATAGACAAATGTGCTATCAGATGGACAGGAACAGATAGGGTCTGATATCTTAATAATACTTAGACTACCCACCTGGCAGGGTTGTGAGGAGAGTGCCTTTGTAAATAGAGGAATCCTGTAGACATGTGTTCTATTACTAACACAATGAGCCCCCCCTCCCCACCAAAAAGGGAGCCCTTCTCTGCTGGAGAGCTATTCATTTTATAATTAACAATAGACACAATAGGCCCTTTCAAGAATCTTTTCTTGGGGCTGCATACAAGCCTTTGTACCCCATTAAAGTGCTCCATCTAGAACAGGAGTTTCTAATTCCCTGCTGATCCTCAGGGGTCTTCAAGGCATGTTCTCTCAGTGGTTTGCCCATGGGCAAGGGGACAAATGCTTGCTTGAGAGAGTTGAGTGGGGTTAGGCAAAGAGACAAACAAGCAGATACAAGTTTCGTCTCCCAAAACAGGTGCCATGAGTGTCCCTGCATTCATTGAAGGCCATCTAGTGGATCCCAGCAGAAACAGATGCAGTAGAGAAATAAAGTTCGACCTTTCTTCCAAAAGTAATCAGTCGAGGATACCCTGGCCAGTTGTACACCAACTCAAAGTGCCAATGTTATTTTCAAAAGGGTGAGGTTGAGGATTGTCCCTGTGTTCTATTGTTTTTACCTCTTTCTGGTATTTTCCATTATCTATTTTCTGGTGAAGGTGGGGAGTGTGAGTATGAGGAATCATTACCTCCAAATGTGTCTTTGATGGCTACTAGAACTTAATGGAAATATTGTGTGCCAAACAATATAAACCCAGGATTAAGGAATTAAGTCAAGAATGCCCATTAAAAATGCAAACTACTGAACCTTTATTCTTGAAATTCATAAAGTATATTGTTTTTCAACTTTCTCCTGAGTTCATTGTATAATATTAAGTATTATAATTATCTCTGTGTAATCCATGACCTAGAAATGAAAGTCTTTGATTTACACTGACCAGGGGATTCCCCCAAATCACTCCTTTTTGACTAATGCCCCACCCAGGATTTTCCTTTAGAATATCAGAATTTATACATGTCTGGATCCCTACAGAAAAGGTTGAGGGTCCTTAGCTCCCATGTAAGCAATCAGATTAACACTACATTGCATATAAGACAGATCTTATTTTATTTGTTAAATTAAATTAATTTTTAGTTTCAGATTTTCTCCATCCCATCACCCACCCATTGAGAAGGCAAGCAATACAAAACTTATTACAAATATAAAGTCATGCAAAACAAATTTAAGCATTAGTTTTTTTTTTTTTTTTTTAAATAAGGAGGGCCGGCTAGGTGAATGGAGTGAATAGAGTACCGGCCCTGGAGTCAGGAGGACCTGAGTTCAAATGTGACCTCAGACACTTGACACAGTTACTTTGGGCAAGTCACTTAACCCCAATTGCCCTCCAAAAAAAAGCAAAAAAAAAAAAAGGAAAGAAAAAGAAAAAAGAATATGTGGTTCAGTCTGTACTCAGAGTCCATCAGTTCTCTCTCTGGAGAAATAGACTTTTTCATCAAGAATTCTTTGGAAGTGTCATAGATCCTTGTATTAATCAAAGTATCTAAGTCTTTCCTAGTTAATTGTTGTTACAATATTGCTGTTACTAAGTACAATGTTCTCCTCACTTCACCTTGCATCAGTTCATATGAGTGTTTCCAGGTTTTTCTGAAATCTAACTGCTCATCAAATATCCCATCGCAATCATATACCACAATTTATTTAGTCATTTCCCAATTGATGGACATTCCCTCATTTTCCATTTTTTTTGCCACCACAAAAAGAGCTGCTATAAATATTTTTGTACATGTGAGTCCTTTTCCTTTCCTTTGATCGATTTCAGGGTATAGACCCAATAGTAATATTGTTCAGTAAAGAGTGTGCACCATTTAATAGATTTTTAAGCTTAGTTTCAAATTGCTTTCTAGAATGGTTGGGCTAGTTTACAACTTCACCAACAGTATTAGTTTCCGTGTCCTGTTCAGCATTTGTCATTTTCCTTTTCTGTCATGTTAGCCAATCTGATGGGTGTGAGCAAGTACTCAGAGTTGTTTTAATTTGCATTTCTATAATTATTAGTGATTTAGAGAATTTTTTCATATGATTAATTATAGTTTTGATTAATTACTCTGAGAACTGGACATGCTTTATTTTATCTAAGAGAATATACAAAAACACATACCTAAGCTCATAAACAGTTATAACAACTTTCTTTCCCTCTCAAGTGGGTTTCTACCTTCCCTAAGGACCTAATCATTTAAGACTCCTCCACAAGGGGAGAAAATATAGCTAACTAAAGAGTAAGGGAACCTAGCCCAGCAGGAGTCCTATTTCTTCAGGGAACTATGCTGTCTGAATGTTTGAATAAATTGGAGGAAAATCTTCTTTTGGGTCATTGTAGCATTACATATATACATTCAATTCAAACATTTATTCATCCATTCTGCTTTTTTGACACACTGAGGGATACTCAAGAAATATAAAATAAGTTCAGACCCTCAAGTAGCTGACAATATAATTGGGGGGACAAGTCATTAAGATTATCTGACAATTCAAGGCAGCAAGTGATTAGGGACAAAATAAGATAGACAATAAAGTTCATAGCTCAGAGAAAGGAAGAGGAACCACTGGAATGGCTCCAGAAAGGAAGTGGGCCTTGAGTTGGACCTTAGGGAATCTGTAGCATTTGAATAGGCAGAGATATTATCATATCTAAGGGCAAATCTTGTTGGGCACCTTATTGTCTGTAATCATGTTATCCAGTTCATTAGTTACAAGGCACATTTGGTGAAATGGTTAAGAATCTGTAGCCAAATGCTATTTCAGAGAAGCCAGGTAGTCCAGGGTTATTCCACGTGCTTATGAGGTGACTTCAACAAATGAAATCATGACCCACATACCTTGGGGGCACTGTTATAAAACTTCCTGGTACCAGAAAGTCAGTCATTAGAAATGAGGTATTCTGACCTCATCTCTACCACTGCTTCACCTTGTCAGTAGGAAAGAAGAAGGGATGCCACAAAGTTGTAAACAGAATAAATCTTATTAGACATCACTGCTGTATGATCTGTGTTAATGGGGGAAACAAGCTCATTTTTTGCCAATGTATTTTTAACATATGGAGGTATATCCTCTATTACCCTAATAACATGGTTACAAAATATCAATTTTGATTAGTGACTGAAAAAAAAATTATGAGACTTCCAAGTCATGTGACCAGCTTGTGCAGGTAATCATTTTTGTCCAGAACTCTTTAACTCACTAAACCTCAAAAAAGGGAATTAGTGTATCAGATATAGAACAGATGAATCTCCATGTGGAAAAAAGGAGAATAACAACAGAGAATAAAAAAAGAGAAGGAACCACAACAAGGTAAAAATCCTTAAGAATTAACACGAGCGAATTAAAATCCTTCAAGACCTCACTCAGTACCCCTCCCCTAGTAGATGTCCAGGCTTCCTTAGTAGGAACATAAACTGACTCAGTCACTTGAATCAGAGGTCCATCAATAGACACTCCACACATACACCACTTAATCCAGACACTCTACTGGCATGCCACTCATTTTCTACATACTGAACAAAGAGTGTATCAATTGATAAATCATAGAAAATTAATAACTATCTGATATACAATGATGATGATGAGACAATGTGCCATGGGAAATATTGTCTCTAAAAAAATAGATTAGAAGAATAGAAAAAGAGGGGATTGCTGAACTATGGTGCATAATTAAAATTAGGAAAGTAACAAATTATCAAACCAAAAATAAGCAAAAAAAAAGAAAGAAAAAATATAAGATCTTGAAAATTATCCAAAAGGAAGTAAATAATTTTGAAGAAAAGAGTATAAAGAGGATTAGAAAATTGTAAGGGGTAGCTAGATGGCACAGGGAATAGAGCACCAGCCCTGGAGTCAGGAGGACCTGAGTTTAAATCTGGCTTCAGTAAATCCTTACTTGGGCAAGTGACTTAACTCCAATTGCCCCTCCAAAAAAAGAAAATTCTATAAGCTGACTTAAAAACAGAGAGGAAAAATCAAATGAACAAATTAAAAAATAGACAAGGGGAAATCATGACAAAGAAGTAAAAAAAAATGTCAAACCCTTTTATATACAATTATATGCCAGCAAAACTGAGAATTCTGGAGACATTTACCTAAAAAGTCTAACATCCAAATAAACAGAATACCAAACAGAAAAAAGAAAATCGAACTAGCTATAAAGTAACCAGCAAAGAAAAAATTCCACTGCTCCAAATGTCTATGGAAGAGATGACTATTAACATTTTTACCTATTAACTTTAATACTTAAAATATGCAAATTAATCCCAAAAATTTAGAAAGAAAACACTTCACCAAACTTCATTTAGGAGACAAATATAGTCCCAAAACCTAAATCAAAAAAGAAAAGCAGAGAAAGAGAAGTATAACCCAATATCATTAATGAATATTGATAAATGTTTAAATAAAGTCTTGGCTAAAAAATCATAGTGACTTATTTTCTATGATCAAGTATTAACATAATTAATCATATTAATAATGAAGATACCCTGAACCACACAATTATATTGATAAAGGAAAAACTTGGGCAAAACACAATACTCTTTAAAAAAAAGCAATACTCTTATGTAAAGTATAGGTATAAATTATGTTTTTAAAGTGATAAATGTGATATCAAACATGTTTTCATCATATGCAAATGAGAAATGCTAGAAGTTTTCCCAATAAATATACGAATAAAACAAAGAAACTAATTTAAATAATAGCTTCACCAAAGTAGAAGGTTACAAAATAAACCCACAAAAATTTCATTTCTATAGAGCAATTTTTAAAAATCTAGACAGAAACCATAGAAAGGGAGATTCCATTTAAAATAAATCATAAAATAAAAAAACATATGGGAGTCAACCTACCAAAACACACCCCATACCTTTAAAGATACAATTACAAAATGATTTTTAAAATAAAGAATTTAAATAACGAGAAAGAATTTCAGTGCTCATGACTGGGTAGTGTCAAATAATTTTTTATATCTTTATTATATATTATATTATATATTATTAATATTATATAGTTATATGTTATATAAAATAGTATCAGTTATATTATATATTACATTTTAATATATTATATAGTTTTATTATTCATGTTATATGTTAGATACAATACTATTAGAATACAATATTATCTACAATACTGTATAAATAAATTTACACATACAACACCATGCCAATCAGACTTCCAAGTGAATATTTTAAAGAAGTAACCAAAATAATAACATCTTTTAAGGTGCAAAAAAATCTCAAATCTAAATAGAAGCAATGAAAAAAAAGTATGAATGGAGGGAATCATCCAGACCTCAAACTACTTTGTAAAGCAATAATCATAAAAAAAAACATTTTGTACTGTTAAAAGTACAATGGGAAAGATAGGTGGTTCAGTGTGTAAAAATGCTGGGGCTGGAGTCAGAAAGACTCATCTTCCTGAGTTAGAATCTTGTCTCAAACATTTAATAGCTATGTGATGGATGCTGGGCAAGTCATAAAACTCTGTTTGCCTCAATTTCCTCACCTGTAAAATGAACTGGAGAAAGAAATATCAAACCATTCCAGTATATTTGTCAAGAAAATCCCAAATAGCTTTCTCTCTCTCCCTTTGGCCTATTCTGGTTGGTGGAGTGCCTGTTAGCGCAGGCTGCGGTGTAAAGATGGCTAAGTCTAAGAACCATACCACTCACAACCAGTCATGAATATGGCACAGAAATGGCATCAAGAAACCTAGGTCACAGAGATATGCGTCTCTGAAAGGGGCTGACCCCAAGTTTCTGAGAAACATGTGCTTTGCCAAGAAACACAATAAGAAGGGGGTGAAGAAGATGCAGGCCAACAACGCCAAAGCCATCAAGGCCCGAGCAGAGGCCATCAAGGCCCTGAGCACCAAGGCCTCCAAAGCCAAGCTCCTCAGACCCAAGATCCCCAAGGCCAGTGCCTGGCATGCAAGCGTCCAGGTCCTAGGATTGGCATCAAAAGTCCAGGCTCCAGGATCACAAAGCCTGACTTAAAGGTTGCCAGAACCTCTGACCCCAAGTCTACCAAGCCCACTGACCCCAAGGCTGCCAAGTCTGCCGCCAAGGTCAGTAAGTCAGATCCCAAGGCTACCAAATCTGGCCCCAAGGCCACCAAATCTGAAGCTAAAGCCGCCAAGTCTGACCCCAAGGTTGCCAAGTCTGATTCTAAGGCTGCTAAGCCTGCCGAGTCCAAACCCAAAGATGCTGGGGCTAAAGCTGCTGGTCCCAAGCCTTCAAAATAGATGCTTCAGAACAGAAGGACTTGTTTAAAGCTAAAACTCCCTTTTTTCCCAGCCAGGGTATTATTATTCACTATTTTGTACAAATAAAGAAAATGGTGAGTCATAAATAAAAAAAAAAGAAAAAAAGAAAATCCCAAATAGGGACACGAAGAGTTGGGCACAACTAAACAACTGTTAAAAGTGGAAATTAGATCAGTAGAACAGACTAGAAGAGAAAGACTCAGGACGATTGAACTCAATTATCCAGTATTCAATAAATCTGCAAAAAAAAAAATTATCTAAGAAAATTTAATAAATTTTTATATCCCTATTTGATAAAAATCACTGGGGAAAACGGTCAAAATGATGTGAAAGAAATTTAAACCACCGTCTACCACAATAAACTGAAAAGGGGTATGTGACCTGAATATTAAAGATCTTATAATTGGGGTGGCTAGGTGGCGCAGTGAATAGAGCACCAGCCCTGGAGTCAGGAGGACCTGAGTTCAAATTTGGCCTCAGACACTTAACACTTACAAGCTATGTGACCTTGGGCAAGTCACTTAACCCCAATTGCCCTGTCTTTCCCCCTCAGGAAAAAAAAAGGATTTTATAATTTAAAAAAATTAGAACAGAACCAGACCAATTGTCTTTCACAGCTATGGCTAAGATGCATTCTTGACCCAAAAAAGGATTGATATGACAATTACAAAGATAAGGTAGATAATTTTGGTTATATTGTATTGAAAAGCTTTTTTACAAACAATATTGATGCATTTTGGATAACAAAGGATGAGATTGCCAGGAAAGAAAAAAAAACAACTGTGTATTTAATACCTTTGATATAGTTCTAATATTCAAGGATATAGGCAACTTATAGAAATATGTAAGATCAAAAGCCGTTCCCCAATAGATAAGTTATCAAAGGATATGCATATTTCTCAAAAGAGGAATTGTAAACTAGTAACAACCATATGAAAGGATGTTCCAATTCACTATTAATAAAAATGCAAATCAAAGCAATTCAGTTTGTGTGTCATTTCTATCAAAATGAAAAAAATTGACAAAAGATGGGCAGTTTTAGAGGCTGCAGACACAATGGACATAGTGTTGGACCTGGAGTCAGAAAGACCTAAGTTCAGATCCAGCCTTAGACACTTAAGAGTTTTGTGACCCTGGGAAGATCATTTAAACTCTGTTTGCCTCAATTTCATCTCTAAAATAGGAATAAGTTTTTTTTTAATTAAATTACTTATTTTTAGTTTTCAACAATCACTTCTGTAAGTTTTAAATTTTCTCTCTCTCTCTCTCCTCCCTCTCCAAGAAGACTTGCAATCTGATATGGGCTCTACACATACATTCCTATTAAACACATTTTCACATTAGTCATGTTGCATAGAAGAATTATAACGAATGGAAAAAACCATGAGAAAGGAAAATACAACAAAATGGAACAAAATATAAAAGAAAATAGTCTGCTTTTTTCTGCATTCTGAATCCATAGTTCTTTCTCTGAATATGACTGGCATTTTCCCTCACATGTTCTTTGGAATTGTTTTAGGTCCTTGCATTGCTGAGAAGGGCTAAGCCTATCAAAATCAGTCCTCATACACTATGGCTGTTACTGTGTACAATGTTCTCCTGGTTCTGTTCCCCTCACTTAAGATCAGTTCATATAAATCTCTCCAGATTTCTCTGAAGTCCACCTATTCTTTATTTCTTATAGGACTATAGTATTCCATTACATTCATATACTACAACTTGTTCAGACATTCCCCAATTTATGGGCATCCCCTTGATTTCTAGTTCTTGACCACCACAAAAAGAACTGCTATAAATTTTTTTGTGCATGTGGGCCTTTTTCTCATAAAATAGGAATAATATTAATAGCACCTACTTCCCAGGGGTGTTGTAAGGATAAAATGAGATAATATTTGTGAAATATTTTCCAAACCTTAAAGTATTATATAAATATTAACTATTATTAATATTGTGGAGAGACAGCCATGCTAATACACTGAGTATGGAGCTATAAATTGACACAAATATTCTGGAAAATAATTTGGAATTATGTGAAGAAAGTAACTAAAATGTCCATACCATTTGACCTAGAGATGTTAGGCATATACTCCCAAGAAAATCAAATGATAAAAAGAAAGAGCCCTACATACACCAAAATATTTATAGCAATACTTTTTGTAGTAGTGAAGAACTGGAAATAAAACATATGCACACTAATTGGGAAATGGTTAACCAAGTTGTGGTCTGTGAATGTAAGGAAATATGAGTGAGCAGAAGAAATGATGAACATAGATAAGCGTAAGAATGAATATGAACATGAATAAGTTAAAGGAGGAAAACAACATGTAACTATGACTGATAACAATGTAAGTGGAAAGAACAATGGCTAACCAATTGAAACTAAATTTTAATCACCAAGGTTGGCTTCAAGTAAGAATTATGAGAAGGCACCTTCCTCTGCTTCTTTGTAGAGGTGAGAAACAATGGTTGTGGAATGGTGTGTATGTCATGCATGTGGGTTAATTGTTTGTTTACAAGGTCTTGCTCTCTGGGAGAGGGAGGATATTTATATTTGTGTACACACATATGCATACATACATATATTTGTATATTATATATAGAGACAGAAAGAGAAATGTAGGTGATAGAAAAGCGATGATATATATATATATATATATATATATATATAAAGCAATTGGGGTTAAGTAACTTGCTTAAGGTTACACAGCCATTTATTTCTGGGTGTGGTGCTAAGTATCTGAGCCTGGATTCAATCCCAGGTCATCCTGACACTGGGGCCAGTGCTCTTATTCGCTGTGCTACCTGGCCGCCCTGAAAAGGGATGATATTAATATAAATTAATTTCTAAAACAAAAATAACTATGATTAACAATATCAATGATATCACATTTTGAGAAACTTTCAATTCAAAATAAGCTTATACATCATATTGATGATATTATGATAGAAATCATTTAAAAGTTTTTGTATTTGGGCGTCTAGGTGTCACAGTGAATAGAGCACCGGCCCCGGAGTCAGGAGGATCTGATTTCGGATCTGGCCTCAGACACTTAACACAAAAACTAGGAGTATGACCTTGGGCAAGCCACTTAACCCCAATTGCCCCTCAAAAAAGGAAAAAAATAAAAAAAAAGTTTTCATATTTAAAATACAAAAACAAAAAAGATTTTATCTAATAGCTGCATTTCTTATATTATTTTATTATATGCTTAAGATTTGTTTGTATTGCTATGAAAATTATAATAAACTTAAATTTTTAATTGATTGGAATATAAAGATCATTAGATGATTAATGGATTTTTTAGTGAAAAGTAAGACATTTTGTGTGTATGTGTGTAAAAATAGGAGGAAGAACCTTTATACAAAGTTTAGAAAATGCTGATTGAAAGAAACCAGTAAAACTGGGATGGAAGTCAGCATTCACCAATGTCATGAACAAAGAGTGACAATTTTTTGGTACATTTTAATAATTCATGTATTATATTAAATATAACTGTCTAGTTAGCAGACTTTCATATGTTTATAGCATCACAAGATCATAGATGTAAAGGTGAAAGGAAGGTTTTACTGCATCTGTCTAACTGAACCTATGTACTCTCTTCATTTTACTTTTGACAAACTAAAGCCTAGAGATAAAGTGATTTGCCCAGTATTACAGCTGCAATAAATGCTAGAGCCAAGATTTGATCTCACTTCTTTTGAATCCATTATCTAATGCTCTTTCCTCAGCACTTAGTTGTTGTTGTTGTTTTGAGGGGGGAAGGCAGGGCAAATTGGGTTTAAGTGACTTGCCCAAGTTCACACAGTAAGTGTTAAGTGTCTGAGGCTGGATTTGAACTCAGGTCCTCCTGACTCCAGGACTGGTGCTCGATTCACCATGCCACTTAGCTGCCCCAACACTTAGTTGTTTTTCAACATTTTGTTAGATCTTTCAGTAGATGTGATATTTCTCTTGATCTCAGTGTCAGTATAATTTATAATGGTAATTTCATTCATCCTTGCTGTTTAGAACCCCACCTGAAGCTTTGAGGTTAACATGCAGCCCTAAGGGTACAGGTTGATCATTGTATATATTTGATATGATTATAATACAATTATGTTATGCAATAATGCTTATTATAGTAATTGTATACCAATTAATCTCCAAGGTTTAATATTAATTTAATTAGTTTCAATACATATTTTTAAGCAATTGCATATTTAGCATATAGCACTTAAAAGCCAACATGTCTTCAACCTACATAGCTATCTACAATCTATTGAGAAGTGTAATTAGAGGAGTTCTGGGCAAGATTCCTTGGTCAGAAATCTCTCCAGTGATATTCTACCATTTGGGTTAATATGCTACTTTTAAGAATATGCAAATTCTTTTGTTACAGCTAACACATTAATATAAGTCATTCACATCTTAAGGTCATTTGCTTAATCAGATATTTTGTTCTTAACAAGTTGAAATCAGCGATTTTTTTTGTTTGTTTTTTGGAGGGCAATTGGGGTTAAGTGACTTGTCCAAGGTTACACAGCTAGTTTTTTTTGTGTGTGTTAAGTGTTTGCGGTGGGATCTGAACCCAGGTCTTCCTGACTCCAGGGCCAGTGCTCTATCTAGCACCCCTGAAATCCTCTATTTTGAGGGAAAAGAAGTTTTCCATGTCAAATAGAGAAAAGAATGTGAGGAAGGGTAATTTTAGACCATGGAGCCTTGTATTTGTGGGGAAGTCTGGGTTCAGCATAGCCAGGGCCTTGGCACAGCTAGAGAATTGCATGGGTACATTGGATATGAGATGGTGGGGTATAGGAGATACAGAAGAAAAAAAATATTGATTTTTAAGTCAGAAAACCTTTGTTCAAATCATACCTCTGATGCTGAATAGCTGTGTGACATTTGGCAGGTCATTAAACCTCCCTGAGCCTCAGTTTTCTCCTATATAAAATAAAGAGGTTAGCTTTTGAGGTGCCTTCCTGCTCTAGACCTAAGATTATTTTTAGAATATGAGTTAGGAAGACCTCAAAGTCAAATTTACATTGCCAATCCCAATCATTAAGTGACTTTATTAGATAACAGAATTTACTCTAAAGTAGACTTGTCTTTGAACTTGCCTATTGGTTATATTTCCCTGATGGAGACCCATCATTTGTGCCTAGTTAGAAGCTTTTGCTGAGCCTGAGGGGACAGAGATAAATTGGATGAACATTGCTGTGTGGTTCTTAGGTCTTATGAGTTTTCAGATGATTCAGACCATCACCTATTCTGGAGGAAGCATGGTAGGGTAGAAAATGTACTGACTTTGGAGTTCGATGACCTGGGTTTGAATCCAGCTCTACTACTTATTTTCTGAACTTTGGGGAGTTCAATCTGTGGGTCCTAGTTTTTTCTCACCTATCAAATGAAGGAGTTGGACTAAATGATCTCTAATGTCCCTTCCAGTGTGAAATCCAAGGATCTAAGGAGTTTTCTTATATAATGAATTATTCATTAGTCAGTTCCCAATAGCACCTTTCCAGGAAATAAGAAATATTTTATGTAGTCATGCTATCAACAAAGTTCTTCAAATTAGAGATGCCTATATGATAATGTAAAGGAATCAGGGGAGGAAGTCTTTGGAGAATTATGAATAATTTAAAAGCAATAAGTGGAATTCAATTCAATTTAGTAAGCAGCTATTATGCACTTACTATGCTCTAGTTACTATGTTAGATGTCTTAACAAAAATGCCACAAACACTGTCTTTGATGATCATATATACTACTGGGTAATGGAGAGGATAACATGTAAGTAAGAGGTATACACAAAGCAATTACAAAGTAATTTCGAGGGATACTAACAAATTGAGGATCATAAAGGCCTTATATAGGATATGGGAACTGGGTTGAGCCTTGAAGAAAGCAGGGCATTCTAAGAACTGGCATAGGGAATGTAAATCATGGAGTCAGGAGATAGAAGGTTATATATGGAGAAAGGTAAATATAATGTTTTAGATGGAATATAGAGTGAAGGAAGGAAATTGATGTGAAATAATTATGGATAGGCAGACTAGTGACAGATTCTGAAAGTCTTTAAATACAAAACAAAGGAATTTTTATTTCATCCTTCAGGAAATAGGAGATCTTTAAAGATTCTTGAGCAGAGGAGTAACATGGCTATATTTGCACTCTGGGAAAAAAATTTTTTTGGCATCTCTGTGGAGGATGAATTTAAAAGGTGAGAGATGGGAAAGGAGTTCAACTTAGGAAGTTACTAAAATAGTCAATGAGAGAAATGATGAGAGCAGAACTAATATAGTAGTTATATGAATTAAGAGGAGGGAATAAATATGAAAGACATTGTTAGGGTAGACTGTATGAAACTTGACAGTTGATTAGATATAGGGGATCATGGAAAGTAAAAAATTGAATATAACCCTATGTGGCAAATGTGAGTGAATAGAAGAATTGTCCTTGATAGAACTAGAGAATTTTGGAGGAAGAACATATTTAGGGTAGGAAGAAAATGAATTCCATTTTGGACATGATGAGTATGAATTGTCTATGAGTCATCTGGGTGGAAATATCATGCTGGAAGCTGGTGATTCAGAAATGGAATTCAAGAGAAGACTCAATATATAGATAGGAATCATATGCAAAATGATAACTGATGATGAAATTTGAAAAAGAGACACAGAGACAGAAAGGGAGAAAGAGAGAGGGCCTAGGACAGAGTCTTTGGGTATACCCGTACTTAGGGCTCCAGATGTGGATGGTGATGCACAAAGAAGACTGAGAAAGAGTGGTCAGGCAGGTAAGATGAGAACCAGGAGAGTGTAGTGTACAAAAGATGAGGGAGTAGAGAGTATCCAGGAAGAGAAGTCTGTCAACAGTATTAAAAGTTGTGTCAAAAAGAATGAGGAATGGTAAGAGGCAATCAGATTTATTAAGAGATCTTGGTAGCTAGTTTCACTTAAATGATGGGGTCAGGAGCCAAATTACAAAAGGGCAAGAGACTAAGATAAAGGAGAGACTCTGAAAAGGATGTGTGGATTAAAAAATGGAGGGCAAGGAGACAGAATAAGGAAAAGAATATTAATTAGATATATTATGTATTAATAAATATTATATAATAAATATTAATATAATAAATATTATCTTAATAAATGTTAATATAATTAGAAGGGTGTACCTCTTAGAAGGAGGTAATGCTCCAAAGCAGAATAGACTTCTGAGGAGGAATAGGGTCAAAAAAGAGAGAGAAAAGGATAATCAGTGGGGAAAAATGGGACAGAGGAAATGTACAACTAGTAATTATAACTTCAAAAATCAGAACCCAGCAATATGTTGTTTACAAGAAACACATTTAAAAAATGCGAGTCATATATAGATAAAAACAAAGGGTTGGACTAGAATTTATTAAGCTCCAGTGGATATAAGAAAGACAAGGGTAGCAATCACGATCTCTGACAAAGTTAAAGCTAAAATAGATTTAATTAAAAAAGATAAACAAGAAAAATACATTATGTCAAAAGGTACCACAGATAATGAAATAATGTCAATATTATATCTATATATATATAATATATGTGTACATATGATACATGCTATAGCATCCAAATTTATAAAGGAAAAGTTAAATGAATTACAGGTAGAAATAGATAGCAAAACTATATTCCCTTCTCAGAACTAGATAAATCTAACCAAAAATAAATAAGAGAGAAGTCAAGGGGATTAATAAAATCTTAGATTTTAGTTAGATATGGTAGATATCAGGAAAAAACGGAATGGGAATAGAAAGGAATACACCTTTTTCTCAGAAGTGTATGAAATCTTAAAAAAAATTTATTATATATCATTATATATATAATATAATAGTATAGATAATATATAATATAATAGTATAGATAATATGTATTATATATAATAGTATAGATAATATATATATATCACTAAACCTTATAGTGAAATGCAGAGAAGCAGAAATATTAAATTAATATTTTTAAGATCATAATACAATAAAATTACATCTAATAAAGGACTATGGAAACACATATGAAAAATTAACTGGAGACTAAATAAACTAATTTTAAAGAATGAGTAGGTAAAAGAACAAATCATAGGAATAATAAATAATTTTATTAAAGATAATGATAATAATGAGACAATATACCAAAACTTATGGGATTGAGCCAAAGCAGTAATCAGAGGGAAATTTATATCTCTAAATGCTTATTGGAATAAAATAAAGAAAGATCAGATCAATGAACTGGATATGTAATTTTTAAAATGTTAGAAAAAAATAAAATCTCTAATTACACACCAAATTGGACATTCTGAAAATTAAAGGTGAGATGAATAAAAATTGAATATAAGAAAACCACTGAATTAATAAATGAAACTAGGAGATTTTTTTGGGAGGGGGAACAATAAAACACAATTTTGGTTAATGTGATTTTTAAAAAGAGAAAAAAACAAATGACTAATATCAAAAATGAAAAGTATTACTAAGCCACAAGTGAAGATGAAATTAAAAATAGTGGTTAGGCATTATCTTGCCCCATTGTATGCCAATAAATTTTATAGAATGGAAGAATACTTCCTATAATATAAACTGTACAGATTAACAAAAGAGGGAATAGAATATCTAAATAAACTCATTCTAGAAAAAGAAATTGAACAGGTCATAAATGAACTTCCTAAAAAGAAAAGCATCAGGACCAGATGGATTTACAAGTGAATTCTACCAAACATTTAAAGATCAATTAATTCAAAATTAAATAAATAATTTGGAATAATAGGCAAAGGAGTCCCACCAAACTCCTTTTATAAAACAAATATAGTGTGGCAGAGCCAAGATGGTGGAGTGAAAACAAGAACTCCCCTGACCTCCCTGTGAACTCCTTCAGTAACCTTTAAAAAGTGAATCTTAAAGGATGTTAGAGGGGCAGAATCCATTGGGAGACAGAGTGTAGCAGATTTCCAGTCCAGGAAAGTGCAGATGGTAGGGTCGGGAAAGGGGAGCCCAGAGCACACAGACCGGAGCATGGAGTGTGGGGGTTGTACCAGCACAGACACAACCATAGTGGAGCCTGAGAGAGTCCAGGTGAGCTGATTCTCCCACTACATGGGCAATTCCCAGACCTCTCACAACAGGACAGAGCTGGGTAAGAGACAAGCACAGGGCTTGCAGCAGTGGCAGCTATTCTTGGGGCTATCAACCCACAACCTGGATGTTTAAAAAGCACCTACTTGAACTTCCAGGAACCAAGATGGCATATTAAACTGTAGCTGCCCTAATCTGCCTCTCTGACCCTGGAAACACAGAGAATGTTTCCCCATTGTAAAATCCTAAAACAGCTGCAGGCTTGAGAGTCCTGGAGGAAGGGCATGGCTGTGGCTGTGTTGAGGCTAAAATGAAGGGCAGGAAGCATCCCAACAAACCTCATCTCAGTCAACCAGCAGAAGATCCTGAACCCCAGGGGGGTGGAACCATCAAGCTCTAACACCAGAACCCCAGGTGAATCTTAGCACAATCAGGGGAATTAGCAGACACCAACATGGCCTGTCCACTAGAGGCTGAGCCTGCCTGAGCTCTAGCCCAGGGGCATGGAGGCAGAATCCAGAAGTGGTCACATCACCTTTCCCCCACACCTCACATGGTGAGCTTCAGTGTAATGGGGAGGAAAAAGGAAACACTGGAAAATCCTGGCCTTGGTCTCAGTCTAGACCAGAGGCTACAACACACAAAGTCAATAACCAAGCCCCTAGCTCCCAGAAAAAGAAGTATCGGGGTCAGCGCCCTCTGTACCCAAGAAGCAGAAATCCACTTTAAAAGCCAGGAAATAGGCAATCAAAATGGGATGGAAGCATGTTGAAAAAACAAAAACAATCGAATCCTATTATAGCGAGCAAGAATAACCAAATTCAGAAGAGGACAGCATTGACCCTACACCCACAACTGAAACATCAAAAGGGAATATGAACTGGTCTGAAGCCCAAAAAGCATTCTTGGAAGAGCTCAAGAAGGATTTTAAAAGTCACATTAGAGAGGCAAAAGATAAATTGACCAATTATTTTAAAATTACAGTTGCCAAAATGGAAAAAAAAAAAAAACATTAACTGAAGAAAACAGTTCCTTAGAAAGTAAAATTTGTGAAATGGGAAAGGAGGTTTAAAATCTAACTGGAGAAAATATCTTCTTAAAAGTAAAATCAGAACAAATGGGTAAGGTGTTTCAAAAATTAACCAAGAAAAACAATTTGCTAAAAGTTAGAATTAGCCAAATTGAAGTTAATGATTCTATGAGGCATCAAAAATTAGTCAAACAAAATCTAAAGAATGAAAAAATAGAAGATAATGTAAAATATCTAATTGGAAAAACAACTGACCTGGAAAATAGATCCAGGAGAGATGATCTAAGAATTACTGGTCTATCGGAAAGCCATGATGAAAGAAGGAGCCTGAGCAACATCTTCCAAGAAATCATCAAGGAAAACTGTCCTGAAGTCCTAGAACCAGAGGGTAAAATAGTTATTGAAAGATTTCACCAAATGCCTCCTGAAAGAAACCCCAAATTGAAAACTCCAAGAAATATTGTAGCCAAATTTCAGAACTATCAGGTCAAGGAGAAAATACTGCAAGCAGTCAAAAAGAAACAATTCAAATATTGTGGAACTACAGTCAACATCACACAGGACCTAGCAGTTTCTACATTAAAAGATTGCAGGAATTAGAATATGATATTTCATAAGGCAAAACTGCTTGAACTACAACCAAAAATCAAAATTAAATAAATAATTTGGAATAATAGGCAAAGGAGTCCTACCAAGCTCCTTTTATAAAACAAATATAGTGTGGCAGAGCCAAGATTGTGGAGTGAAAACAGAAACTCCCCTGACCTCCCTGTGAACTCCTTCAGTAACCTCTAAAAGGTGAATCTTAAAGGATTTTAGAGGGGCAGAATCCATTGGGAGACGGAGTGTAGCAGATTTCTAGCAAAACTGAGCATAATCTTTCAGGCAAGGAGATGGTCATTCAGTGAAATAAGGGATTTCCAGACCTTCCTGATAAAAAAGCCAGAGTTCAATTGAAAATTTAATCTCCAAATACAAGACTCAAGAGAGACATAAAAAGGTAAACTGGGAACACACAAACACACACACACACACACACACACAACTTGTTATTCAATAAGATCAAATTGTTTACATCCCTACATCAGAAGCTGATACCTGTCAATATTGAGAACTGTATAATTATCATGACATTTAAAAGGAATATACATAGATAGAGGGTGTGGGTATAAATTAATTAAAGTGATGATAAAAAACCTTATTTAGGGGTACAGAGGGATTGTAATGGGAGAAGAGGAAAGGAGGAGGCAGAAAAGGGTAAATTATGCCACATGAAGAGGCATGAAAACATATTATAGTAGAGGGAAGGAAGGGAGGGAGATGAACATTATATGAGCTTTACTTCCATTGGTTTTGGTTCAAGGAGGAAATAACATAATCAGTTAAGTATAGGATCCCAATGTGAAAAGACACAAAAACTTATAGTAGAGGGAAAGAAGGGAGGGAGAAGAGCATTGTTTGAGATTTACTCTCATCAGATTTGGTTTCAGGAGGAAATAACATACTTCATTAAGTATAAAAATCTATTGTGCCCTAAAAGCAGTAGGAGGGGAAAGAGGAAAGAAAAGGGGAGTGTGGGATAGAAGGGAGGGAAGAAATAGTAAGGGGGAAGGGTAGAAAA
Organism: Petaurus breviceps papuanus; assembly: GCF_028583685.1. Lineage (NCBI taxonomy): Eukaryota > Metazoa > Chordata > Mammalia > Diprotodontia > Petauridae > Petaurus > Petaurus breviceps. Next base: position 3,705,282 of record NW_027186324.1, on the reverse strand, counting down.
AATGATGGGAGTTGATAGGGAGGGAATACTGAGGGAGGCAGGGGTCAAAAGGAAAACTCTTAAAGAGGAGAAAAGAAGGGGGAAGTAAAAGCATAAACAGGGGAGGGAGTACAATGGAGGGAAAGACACAGATAGTAATCATAACTGTGAATGTGAATGGGATGAACTCTCCTACAAAACAGAAAAGGATAGCAGAATGGATTAAAAACCATAATCCTACAATACACTGTTAACAAGAAGCATATTTGAAATAGGGGGATACACATAGGGTAAAGGTAAAAGGCTGGAGTAGAATATATTATGCTTCAATTAAAGTAAAAAAAATCAGGGGTAGCAATCCTTGTCTCAGACAAAGCAAAAGCAAAAATAGATCTAATTAAAAGATATAAGGAAGGAAACTATATCCTTCTAAAAGGCACCATTGACAATGAAACAGTATCACAACTAAACATATTTGCACCAAGTGGTATAGAATCCAAATTCCTAGAGGAGAAATTAAGAGAGTTAGAGGAAGAAATAGCAAAACTATACTAATGGGGGACCTCAATCTTCCCCTCTCTGAACTTGATAAATCTAACCTCAAAATAAACAAGAAACAAGTTAAGGAGGTGTATAGAATTTTAGAGAAGGTAGATGTGATAGACCTCTGGAGAAAACTGAATGGGGATAAAAAAATATACCTTCTTCTTAGCAGTATATGGCACACACACAAAAACTGACCATGTACCATGGCATAAAAACCTCACAATCCAGTGTAGAAAGGCAAAAAATATTAAATGCATCCTTTTCAGATCGTGATGCAATAAAAATTATATGTAATAAAGGTCCATGGAAAGATAGACTAAAAACTAATTGGAAAGTAAATAACTTAAACCTAAAGACTGAATGGATCAAACAAGAAATCATAGAAACAATCAGTAACTTCATTCAAGAGAATGATAATAATGAGACAACATACCAAAACTTGTGGGATGCAGCCAAAGCAGTTCTTAGGGGAAATTTTGTATCTCTGAATGATTACATGAATAAAATAGAGAAAAATGAGATCAATAAATTGCACATGCAATTGAAAAAGCTAGAAAAAGAACAAACTGAAAATCACCAAATTAAATACTAAATTAGAAAAACTGAAAATCAAAGGAGAGATTAATAAGTTTGAATTTAAGAAAACTATTGAACTAATAAATAAAACTAAGAGCTGGTTTTATGAAAAAAAACACAACAAAATTGATAAAACTTTAGTCAATTAAAAAAAAAGAAAGAAAGAAGAAAATTAAATTGTCAGTATAAAAAATGAAAAGGGTGAATCTACCTCCAGTGAAAAGGAAATTAAAACAATAATTAGGAATTATTTTGCCCAATTATATGCCCATAAATGTGACAATCTTAGTGAAAGGGATGAATATTTATGAAAATACAAGTTGCCCAGATTAATTGAGGAGGAAGTAAAATACTTAAGTAACCCTATCTGAGAAAAAGAAATTGAACAAACCATCAATGAACTCCCTAGGAAAAAATCTTCAGTGCCAGATGGATTTACTAGCTAATTCGTCAAACATTTAAGGAACAATTGATTCTAATACTTTATAAACTATTTGGGAAAATTGGAGAAGAATATAAAATTCTTTTTATGACTGTAATGGGAATGGGAATTTGAAGATCTTCCCTGCCCCTTAATAGACCCAGGGGGGAATTTGAAGACTTTCCCTGCTTTCAAGGTAAACTCTGCCCCCGAATAGGCTGAATGAAGTCACATGGAGACTGTGGTGGGAGGAGTTTGCTGAAGGGAAGCAGCACCGGTAGGAAGCTGCGAATCAGAGCTAGAGAGATGGTGGAAGAGAGAGGAGCTCAGGCAAGGAGACAGAGAGGTTTGTGAGTAAATACTGATCTAATATTGGTTTGTGGGAAGGCTAAAGGGTGCTCTGGCTCTCAGTGTTATTATTGCTTCTTAATATCTTTGATACTAGGATGGAATCAGCCTACTGGTTTTGGGATTAGGTTTTCTGGTGTCTAAATATTTCATTTCTGTCTCTATATGGAGAGTTTGGTATATTTTGTGATCCAATGTCATGTGTCATTTATAATCAGTCTTTATTGTGATCATGGGCACTGTAAATATTGCACTGGCACTACAATGACACAAATATGGTACTGATACCTAAATTGGGAAGAACCAAAACAGAGAGAGAAAATTATAGATCGATTTTCCTCATGAATATAGATGCAAAAATTTTAAATAAAATATTAGCAAAAAGACTACAGCAACTTATCACGAGAATAATATACTTTGATCAGATAGGATTTATTTCAGGAATGCAAAGATGTTTCAATATTAGGAAAACTATCAGTATAATTAATTATATCAACCACAAAACTAGTACAAAACATTTGATTATCTCAAAAGATGCAGAAAAAGCTTTTGACAAAATACAACACCCATTCCTATTAAAAACACTGGAAAGTATAGGAATAAATGGAATCTTCCTTAAAATAATATGTAGCATCTATCTAAAACCATCAGCAAGTATTATATGTAATGGGGATAAGCCAGAAGCATTTCCAATAAGATTGGGGGTGAAACAAGGATGTCCACTATCACCTCTCTTATTCAGTTTGGTTCTAGAAATGTTAGTGGTAGCAATAAGAGAAGAAAAAGAAGTGGAAGGAATTGGATTAGGCAAAGAAGAGACTAAGCTATCACTCTTTGCAGATGATATGATGATATACTTAGAGAATCCTAGAGAATCAAGTAAAAAAAAAAACTACTAGAGATAGTAAATAAATTTAGCAGAGTTGCAGGATATAAAACAAACCCAGATTAATCCTCAGCGTTCCTATATATTTCTAATGAAGCCCAACAGCAAAAATAGAAAGAGAAATTCCATTTAAAGTTATTATAGACACTATAAAATCTTTGGGAATCTACCTGACAAAACAAACTCAGTAACTATATGAACACAATTACAAAACACTTTTCCTACAAATAGAGTCAGGTCTAAATAATGGGAAAAACATAAATTGCTCATGGCTAGGTCAAGCTAATATAATTAAAATGATAATCTTACCTAAATTAATTTATCTATTTAGTGCCAGACCAATCAATTTACCAAAAAAATATTAAGAGTTAGAAAAAAATAGTAACAAAATTCATCTGGAAAAACAAAAGGTCCAGAATATCAAGGGACTTAATGAAAAAAGAAATGCTAGGGAAGGTGACCTAGTCATTCCAGATTTTAAACGTATTATGAAGCAGCAGTCATCAAAACTACATGGTACTGGCTGAGGAATAGAGTAGTGGATCAGTGGAATAGAGACACATGTACATGAGACACAGCAGTCAATGACTAAAGTTATCTACTGTTTGATAAACCCAAAGGCTCCAGCTTCTGGGATAAGTACTCAGTATTTGACAAAAACTTCTGGGAAAACTGGAAAATAGTATTACAGAAACTGGGCATAGAGCAATATCTTGCACTCTATACCAAAATAAAGTCTAAATGGGTGTATGATCTAGATATAAAGGCTGATATTGTAACCAATCTGGGAGAGCAAGGAATAGTTTACCTGGCAGATTTGTGGAGAAGGAAAGAATTTATGACCAAATAAGAGATAGGGAGCATTATGAAATGCAAAATGGATGATTTTGATTACATTAAACTGAAAAGTTTTTGTACAAATAAAGCCAATGTAGCCAAGTTTAGGAGGGAAGTGAAAAATTGGGAAAGAAATTTTATAACCAGCGTCTCTGATAAAGGCCTAATTTCTAAAATATACAGAGAACTGAGTCAAATTTATAAGAATACAAGTCATTCCCCAGTTGATAAATAGTCAAAGGGTATGAACAGGCAGTTTTCAGAGGAAGAAATTAAAGATATCCATCAGCATATGATTAGAGAAATGCAAATCAAAACAACTCTGAGGTACCTCATCTAACCAGTTAGATTGATTAAGATGACAAAACAGGAAAATGATAAATGCTGGAGAGGATGTGGACAAATTGGAGCAGGTTGTGAACATCCTCCAACCATTCTGGAGAGCAATTTGGAACTATATCCCAAGGGCTATAAAAAGTGCATACTTGGGGAGACTAGGTGGCGCAGTGAATAGAGCACCAGCCCTGGAGTCAGGAGGACCTGAGTTCAAATCCGGCCTCAGACACTTAACATTTAATGTTAAATGTGACCTTGGGCAAGTCACTTAACCCCAACTGCCTTACCTTCCCCCCTCAAAAAAAAAAGTTTAAAAAGTGCATCCCCTTTGACCCAGCAGTACCACTTCTAGGGCTATATCCCAAAGAGATCATATAAATGGGAAAATGATCCACATGTACAGAAATATTTATAGCAGCTCTTTTTGTGGTGGCAAAGAATTGGCAATCAAGCAGATGCCCATCAATTGGAGAATGGCTAAATAAGTTGTGGTATATGGATGTAATGGAATAGTATTGTGTTATAGGAAATGAGGAGCCGATGAACTTCATAATAACCTGGAGAGACTTATGTAAACTGATGCTGAGTGAGGAGAGCAGAACCAGGAGGACTTTGTACACAGTGACAGACACATCCTACGTGTGATGACTAACTTTGATAGACTGGGCTCCTCTGAGCAATGCAAGGTTGTAAGACAACTCCGTAAGACTCATGATGGAAAGAGCTGTCCACATCCAGAGAAAGAACTACAGAGACTGAATGCAGATTGAAGCAAACTGCTTGTTCTCTCTCTTTTTTGTTTTATTTTGTTTCATTCCTTCTTTCTTGTTCATTCCATTGGTTAAAATTCTTTTTTACAACTTGCCTAATGTTTAACGTGAAGGTGTTTGTAGAACATATATTGGACTGTGTGCCACCATGGTGGGGAAAGGGGGGAGAAGAGAGAAGGGGAGGAAATTTGGAACTCAAGGGATTGTGGAACTGAATGTTGTAAACTAAAAGTAAGTAAATAAATATTTTTTAAAAACTAAAAAAAAACCCAGCCCAAATCAAATATAGTATTCTTACCTAAACCAGGAAGAGGAAAAACAGAAAGAAAATCATAGACCAACTTCATTAATGAATATGGATGCAAAAATCATAAATAAAATACTAGTTAAGAGACTCCATTGATGTAACACAGAGATCATACATTATGATCAAGTGGGATTTATGCCAGGAATGCAGGGCTGGTTTAATATAAAGAAATCTATTAACAGAATTAATTATATTGAAACAAAAGCAACAGAAATTATATGATCATATAAATAGATGTAGAAAAAACTTTTGACAAAATACAACACTCGTTCCTATTAAAAAAACACTTGAAAATATAGGTATAAATGGATTTTTCTGTAAAATGACAAGAAGCATTTACCATCAGGTATTATCCGTTATGGGGATAAGCTAGGAGCCTTTCCAGTATGATCAGTAGTGAAATAAAGATGCTTATTTTCAGCAATTCTATTTGATATTTTACTAGAAATGCTAGCAATAGCAATAAGAGAAGAAAAGGAAACTGAAGGAATCAGAATAGACAATGAGGAAATAAAACTATTTCTTTTTGTAGACGATATGATGCTATACTTGTAAAAACCCAGAGATTCAACTAAAAAATGGTTGAAACAATGAATAATTTAGCAAAATAACAAGATAAAAAATAAACCCATATAAATACTACAAACAAAACCCTGCAAGAAAAGATAGTAAGATATATTTCATTTAAAATAACCATAGATGTAAAATACTTGGTAATATACCTGCCAAGACAAAGCTAGGAACTACATGAACCTAATCATAAAATACTTTTTTTTTATTTTGGAGAGGGGAAGACAAGCCAATTGGGGTTAAGTGATTTGTCCATGGTCACACAGTTAGTTAAGTGTTTAATGTCTGATGCTGGATTTGAACTCAGATCCTCCTGACTTCAGGGCTGGTGCTGTATTCACTGCATTACTTAGCTGCCCCATAAAATACTTTTTAATACAAATAAAAGCAGACATCAATAATTGGGGAAATGTCAGTTGTTCATGGATGGACTGAGCCCATATAATTAAAACAAGACTATTCTACCTGAACTATTCTTCTTATTCAGTGCCATCCTAATGAAACTATGAAAAATTATTTTATTAAAATAGAAAAAAATAATCAAATTCATTTTGGAAGAACAAGAGGTCAAGAATACCAAAGCCATTAATGGAAAATATATATAAAGCAAGGAGGCCTAGCAGTAGCAGATCTTAAATTCTAATATAAGGCAGTAATTATTAAAACTATCTGATATTGGCTAAGAAATAGAAGAGTGGATCAATAGAATAAAGTAGGTATAAAACACACAATAGTAAATGATTATAGTAAACTTGTTTTTGATAAATGTTAAGATTAAGTATTTTTGGATAAAAACTCACTATTTGGTTTAAAATTGCTGGGAAAACTGTAAACAGTTTGGCAGAAACTAGGTATGGACCAAGATCTTACATCATTTACCAAGATAAGGTCAAAATGGATACATGACCTAGACTTAAAGCGAGATAACATAATAAATCAGAATAGTATGAAATATATTACCTTTCAGATTTATGAATAGGAAAAGGATGTATGAATAAACAAACTATGGAGAGCATTGTGAGATGTAAAATATATAATTTTGATTATATTAAAAAGGTTTTGTACAAATAAAACCAATGTAGCTAAGATTGGAAGGAAAGTAGAAATTGGTTAAAAAAAAAACACAAGTTTTATAGATGGTTTTTCAGATAAAGGCCTTATACCTCAAACAGAGGTATATATAGTGAACGGAGTCAAATTTATAAGAATAGCAATCATTCTCCAATTAATAGATTTCAAAGGATATAAATAAGCAGTTTTTGGAAAAAGAACATGAAGCTATTACAGTTAGAAGTAAAAAATGTTCTACATCATTATTGATTAGAGAAATGCAAATTAAAACAACTTTGAGTTACCACCTCATTCCTACCAGATTGGCTAAAATGATTGGAGGAGGAAATGACAAATGTTGGAGGAGATGTGGAAAAATTGGAACACTAATACAGTGTTGGTGTAACTGTGAACAGATCCAACCATTCTGGGAAGCGATCTGGAATTATATCTAAACAGGTATAAAATTAGATATACCCTCTGACCCAGAAAAACAACAATGAAGTTTTTTTCTCAAAATGATAAAGGAAAACTTAAAAGAAACCTATATGTTCTAAAATATTTATAGCTGTTCTCTGTGGTGACAAAGAAGTGGAAATTGAGGGGAGGCTCATCAAATGGGGAATGGCTGAATAAGTTGTATACAATTGTGACAAAAGAAATGACAAGAGAATTGATTTTAGAAAAATATGGAAAGATGTGCATGAAATAATGAAGAATGAAGTGAGCAGAACCAAGAGAATATTGTATATAGTAACAGAGACATTGTTCGAAGAGTAACTTTCAATGACCAAGCTATTCTGAGTAATATGAATATTCAAATCAATTATGAAGGAAAATGCTATCCAACCTCCAGAGAAAAAACTGATATATGGAAGTATATGTTATATCATTCCACATATATGTATCTCCAATGTTGGCCTTCTCTACTGTGGGATAGTGACAGAGAGAGGGAACCAACTTGGAACTCAAAATATACCAAAAATAATAAATAAAATCTTTAAAAATTTGATAAAAAAATTTGAGGATAGAAAGGGGAAATACTGGATAATACTATGGCTATAACTTAACAGACGTATTTCCAAGGGCAATTTGTGCTTCTTAGCACTGGGGCCTCTTGGGAAATCTCTCTCCTTAGAGGAGAATTTGCTGCTACGAAGGCTGTGATTTACCAAGGGGCTTAGTCTCATAGGAACCATGTGCTTGGCAGTAGGAAGGGTTCTTCAGAGGGAATAGCAGCTCTAGAACTTGACAAGATATTTTTGTACTGTAAGTAAGGTTTGGAAATTAAGAATCTCTGCATTTGAAATTGGCATCCACTATAATATTACTGTTCACCAGAGGATTTGAATCCACCGTAACATAAATCTTGATTTGCAAAAAAAGTGAATATCTTTTTGTCACGGACAATAAAACTTTCTGGAATTGAAAATCTGTGTACTTATTCTTCCATATTTCAGCAGACTTCTGATTCCTTTGGTGTGGGTCCTTCTCAACGCTCTCCTCTGGGATACTTTCTCCTCAATGAGTGGTTGTGACAGGACTGCCTGGGTCTCCTACTTCTCGGACTCTTCATTTCAAGCATCATCCATATCATTCCCCCTAAGGGTGGATTTTCCCCAGCTCTGTCCTGGACTTTCTTCTTTCTTTGGTGAACTCTTTATTTCCCACCGGCTCGATTTCTTGGACTGGGCTCCACCATGCCACCTCCACCTTCATAGTTTTCTTTTGAGGATTGTCTTTCTTCATATAGATTGTAAGCTTCTTAAGGACAGGGACACTTCCTTCCTTCCTTCCTTCCTTCCTTCCTTCCTTCCTTCCTTCCTTCCTTCCTTCCTTCCTTCCTTTATTTCTCCAGCACTAAGTACAATGCTTATCTCTTAGTAGGTGCTTCACAAATTTATTGACTGACAGTATCAGACCATAACTTTAAACTCTAAAACATAATTCGTTATCTTTTCCCTCAATCTACCCCTCTTTCAAACTTCCCCATTTCTCTTGAAGGCATCATTATTCTTCCATTCTCCCAGTTTCAAAACCACAATAGCATTATCTGGGACTCCTCACTCTTTCTTACCTCTGACCAATTACTGAATTACATCTAACCAGTTGACAAATCTTGTCATTTCTACCTGTACACCTCTAGCATCTCTATTAATGCAGTCATCACTTTATTCAGGCCCTCTTCACCTATTGCCTAGATTATGATAATGACATCCTAATTAGTTACCCTACCTCAAGTCTCTCCCCATTCCAACTCATCTTCTACATAACTAACTGCCAGAGTGATTTTCCTTAAGCAGAAATATGACTAAATCATTCCTTCACTTAATCAACACCAGTTACTGAATCACAGTGTCTCTAGGATAAAATACAACCGCCTTTGTTTAGCTTTTAAAGCCCTGTACAACTTGACACCAACCTATGTTTCTAGTAGTGCTGTAAATTACTTCTACCACATTCTGTGATCTTCTTTCTGTTCCTCATTCTTGACACTCTGCCTCCTGTCTCTGTTCCTTTTCACTGGCCACCTTCTAGTTCTAGAATATACTCCCTCCTTACCTCCACCTCAAAAAATCTCTCTCTTAAGACTCAGCTTAAAGGTTTACTTGTGAAGATGGTAAATTGAGAGGAAGTAATTCTATCCAGAATCAGGCCCACAGCTATTCCAGCAAAGATGGAGTGTATGATGATTGGAAAATCCAAAGAGAAATTACAATGGATGTATAATTTTTCAACGACTATTCTTTCTTTTTGTTTCTTATAAATTCAGATCTTACATATGATGAGTCAGTGAGCTGATTACACATAGAGAACTGACACAAAGATAACTTCCTGGTTTAACCCATGAAACGACCACCATAAAAGGCTGAAATTTTGTGACCCTAAATTAAATCATATACTCAGATCCTTGAAACTCCCCATATTTAACTCCTGGTGTGCCTCTTGATACAGTACTAAACTCTTGGCCTAAATCTTTTTTTTTTTTTATATCCTACTTCCTGATGCCACCTCAACCCTTTAGATTTTGTCATTTGGATAAAAATCTGGTGCTTTTCCAGTTTCATCTTTTTGTTTATATTTTGTTGGATCCTGAATTATATTTCACACTTCTACCCCTGTTGAGACTGCCTTTTCCCAATCCTAGTTCTTTCCTTATTCACAGACATCTGTCGGCTCTTTTCTGGGCAGGATAAGACACCTACTCCTTCATTCTTAGTGAATTTGCTTTCATCTTCATCATGTGATACCTACAGTTATTTGATCCTTCCTCCCAGGCTCCAAGTCCTTCCTGCTTTCATGAACCTGTCTCCCTAGTCTTAAGTTCATGTACAGGCTGAGATGAGACAAGTATTATTATTATTTTTTAAAGCAAATGGGGCTAAGTAACTGTAATGGGAATGTAAATTTGAAGATCTTCCCTGCCCCTAGGCTAAAGTGCACCTGGAGCCTGGGGTGGGAGGCTTGTTTTTCAGTAGATATTTCTTGATTGGTCAGTGAGTCAATAAGGTTGTTACATTCTCTGAGCCAGGAGAAGGCTATATAAGCCCTGATGTGTAGCTTTGTTTTGGGGTTCACTTTGAGAAGTGTTCTGTGATTTGATATGGATTCTGGGAAGCCCTTGCCCAGAGCCCCCCGGCTTTGAAAAACCCAGATGTTGATTTGGTATGGATGTAATGACTGGACAGTTTGGAAAGCTGTCTACTTGATCTGTTTCTGTCTTGATAATTCTTTCTGTATATTCTGAAGTTCGGGGTGCTGACCTCTTTCCCCTGAACTAGGTAAATGATATATGTTTGACTGATTAAAGTAAGCTTGTTAACCCATTCTGAGTTGCTTTCCTTTATCAAAGCAGATCCAAGAACGTGTGTGAGCAGCCACCTTGGGGACTCTGGGGTGCTTGCTGCTACAGTAACTTGCTCAAGGTTACATGGCCAGTTATTTCTGGGTGTGGTGCTAAGTATCTGAGCCCAGATTTGATCCCCAGGTCATCCCGACACTGGAGCCGGTGCTCTTACTCGCTGTGCTACCTGGCCACCCGAGACAAGTTATTATTGAGAAACCTTGATGAATACCTCCCAGACCATGTGAACCAGGGGCCTCACCTCCTTCAGGATTAGGAGTTTCCTAATTGGCTTATGTGAGTTAAGTGTGTCTTCCTTGGACCTACTCGATCCTTGTGTTACCTGGGAAAGCAAAGATCCCTAATGGAAAAATCTATTTCTGTATATCTTTGAGTCGCAGGAGGGAGCCAGAAAATTACCCTCACTTTGCCAAATTAGGCATGGGATCCATAGGGTTATAGAATCATAGATTTAGGATGGAGAAGACTTTAGAAACCATTGAATCCCTCATTATATAGCTCAATAAATTGAGGCACTGAGAAGCTGTGACCTACATTACGTAGCAAGTGGAAGAAGCTGGGGTTTGGATCTGGTTTCTTTGCCTCCCCATCAAGTGTTCTTTCCATAAGAATTAATGTTAATGACATTAGCCATAGATAAGGCCAATTGGACTCTTCTGAAAGAGCAGCTCTGAGGCAACTCCTGTTTCTACTCTGTCAAAGCTATCTCCAGTGAATGAGTAAGTGCCCTTTCATACAGTTTCTATTATGATCTTTCTTCCACTTATGAAAATTCTACTAAATTCACTATCCACAGTTGTCAGATGGATATCTCCATCCTGATGTCCTGCTAGCACTTCTAAAATGGAAGTCATTGTTGTCTTAAACCCCTCAAATTTAAAGGACGGATAGACATTGAACTTTATAAATGATCTAAAAATGGTATAATTTTGAGTTCTTTCCCTCCTCTTCCTCATTTTCACGCCTCTGCTCAGTCATTACAAATTCACTTAAATGTGACCCTTATGGCATAATTCTCATTTTTTTTTTCTGGAATAACCAGATAATTTCACAGCTACACCAAGAGGATATTAGAACCCCATAGTCCTTCCAACACTAAATACTTCAATCTTTTATCATCTTTGCTACTTGGAGGTCATTATTTTCTTTTGCCTTAGGATTGTTTCTGCTTTATATCTTCTTCAGAATTTTTTTCTTGGTTACTTCCTGTCCTTCCTGAGCTGACTTCTGTAGAATTTCTGGTCACTAACTGTCTTTCTTCTGAAATTTACGTATCAGTGACCATCTTTTCATTAGAATGTAAACTCTCTGAGGATATGGACAGTTTTATTTCAGTCTATGCATCCCATCAAACAAACATATTGCTTTGCACTGACATTAAGTGTCTTGCTCTGTTAGGTAGTGCTAGAATTCTGTTTTCCTGACTCTTAATCTAATGTTTAGTCATTTCAGTCATGTTCAAAGCTTCATGACCCCATTTGGTGTTTTCTTGGCAAAGGTACTTAATAAATTTTTGTTGAACTTGAATGGGTTGAAATCTGTTCTCCACAAATTCAGGGCACACATGAGAATTTTCCTGGCTTTTATTTTCACTACTACAGATTCTAAGTTAGAATGGTCACTTTCTCTCAAGGTTCTCATTAATGATATTACTACAATCCGTTCCTCCCTGTTGATTAGAATAGGAAATTCCTTTGTAGCTTCCTAAGGTTTTTGAAGAATGAAATTATAATTAACTCAAGTCAGTGATGTCTCAGAAGCTTTGCCTTTGGCAGAGAGAGAACTTTGGCAGATGTTCAGATGTTGAAGTCCCCCCTCACTGCCATCTCATCCCTTTGTGCAAGCCTTGTAATGTTTTCTGAAATCCTTGTTCACTTCCTCAACCAGATCTATGATGTATTTGCAGAACAAAATTGCTTCAGTTTTTATCTCTACCAAAAGGCTTCCCCTTGCTGTTATCTTTTAAATACATAACGCTACCCTGTTACCATCTTTTTTCTAAATCTATTCTGTTCCTTTTGAATAATATATGTCTTTCTGAATTTAGTGGTGATAAATTCTTTTCTACCAAGTCTCAGCAATAGCTAGGTCAAATTTGCCTCCTAGCTTCACTTTGTTTATTAATCATGCTCTGAGTATTGCATACAGACATCTGTACAGACATGGAGCCATGAATTTTATTGCTCTCTTTCTTCTTGATTTTTTTTAGGTGAGAGAGGTTGGTTTAGATCTGGGATTTCATAGATACAGGGAATTTCATGTTGGAAAATTTCCCACCATGGTTATAGCTCTAGCCCGGGTCTGCCTGACTCTAAGACTAGCCCTTTATTCACTCTCCCATACTACATTTTCTTGGATTTTATCTCTTAAGAACTATTGAGAACCTCCACTGCTACTCTGAAAATGTAGCCAGTTTTGGTTTAAAAAGCTGTTTCACAAAAGTGGACCTCAGAAGTCATAATGAAGGTATCTCACATCTACCAAAGTACTTCCCGTAACATTATTTCTAGTCTTGTGATGTCTTCCTGAGATAGGAATTATTATACCCATTTTACAAATGAGAAAACTGACATTAAGTGACTTGCTCTGTTAGGTAGTGACATAATTCCAAATGGGTCTATAATTTTGTTTTCCAGGCTCTTTATCTAGTGTTTAGTCATTTCAGTCATGTTTGACTCTTCATGACCCCATTTGGGGTTTTCTTGGCAAATATACTAAATTGGTTCTCCATTTCCTTCTCCAGCTCATTTTACAGATGAGGAAATTAAGGCAAACAGGATTAACTGTTTAAGCCTAGGGTCATACAGCTAGTAAATGTCTGAGACCAGATCTGAACTCTGGCAGATGAGTCTTCTTAACTTCAGACCTGGTACCCTATTTTTTGTATCACCTAGCTACCCTGGGTGAATTACTTAACCTCAATGTTCCAGTCAACTCTCCTTTTACATTGTTACCATTCTGGTTCAATTCCTTATCACCACATGCCCAGACCAGCAATGGCATGCTGGTGGATCTGTCTGCCTCAAGTCTTCCCAACTCCAACCCATTCATTATTCAGTCACCAAAGAGATTTTCCTAAAGTACAAGTCAGGTCATGTCACTTGCCTACTCAATAAAATCCAGTGGCTCCCTATTGCTTCCAGGATCAATCAATCAATATTTATTAAGCACTTTATATGTGCCAGGTACTGTGCTAAGTGCTAGAGATACAAAAAGAGGCAAAAGACAGTTCCTGCCCTCAAGGTGTTTAAAATCTAATGGAAGAGACAACAAGAAAGTATATATATATGTATATATATATGTATATACACACATGTATATACATACATGCACATGCACGCACACACACACACGTATAGCTATATACAGGATAAATAGGAAATGACTAATAGAAGGAAGATACTGTAGAAGGTGAGACTTTAGGTGGCACTTAAAGGAAGTCAGGGAGGTCAGCAGTTGGAATGGAGCAGGGAGAACATTCCAGGAATGGGGCATAGCCAGAGAAAATGCCTAGAACCAAGTGATGGAGTGTCTTACTCATAGAATAGCCTGGAAGTACACAGAACAGCTGCAGATCAGCACTGGCAGACCATTTCCTCACTTGGAAGTCATAACACCAATGAAATAACAGGTTAGGACAAGAAAAAAAAAGTAGCAATTATATAGCACTCTAAGGTTTGCAAAGTACCTTACATACATTGTCTCATTTTATCCTCATAAGAACCCTGTGAATTGAGTGCTATGATTATCCCCATTTTACAGATGAGGAAATTAATTCTCTTTTAAGAATTCCTGAAACATCCAAAGCAGAGAATTCCCCCGCCTTGGTAGATTTTTATACTTCCTACTTAAAACATCCTGTTCTAAGAGCTGTAACTCAGAGCCTGGTCAAGCAGGCCATAGCCATGTTAAATTACCATCAAGTTCCATTTTCTATGGTTCTTAAACTTACAACAAGTTCTATTGCAACTTTTCTTCCTTCCCTAACTGATTTTACTACGTAGATTCCCAAACAAATCAACATAAAATTAAGATACCGGAATTATGTACTGACTAGTTATGTACTAACTAACTAGCTAACTAACTAACTCGTGACCTGCTGTCATAGCTTCCAAGAAAGGAGAGGCCTGTCACGGAAGAATTCCACTCCCTCCTCCAACGCTTTGAAGCCTGGCCACTGAAAAGTGCCTCTGTCTATAAATGGTGACCAGGTCTAGGGATTTCAGTGGATACAATTCCAGAAAACACTAGAAAATGAATATGAAAAACAGAGGGGGAAAGGGTAAAACTACAGTCTCTTGAATTAGAAGACTATTTGCTTCTCTCTGCCTTATTCACTTTTCAGTTCCCATCTTCTTTCTTTACCACATTCCATCTATTAACATTGGACAGCTGAACAGATTATAGAAACTCAAGGGTAACTTGATAATGGGGGAACCTTTATTCCAGCTGTGCCTGTCTAAGTAATGAAATTGTACCTTTCTCCGTTCCGTTATTTGGCCAACAGAGACAGCACTTGAGAGGGGATTAACTTGTTCTCTCTGTCTCTCTTTCTCAGAGATGTCTCTCTCTTTGTATATGTTTCCCGAAGTCAGGAAGACCTCAGTTCCAATCTAATTTGGGTCCCGTATCTACTCTACTGCCTAGCATAATACTTGTTATTCCTCTTATAAAGGTCTAATGTGCTAATTCTGCATCAAATTTAATTGTGCATATGTTGTTCTCTCACTAAATGGTAAGTTTGAAGTTAGGGGGTCATCTCTCTTATCTGTATATGTTTCCCAGAAGCTAGCACAGTGTTCTGCATGTAGTAGGCATTTAATAAATGTTTATTGAATTAATGAATGAATGCAGAGTTTCAAGCTAGAGAATGTTTATTTAAATGCAAAACAAAACAAAAAAATCCCTATGTCATTAAGGACTTTGAAACTAGCAGAATATAAACTCTAACATACGGCATAAGATTACCTGTCAGAAAGCTTTCTCTGTGCAACTGACGGTTGGGTTACTAAACATTTTTCATTGTACAGCATTTAGTTTCTATGTTAGTTGATAGATCCTGTGGAGATAGAGGACATGGGGCAGGGGGCGTACATGGACCCACCATTGCCAAAGCACACTGTTGGGTGCAGATAATGAGTGAGTGAAGGATTCTGGCATTAAATGACAATTCCTTTGCCACTTCCCCTCAAGGTCTAACTGTCATAAATGATCCTGGCCTCTTTCCTGTCTGCTCTCACTGAAACACCATTTGGCCTGCTTTGTTAAATGAGATCTGTGGTGGGCTTATTTGTCCAGTGTGACTGGACAATCTGGTATGTTCTAGTCTAGGAAAATCATGTGGAGCCAGTTTCCACTAATGGCAAATATTTATTTTTAAAGCCAGTATTTGGAGATAGAAACATTTCTATTAAACTGACATGCATGGACTTTTTTGATGAAATGTTGTCAGTCATGTTATTACCAAAATGAACCTTCCTTCATCATCAACATCCTTCAGCTCTGACTTTGGGCAGGGTGTAAGACTTCCCAGCTCCTCCACAGCTGGATAAGATAGCTAGCTTGCAATAGAAAAGATCTTACTTCCTCCCACCCTCTCTTCCCTTTTTCCTCTCTTCCCTTTTTCCTCTCTTCCCTTTTTCCTTCCTTCCTTCCTTCCTTCCTTCCTTCCTTCCTTCCTTCCTTCCTTCCTTCCTTCCTTTTTTCCTTCTTTCCTTCCTTCCTCCCTCCCTTCTTTCCTTCTTTCTTTCCCCTGGCAAATGCAAAGATCATATAGGATAAAAAATAATACTGCTTTCAAAAAGCTTACAGTTTAATGGAAGGGAGAAATCAAGAACATAATTGAAGTCAGAATATGATTGTAAGTTGCATTTAGGTAACACTTAAAAGCTGTTTCCTCAAAGCAGCCTGGTGAGGTAGGCAGCACAAGTATTGCTTTCTTCATTTTGCAGATGAGAAAACTGAGGTTCACTGACCTAAGAGGATTTTCCCAGTCATACTGGAAGAGTTGAAATTCAAAATCAGCTCTTCTGACTCTCTAATAACTATGTTCTTTATACCCCATCAAAAGCATAGAAGAGGTCAAATTAATTGTGAATGAAAGATTTTTAAAGGGAGGGATCACCTCTGGCTAGGGAAATCAGGCAAAGCTATATGAAAGAAGTGATATCTGGACTGGGCCTTAAAGAAAGTTCAGGAATATTGCCAATATTAAGTTTTGCTTTGTAACACCATCAGTAGCAAATAGTCATAGAAGAAAATTTCTTTTTGCAATATTTTTCATTGGATTAAGTTGGAATAGTACAGATTATTTAGGTCAACCACGATCCACACCTAATCTAACCATCCTGGTTGAGAAGAAGGGTATTTAAAAAAGCAAGCCATGACAAGAGGAAGTTTTTTCAGGGACCTTTAGAAATAGATCATTAAACTGCTGCTAAAGTGGGAAATAAAGAACAATAGCATGAGACTTAGTCTTGTTTGCAATACTCAGGGTCTGTTTTGGCAATAACAGGTCTGATAACATTTCCATGCATGTCGGTTTAATAGAAATGTTTCTATCTCCAAATACTGGCTTTAATAATAAATATTTGCCATTAGTGGGAACTAGCCTCACATGATTTTCCTAGACTAGAACATACCAGATTGTCCAGTCACACTGAATGCGGAGGAACTTAACAAATAAGCCCACCACAGATCTCATTTAACAAAGCAGGCCAAATGGTGTTTCAGTGAGAGCAGACGGGAAAGAGGCCAGGATTATTTATGACAGTTAGACCTGTAGGGGAAAGTGGCAAAGGAATTGTCATTTAATGTCAGAATCCTTCACTCACTCATTATCTGCACCCAACAGTGTGCTTTGGCAATGGTGGGTCCATGTACGCCGCCCCCCCCTCCCCATGTCCTCTATCTCCACAGGATCTACTATGATAGTTCTGATAGGAGGGGGTGGTACTTATGTTTTTTTCTTCCTTTGTTCTCCCTTACTTCTCCTTACTTTATATGGATGCTTCCTCTGCAAGCCTACATCTAGTCTCTGCCTTGATCACTGTGCTTGGCTGGTAGAACTAAGGAATTGCAGACATTCTCCTAGCTCTGAACTGGCTTGTTAAATCAGGATAGATATAATAGGAGAGAAAGCTAATCTGAGATTAAGACAGAGATAAAAAGAAGGGACAAATTTATTCTTTCTTAAGAAAGTGTTTCCACATTGGAACTTCATTCATTTAAATATTAATCGAATGCTTAACATATATGCAATATATGTATTTGCATGTATGTGTGTAATATGTATATATATGCATGCATGTGTGTACATACATATTTAGAAAAACTTTTGTCAATGTTACAGCGACCATCCCCAACATGGAGACAATTATAAAATCATACTTTTTGTCGGGGACTGATGACATTTCTTTCTAAGCCCACTGGGCATCAAGGAAGCACACAGCACGTGTTTTTTTGATAAATTAGAAAAATATATAATCATTAAAAAGTTGCTTTGCAGACACCAATCAGAATCTCATGTAGTTATCTTAGGGTGCTAAACATTTGCCACCTGACCAAACAGCCTTAGAGATAAGTTAGGGGTTAAAAAGACGTCAATGTTCCTGATGGGGATGGAGGTGAAGAATGAGGAGTGATGCAGGAATTCTATGCCTTGATCCTGAAAGGGGTAGTCTCTCTACCAGAAAATGGCTGCATCATAAACCTGCCTGGGTCATGCATGCAGGGAACAGCAGAATCAAAAAAAGTGGAGTAAATTATTTAGGCTATTTCCTGATTCTGCAAGGACACCCATACCCATGGCTCCTATCCTTCCTTTCTGTTCTCCCAAGTGAAAAACTTCTGGCCAAAGAATAATTGCCTTCCAGCATCAGGGTGGAATAGGTTAACAAGAAGTTACTATTTTGATCTATGGCAACTGAGAGGTTGCATAAGACCCATTCAGTCTGGGCTGCTTGAGTTCAAGACTGAAGGGAAGACAATGATTCTGTCGACCTAAATCACAGACTGGCACCGAGACCTTCTTTTGTCTTCTCTTTCAATCACTGAGGGAACCCAGATAACTTCTGGCCCCAGCTGCAGAGCTGTGGTTGTAAGCGATCCTTTAGAAAATAACTGTAAAGTTGTTGGAAATTATCCTTTTAAGATTTTTATTTCATTTAGTGTCATAAAATACTTTAGCTTTGTTCTCGTGGCTAGATCTCAATTCCTGGCACTTCCCCAACCAAACTGTATTATCAAAGAGCTTCATGCATTTTTAAACAAAATTATCCTTGTTTCCAAGGCCTTTAATTTCTTTCTCCATGGACTTCAACTTTTTTGAAGATCAGTTACAGCTTGCAGAAACATCAGGATGATATCTGTCTGTTATTTCCATTACTGACTTCACCAAATATGGCCTTAAAAAAAAAAACATAAATGGAAGGTCTTTTCCTCTTCACAACCTGGTAACTTTGCTTTAATATTTATCCTTAAAATGCACACATAGAAATCCCTCAATATTTTGTTTTTCTGGTAAGGTCAATTTGTCTTATCCTCTTCCTGTCTGACAACAATGTAAATCATATTTTTCATTATTAGTTAATTGTTACTGCTGTTTAATATTTGTCCAATTGCTACCAAGCTATTTGGAACATAGCCAAGATATTGTTCCTGCTGGGGTGGCTAGGTGGCACAGTGAATAGAGTACCAGCCCTGGAGGCAGGAGGACCTGAGTTCAAATTTGACCTCAGACACTTAACACAAAACTAGCCATGTGACCTTGGGCAACTCACTTAACTCCAATTGCCCTACCTTCCCCCTCCAAAAAGCAAAAGTAAAAAAAAAAAAAGATATTGTTCCTGCCTTCTAGAAGATTATATATTAAGGCAATAGCCACCAAGGAAAGTCCTAAAAAGAAAAAATGAGTAGGACATCTTTACAATTTATACCTAAAAGAAAAACAACAAGACCTTATTTTTTTTTTTTGAATGGCCCAGGGAGGCAGCTAGGTGGTGTGGTGACGAGAGCACCGGCCCTGGAGTTAGGAGGACTTGAGTTCAAATCCGGCTTCAAACACTTTACACTTACTAGCCTGTGACCTTGGGCAAGTCACAACCCCAATTGCCCTTCCCTCCCCCCTCCAAAAAATAAAACAAAATAAAATAAACAGCCCAGGGAAATGGGCATGAGTTGAGACCTAGGGTAATAGAAAGGTTTGTCTAAATTAGTAAGAAAGTTGAAACATAGTTTAATTATCTTTAAGCACATTTCATACTGTAAGGAGAATCAGCAGCTAACAAAGTGTTGTCAGATAGAGGATATAGATCAACAAATAGGAAAATCATATATAATGAGCACATGGATTAACATACAAATAAGTACTCCTAATATTGCTTTAAAAAATTGTGAAAAAAGTTTGCTTTCTTAAGGTGCTATAGTAGAAAGTACATTTTCATTAACATTAGACTTTAGATCTAAATGTTGACTTTAAACAAGTCACTTGCCTTCTCTGAAATCCTGATTTTCTCTCCCATGTAAAATAGGAATAGTAATGCTTCTACCCAGAATAGCTCATAGCATATGAAAGTGGGAATGCTTTATTAATTGTAATATAGAAATGTAACATAATAACTAAGTAGTCTCACCATTTCCCTTATAAAGTAATATTTTTATTTATTTGTTATAAAGTAATACATTTTGTTGACAACATTAATTTGCTTAGTAAACCAATTTTTCCCATAATGCAAAAGACAAAGTTCAGCCTGTGCTTGAACTATCCTGAATTCCAAATAAGTGAATTTCAGTTAATGAGGTTTTATTGCATACCTAAATTCAGAAGGCCAACAAATTAATTTTGTTATTAAATTTTACCAGGGATTTTCAAAGTAATCCAATCTTAGAAAAATCCTACTGAATGGAATTCATAGTTCCCATAATTTCTTAAACACATATTTCAAGTGGTTTCATGACTTATTGGATTATTTCTTTTCTGTAAGAACCAGGTTGGTGTACTGCTTATGCTTTAAAAAAAAACATACAAGCACAATATTTCCTCGACCAGGGGTTCTTTTTTTTCAGTTTCAAATATTTTATTTTTCCCCAATTACATGTAAAAACAGTCTTGAACATTCATTTTATAAAATTTTGAGTTCCAAATTCTCTCCCTTCTTCTATCCCTCCCCCCTCCTGATACAGTAAACAAATTGATATAGGTTATACATGTGTTATCATGTAAAACATATTTCCATATTATTCATGTTGTAAAAGAAGACACATACCTCTGCCCCCCCCAAAGAAACCATGAAAAAAATAAAGTGAAAAAAAGAAAGCTTTGATCTGCATTCAGACTCTTTTCTTTGGAGGTAGATATAATTTTTCATTATGAGTCCTTTGGAATTGTCTTGGATCATTATATTGCTGAGAATAGCTACATCATTCACAGTTGATCATTATTACAATATTGCTGTTACTATATACAATGTTCTTCTGATTCTGCTCACTTCACTTTTTATCAGTTCATATAAATCTTCCCAGGCTTTTCTGAAAAGATCCTACTTATCATTTCTTTCTTTCTTTCTTTCTTTCTTTCTTTCTTTCTTTCTTTCTTTCTTTCTTTCTTTCTTTCTTTCTTTCTTTCTTTCTTTCTTTCTTTCTTTCTTTCTTTCTTTCTTCTTCTTCTTCTTCTTCTTCTTCTTCTTCTTCTTCTTCTTCTTCTTCTTCGCTTTTTGGAGGGGGAAAGGTACAGCAGTTGGGGTAAAGTGACTTGCCCAAGGTCACACAGTTAGTTTTGTGTTAAGTGTCTGGAGCTGGATTTGAACTCAGGTCCTTCTGACTCCAGGACTGGTGCTCTCTTCACTGTGCCACCTAACTGTCCCCTGCTCATCATTTCTTATAGCACAATGGTATTGCATCAGAATCACATACCATTACTTGTTCAGCCATTCCCCAATTGAGGGGCATCCCGTAAACTTCCTATTCTTTGCCACCACAAAAAGAACTGCTCTAAATATTTTTGTACAAATAAATCCTTTCTAACTTCCCCCCTACTTTTAAAAAATATCTTTGGGATAAAGACCTAGTAATGGTATTGAAGGATCAAAGGTTGCACACGTTTTTATAGTTCTTTGGATGTAGGTCCAAACTGCTTTCCAGAGGAGCTGGATCAGTTCACAACTCCACCAACAATGCATTGGTTAGACTAGGGATTCTTAACCATTTTTGTATAGTATACAAAAATGTATACCTCTTTGGCGGTATAGTGAAACTTATACCCCCTTCTCAAAATAATATTTTAAATAATTGAAGGAAATGATAAATTTTGGTGAGAGGTTATTGAAAATAAAGATGTAAATTTTTCCCATTCAAATTCATGGACCTTAAAACATCTATTCACAGACTTATAGATCCCAGGTTAAGAACCCCTGTCTAAGACCCATCCTTTGCCTTATTTGACCATAGCTTTCACTCTGAAAACTCTGTATTTTAGAGTGCAACAAAATTCTTACATCAATACAGCAAGAATGGAAAACTTATTTCAAAAAATTTTTTTTAACATTTGTTTCATGCAAAGATTCTTTTATAGCTTCTTTAATTTTTAATTATTTTGAAATCTGAGATATAAATAAATGAATCCCTCCATTAATGAAACCAATATACTCCCTGATGTGGCCCAGTATTTACATTTTTTAAAATTTATAATGATTTCAGGTATAGTTCAAAAACATCATCCTTCAATGAGGCATATTCTGGCACTAAAAAGGTAGCCTGTTACCTTGTGCTTCCTCATCCCCCCATTTTATTATTAACTTAAACATCAAAAGATAACAGAATGCAAAAAGAAGCTTGTATATGAAGCTGCAAATCTTCATTTCATACACTTGCTTTTTTTTTTTTTTGCAAGTGGTAGAGAACTTTTATTTCTCTCTTAATTCAGGCTTTGTTTATATGACTTTATACCAAGCAAGCAGGTGAGAAGTTAAAAGGTCAGTCAGTGATCCACGTGTTTCCAATTGGTTTGACTAAGATTTTTGTAGCAAGGGTATTCAGATGATTCATGAGGTTTTTAATTTTCTTTTTTTTTTAAATTAAGTAATTAATTTTTAGTTTTCAACATTCACTTCCATAAATTTTTTTTTCAAATTTTCTCCCTCTCCCTTCTCTTCTCCCTCCCTAAGATGGCATGCAATCTGATATGGGCTCCACATGTGCATTCATATTAAACATATTTTCATATTAGTCATGTTGTGAAGAAGAATTAGAACCAATGGGAAGAACCATGAAAAAGAAGGAACAAAAAAAAAAAGGAGAGCAAATAGTTTGCTTTGATCTGCATTCAGAGTCCATAATTCTTTTTCTGGATGTAGATAGTATTATCCATTGTGAATCTTTTGAAGCTGTCTTAGATTCTTGCATTGCTAAGAAGAGATAAGTCTATCAAAGTTAGTCATCGTACAATGTTGCTGTTACTATGTAGAATGTTCTCCTGGTTCTGCTCACTTCATTCAGCATCAGTTCATGTAAGTCTTTTCAGGTTTTTTCTGAAGTTTGCCTGCTCATTGTTTCTTATGGATCAATAGTATTCCATTACATTCATATACCACAACTTGTTCAGCCCTTCCCCAATTGATGGGCATCCCCTTATATTTCCAATTCTTGGTCACCACAGACAGCTGCTATAAATATTTTGTACATGTGGGTCCTTTTCCCATTTATATAATTTCTTTATACAACCTTAGAAGTGGTATTTCTAGGGGTGGCTAGGTGGTGCAGTGAGTAGAGCACTGGCCCTGGAGTCAGGAGGACCTGAGTTCAAATCCAGCCTCAGACACTTAACACAAAAACTAGCAGTGTGGCCTTGGGCAAGTCACTTAACCCCAATTGCCCTCCAAAAAAAAAGAAGTGATATTTCTGGGTCAAAGGGTATGCACATTTTTATATCCTTTGGTCATAGTTGCAAATTGCTTTCCAGAATGGTTAGATCAGCTCACAATTCCACTAAAAATGAATGTCTTCCAATTTTCCCACATCTTTTCCAATATTTATTATTTTCCTGTTTTGTCACATTAGTCAATCTGACAGGTGTGATGTGGTACCTCAGAGTTGTTTTGATTTGCATTTCTCTAACCAATAGTGATTGAGAACATGTTTTCATATGACTATAGATAGCTTTAATTTGTTCACCTGAAAACTGCCTGTTCATATCCTTTGACCATTTATCAATTGGGGAATGACTTCATACTATTTGCTTTAAAAAAATTTATAATCCCACAAGTTATTTTCAAAGCTGTCCTGTTTATCAGTGCTTCCTTAGAAACAGAAGCTCTCTTCCTTCTGTCCTTGTGGGGTTTTGATATTATTGTTGTTTCTTTGAGGACAAATTAGAAAAGATGTTTCCTCGATTCCCTGAAGGTTTTCCCTAGTTTGAGAAAAAGCAATAACCATGGAGCAAGACAAGTAAAGGAAACTGAGGCTTTCTCTGGCTTGAGCAGACTCCTTGAGGTCACTATTTAATCAGTTGGCTTCTTTGTGGAATTGTCAGACAACTGATAGGCTATATCAACATTACTGCCTGATTCTGAGGCATCCCTAGAAAATCTAATACAGATCTTTGTAATTCACCCAGGACCTTCCCTTTGACCTTATTACACATATCTAGACCCTTATTTATCTAATCATAGGTTCTTCAAAGTTAAAACAAACTACCCTAGACCATCTAGTGCAGCCTCCTACGCCAACAGGGGTTTCATAACAATTCAGTTCAATTCAGTTTCCAACAACATAAGTCTGGAAGATCTGAAGAGGTAAAATGATACCATCTCTTTCCTCAAGGAATCTGTAGTCTATCAAGGGGTAAAACACGAACACAAAAAACCTCGATATCAGACAGAATGTGATAAAGACAGAGAATAGGGTCCAGGCTAAGTGCTTTAAGGAA
The DNA here is from genome assembly GCF_028583685.1 of Petaurus breviceps papuanus. Taxonomy (NCBI): domain Eukaryota; kingdom Metazoa; phylum Chordata; class Mammalia; order Diprotodontia; family Petauridae; genus Petaurus; species Petaurus breviceps. The sequence continues at coordinate 3,680,870 of NW_027186324.1, read as the reverse complement.
TATGAGAAGGGAGAGGTCACTTTGAGCTGGGGAGAGGGGTCAGGGAGAATGGAGCACTTTTCATGGAGCTTGTAACATCTAATCTGGGTTTTGAAGGAAGAGAAAAATTTCTGTAGGCAGGCATGAGAATGTGGCTTCCAAGCATGAAAGATGGGTTATTCAAATACACAGAGATAGGCGAAGAAAGAACGAGACTGGGAGTAGCATCTAGTTGTCTAACTAGCATTTATACACTAGTTTATAGTTTATAAAGTACTCTGTCTTCTAATCCATTATCTCATTCCTCACCAACAATACTGTGAGGTAGGTACTATTAATATCTTTATATTATAGAAGAGGAAATTGATGCTGAGAGGTTATGCCTAGGCTCACACAGCTAGTGAGTAGATGGGATAAGATTTGAATTCAGGTCTTCCTACATCCAAGTGCAGTACTCTATCCTATGCCTAAGTGGTAAGTAGGTAAGGAAGTAAAATAAAGCTGATAAGATAGGGTGGAGACAACCTTTGTAGGGCCTTAAGTGCCAGGCTAATTAGGTAGTACTTTGTCCTATAGGTAATAGAGTTTTTATTTGGGGGGTGGGGTTTGGCTTATTATTTTTTTTTTTGCAAGAAGTGACATGGTTAGACCTGTGCATTAGGAAGATTCATTTGGAGTAAATTATCACAGTAGAAAGAGTGCTGGACCAGATTCAGAGGATTTAGGTTTGAATCATACTTCTGCTGCTTAATACTTTTGTGACACTGGGCCCTTTACTTAACTACTCTGAGGCTCTTGGTCCTCATCTGATACAATGAGGGGGATTGAATTCAATGACCTCCAAGGTCCTGTCCAGCTCTAAATCTGGTTCTGGGTGTGATCTGTGATATATAAATTAGACAGGGTCCACAACAGACCCAGGGAAACCAGTTGAATGCTATAGAAGCCTGGAGATAAGAAGTCCCTAAATTAGATTAGTAGTCATGTGAATGGAGACAATAGACAGAGGCAAGAAATCCTCCTGAGGTAAAATCAATAGGACTTGACAACGGATTGGGTGTGTGGAGTGAGGTAGGATGTATGGGGTGTTCAGGGAAGACTGCCACCTCTGGTGGGAGGGCTTGCTGAGCCCTTTCAGGGTTGTTTATCCAGCTTTGGGGTCTGCCTGTCACCCAACCTGTGGGTCCAAGAAGCTGCAGCATGTGCAGTGGTCACACTCCAGTAAGCCATCAGTTTGAGGATAACCAATGGGCCTCAAACCTGCTGGTGAGTTGGAGGGAGGGTGTCTATTCCAGGCTTGTGAAGACTTCCCCCAGTGAACCGGGCAGATGAAATTTGTTCCAAAAGCCATGAAGGCAGTTGAAGCAGGTGCTGTGGAGCACTTTGATCAGACATTAAGGATGCCAAAGTCATCCGCTGCATCCCAGTCTACTTGACTCTGGTCCTGTCATTGACCCAGGAAGAGAGAGTGAGGATGATGATTTTGTGTAACTCTCCTTCATTTAAATCCAACTCACAAACAAGTGAAGACATTGCAAATCATCCACTATTTTACCCCAACATCATGATGTCATTGATCCTCTTCAGAATGAAGGGCAAACAACACCGCGGAGTGAGCAAAGGGAGAGATTCAAAGATGATTGCAGGGTTGGGTGCTGAAAAATACAGAGATGCCATAAACATGAAAATAAGAAATTAGGAGGAGGGGGTGGCCAGGTAGCACATAGAGTAAGAACACCAGCTCCAGTATCGGGATGACCTGGGATTGAATGCGGGCTCTGACACTTAGCACCACACCCAGAAATAACTGGTCATGTAACCTTCAGCAAGTTACTTAGCCCCGATTGCTTAAAAAAAAAAAAGAAATTAGGAGGAAGGGTAGGGAATGATGAATTAATTTTTGAACATGTGTAGTGACATTGGAACATCTAGATAGAGATAAAAATGGCCTAAGGAAAACAAGTTTCTCAGAACTCACCATAAAATAGAGGGCACCTACTTTGAGTTGAGGTTTTTTTGGTAGCCTATATAAGTGATTTTAATTGCATTATAGTATGCGATTGCATCAATGAATCATATTTTATTTAACCATGTCTCTCTTCTTGGACGTTTAGGTTATTTCCAGGGCTTTGTTTTGTTTTGCAATTAGAAGTAATGCAACTATAATGATCTTTGAATGAAGAGCTATATTTTTCTTTCTGAGAACATTCTTAGGGTTTATTCTAAACAATATAAGTATTTGCTGAAAGGGTATTTTAAAAAAAAGTAAGTTTTGCATGCATACTTCTGTTTTCTGTTGTTCTTCCATGATTTCCATCATGTCCCACTCCTCATGACCCCATTTGGGGTTTTCTTGTCAAATGTATTAGAGAGGTTTTCCATTTCATTTTCCAGATCATTTTACAGGTGAGGAAACTGAGGCAAACAGGGTTTAGTGACTTGCCCAGCGTTACACAGCTAGTGTCTGAGACTGTATTTTAACTCAAATTTTAACTCTATTAGCTATACCACCTAGCTGCCTGAGTAGTATTATTTTTCAAAAGGATTCCTTCAACTTCCTATTCCATCAACAAGGATTCTTACAATCTCAAATTGCATTGAATTTCATTCCTTTTAACATATTTGTTTAAACTAGTAGTTATCTAATAGTTTTAATCATGAATGTACTTCTGGTAAATAATAGAAACTTCTCTAGTGAGGGAGAAAAGAGTTGAATTTGCTAGCTTCATGAAGTTATCTTTCTTGCACTATGGCAGTTAGCTATTATTTATTTTTCACTGAACATTTCTCCAGCTATTTGGATTGTACCTTCCTTCTATCCTTCCTTTGTTCCTTCATTCCTTCCATCTTTCCTTCCTTCCTTTCCTTTCATTCTTCTTTCCTTCCTTTCTTTTTTGTAAATAGTATTTTATTTTTTTCCATATATATGTAAAGAGAACTCTCAATGTTTTTTAATAAGATTTTGAGTTACAAAATTTTCTCCCTCCCTCCCCCTCCTCTCTCCTCCCATCTTGGGAGCAATCTATCAGCAATCTGATATAGGTTATACATGTATAAGCATGTTAAACATATTATTATTAAAATATTAACATATTATTAAACATTAGTCCTGTTGTGAAAGAAGAAACAGAACAAAAAGAAAAAAAATAAGAAAAAAAGTGAAAATACTAAGCTTTGATCTGCATTCAGACTCCATAGTTCTTTCTCTGGATGTGGATAGCATTTTCCATCATGAGTGTTTTGGACTATTGTATTGCTGAGAAGAGCTAAGTCTAATGTTGCTGTTACTCTGTATGATGTTCTCCTGGTTCTGCTCACTTCACTCAGCATCAGTTCATTAAGTCTTTCCAGGCTTTTCTGAAATCTGCCTGTTCATCATTTCTTATAGCACAATGGTGTTGCATTACATTCATATGCTACAACTTGTTCAGCCACAATTGATGGGCATTCCCTCAATTTCCAATCCTTTGTCTCCACAAAGAGCTGCTATAAATATTTTTGTACATGTAGGTTCTCTTCTCTTTTTTATGATCTCTTTGGGATATTGACCTAGTACTGGTATTGCTTGATCAAAGAATATGCAAAGTTTACTTGCCTTTTGGGTATAGTTCCAAATTGGAGAGATGGTTATTATTAACCTATTAAAGACAAACAGTTCTTCATTCTAATTTTGAAGGAGTTATTTTCTTCAGTGAGCTTTTGGACCTCCTTTTCCATTTGGCCAATTATGCTTTTTAATTTTAATTTTTCTTCTCCTCATTGGCTTTTTGGACCTCTTGGGTTAGTCTATTTTTTAAGGTGTTATTTTTTCAGTATTTTTAGGGTCTCCTTTAGCAAGCTGTAGACCTGTTTTTCATGATTTTCTCGAATCATTCTCATTTCTCTTCCCAATTTTTCCTCTACTTCTGTAGAACCAACACGATATTCACAGCGCCTATGGTGCCTATGAATTGCTGGCATAATTCTGAATTTCAAAATATAACACTCTCCACATGGAAGACAGAAGCAAAACATTTATTCAAACACCAGAAAGCTGAATCCCAATGCTAAAATGCCAAATCCATCATAGCAACAAAGAAATCTAAACACAATGACAATGCAGGGGGCACCACCATCCCCAAGTCTTCCTCCTGCTAGGGCTTTCCCACAAACACTCACAGCTTGCTGCCTGCTTCCTCTCTCTACCTCAGCTCTAACTACTCTGACCAACTTTCTCTGGGCTCTGCTCCACCCATCCAGCAAGCTCCTCTCACCATAGACTCATGTGGCTCAGGCTTCCTTGTGACTCAAGCAGGTCACATGGGCCTATTAATGGATGGGAAAGATCTTCCCATTTACATTACCATGACAACTTCTCTTACTTGATTTTCAAAATCCTTTTTGAGCTCTTCCATGGCCTGAGACCAATTCAAATTTTTCTTGGAGGCTTTGGATGCAGGAGTTCTGACTTTGTTGTCTTCTGGTTATATGTTTTGATCTTTGTTACCAAAATAAGATTCTATAGTCTGAGATTTTTATTCTTTTTGCTCATCTTCCCAGCCAATTACTTGACTTTCTAACTCATTGTCAAAGTAGAATTCTGCTTCCAGAGGGGGTGGGGGTGGGGATGGGTATGCTGTCCCAGGCTTCAGGTTTTTTGTATCTGTCACTCGATCCCCCACTATCTGTGGCCAGAGCTCCAGAAGCAGCAGCTGCTGCTGCTACCCCCACCTCTGCTGCTCTGGGGGCTGGGATCGGACCCCAGCTGGACCTTGCTCCTCTTTCACCCACATCCTACAAAGCATTCCCACTGACCTTTTATGCTGTCTTTGGTGTTTGTGGGTTGAGAAGTCTGGAAGCTGCCACAGCTGCCAGTGATTCAGTCCCTTGTGGCCTGCTCCAACCCTGTCTTAGCACAACCTATACTGGACTGTGCTTGGCTCACAACCTGGTACAATATGCCCTGCCTGTTGATCTTCCAGGTTGTCTTGGGCTTCACTCTGTCATCTTGTGGGTTCTGTAGCTTTAGAATTTATTTAGAGTCATTTTTACAGGTATTTGGAAGGGTTTGGGGGAGATCTCAAGCAAATCCCTCCTTTTACTCTGCCATCTTGACTCTGCCCCCCAACAAATAGTTCTTTCAGCACAATGTGAGGGACAAGTTTACTAGCAGTTGTTCATACTTTCCTGGAATGTGTGATAAATCAGAGGTGTGTTTTGTTTTGTTTTTCTCCCTTGCAAAGGAAATTCAATACAGCAGGTCCCATTATGATATGTTATAGCTTATGCTGTGAAGGCAAAGAAGATGGAAAATCAAAATGATGTTCTTAGAAGAAGCTAAAAATAGTGATGCCTGTAAAATGTGCAGATAGAAGCAAAGAGCCGACACAGACAGAAATATATAATGCCATGAAGAAGGAGCAAATGACCATTTCTATAAGAGACTCACATTTCACATTTTTTTTGGCCTCTTTTCTCACAGGGTCCCCTTTTCTACTTGAACTCAAACCTGCATAATATGAAATTATTTTGAACCTTTGGGAGCATTTCAGCCCAACAATATTTGTAGCTCTAAACAAAACTCATGGAATGTCAGACTAGAAAATACCTTAGAAATAATTTAATGCGGGCAGCCAGGTGGCGCAGTGAGTAAGAGCGCCGCCCCCCCC
>NW_027186324.1:3542843-3675143 GCF_028583685.1 Petaurus breviceps papuanus | reverse complement strand
TTAAAAAAAAAAAGAAATAATTTAATGGAAATCTCTCCTTCTATAGACAAGGAAATTGAGGAACAAAATGGGGAAATAATTGCCCAAAGTCACGTAACTAATAAGTTACCATGCTGGCATTCAAAACTAGGCCTTCTGTCTCAGCCAAAATCAATTAAACAATTAAGGCCACTGGAGCTTTGCCCTAGTGTTAAGGAATCCTTATCTTTTCTGAATTCTTCAGGTTTGAGTAAATCTACTTGATCTTCCTTAATCATTTCATGTTCTTAATTGTCCCTGATCTTTCCTCAACCTGGAAGTAGAATTTGGACTAGTATCTGGGCCTCGAGATTGTTCTCCTTCAGATTTTCCTCAATTCCTGCTATATTTGTCCCCCTCAAATTCTTTTTTACTCCATTTATATCCAACTGCCAACCAATTGCCACACACAGTAGCTTAGATAAAGAAGCATGGCACCCTGAGGGAGAGACCACCTTCTCCTATCACATCCTGATAGGGACAACTCATGATCTTGAACCTAAGTCTTGGGAATAGCAAAGTTTCCAGCCCAGAGTTCTCAGGCTTCATCCTGGTAAGCATCTCTGATGAACATGCAGTCTGGCAACTAATTGCTCACAGAGGTGCTATTGGAGACCCAGAACAAAACAAATCCTTGCCCCCAAAGACCTTTGCACTGTCAAATGGTTCTACATCAGAAACTAATGCCATTTTATGAGTGGAAATAATATTAAAGAAGAGGCGTTGCCATCTGCTTTGCTTCTATCCCTTAAAGGGAGCCACTGCCAGTCGTCTTGACTTACGTTTTGCCACTGGACTCTGATGACTCTGGAGGAGATAGTGAGGCTGATGACTTTTCACAGCCTTGCCTCACTTAAATCCGATTCACTTGTAAGTCAAGACTTCACCCTCCTGATGTCATTGGTTCTCTTTGAGAATGAAGGGTGACCAACAATGACAATGTAGCATGGAGAACCATTCTCCTTGTCCTATTCATCAGGCAGGGGCAGAAATGAAGTGGTCCCAAGCTCATCCTGGCAGTTATACACTACTGAGCAGAGAGCTAAAGAAGAATCAAGTTTTCTTTTTTTTTTTCATGATTCTCAGAGAGCAGACATCTTTTTCTTTCTAATTCTGATCTCTCTCTGTGTGGCCAGGTCACTAGCATTCCACCTGTGATTACTGTAGTTACTGTTTATTCAATCAGAATCAGTTCTGAATCCCCATCATGCTGGAAACCACATCTTCTCCTTCAATTTGCTATATTAAGTTCTAGTTAGGTGTATTTGGCATGAAGGATTTGCTGCTGACAGAGATGGACAAAATATTCCTATGTGTATATATTTGAAATACCTAACTCCTAAGCTATTTCTCCTGCGGACCCCAGTGGTTCCTAGACTACACTGTTCTAAAACCAAGAGTTCTAGGAAATGCATGATTTGATTTGTTTAGTACAACTTGGCAGACCTGTGATACAAGACAGTAGTGTCAACAATACAACACAATTCTCAAATAATGTTCTCCTCACCTAATCAACAGGTCCACTTTTTAGGTGAAGACTCAGGAACTCTTGTCCTTCTGCAAAATGGAACACGAACTCAGGATAGATGCAGAATAATATTTGGAATTTTCCATAGCCTATGATTTTCTCAGGTTCAACGGTCCTATTACTGGTAGGGTACTTAAAATTGCTTCTCTCTGCAGCTAGATGATTATTAATGGAACAGGATGAATGGACTCATGAACCATCTTCAGCAGAGAGAAGTCAGCTGCTGCTGTGCTATCCAGGCATATCTCTAACCATGACCTTTAGTTTATGGTACCACAATGCTCCTGATGCATCGCATCAGTTCCACTTATCTTTGTTCAAGTATCCAAGCCCAAGTCTTCCGTTTCATGTTTCTGGTGACTGATGGAGATATATCACATCCCTTCCAGTCCTTCAGCTTTTCATCTTTATAGACAGGGTTGACCCAAATTATAGAGCTGCTATAAATAAAAGAGAAAATAAAGAGAGAGCAAAAAAAGGAAGAGAGAAAGGAGGAATATAACGGAGTAGATGAAGTGTATTTATGTTCCTAGACATCTAAAGAACTATAAATATGGAAATTTTCATCAGGGGTTAAAATATAAAAGGTTGGTAATGTTGTAACAGGTTACGAGGTTGGAATGTAAGGAACTATTATTAGTATCACAAGAATTCAGATAAAAAACTTTTTCTTACCCTCGACATGAGAGACAGAAGAAAAAAAAGAACAAGGAAAAATGAGAGAAGGAAGGAAAGGGAGGGGAGGTAGAGAATAGGGAGAAAAGGAGTGAGACAGTCAGAATGCTGGCACAGCTGGAGACCATTTATCAAGCAATGCCAGCATGAAATGCCAAGAGGATGAAGTGGAGGTGGTTGGCTGGACTGCAGAGGAATTCCTGGCCATGGCAGCTGGAAAAGGGGGAGGGGGGAAAAGGAAGGCTAGTGTTTCAAGCCCACTCATCCTGCTCCATTAGTAATGAGCTAGCTTCAGAGAGAAGCAACTCTAAGCACCCTGTCAGTAACAGGACAGCTGAACCCGAGAAAATCATAAGGAAGGAGTGGTGGATGGTAAAAATAAAACTAATCCTAAGTAGAGAAATGATCCTGTGTCCCTTAGTATAATTCCTGAGCATTGTGTTTGCAAACTCATTTTTATATACTGTAAAGGAAGACACAAATGCCAAGCAAAACTTCTGGAGCTGCATAAGGTGACTCCATTCAGATTTAACTTTTTACTGAGCAGCTGAAGCACGGGCTAAAGTATAGGGCAGGATCAAAAGCAGAGAAAATATTTTCTACCCAAGTAGGGACAATGAAACTTCAGTAGACACGCAGCTCATCCCTCCTTTTCTCAGCTACTTCTGCCAGAATGCAGGCACTATTCCCTTTATAAGCACAAAGCTTAAACACATACCATAAATACAAATGGGGGATGTCCGCTGTGTGGCGGCGCTAAGCGAAGTTTTGCGCTTCCAAAAGACAATGGGAGCCTTGGCTGTTGTCAGAGGCACAGCCCTTAGTTCAGCTCTGATGATGGGATGAAGTGAGGCATTTGTAAGTCACTGAACATTTAACGAAGGAGGTTTACTCTGCTCTAATGTCACAATAATGATATGCAATAAGTACACAGTGACTCTTGGTTTCTCTTGATGTCCCCCTGCACCTTGTTTCTGTATGGAAACACTTCAGGTCAGCAAAAGGACTCTGGTAAGCTTCAGAAAGCGCACAAGTCAAAGAGCTGCTGTCAGGGAAGCCAGAGCCAATCAATTCCTGGGGCACTTTTGGTTCTCGGCCTACCCCATATTGTTTGGGGGAAGAGGGGTGGTGTGGGGAAGGAAGCTGTGTTAGGGAAGCAGGAGGCCACTCTGGTCCCAGAACAGCTTTGTCTTCGTTTAGGTAAAACCTCCTCTGCTTGTGGGCAAGAGGAAAGCAGCTTCTTCAGGGGAAGGCTGATCCTATCACGGGCTGTGGAAGGAGAAGGGAGACAATGGTAAAGAGATGTTTTCATAGAACCAACTGGTTTCCTTTGTCACTGCCGAAATGGGGGAGGTGGGGAGGGCAGGTGGGAAAGTGTTCTAAGCACTGCTTATTTGCTATTCGCAGGTCAAACTCCTGGTACCTTAGAAGCAAGGTTATATATGGTGGTTAGGTTCTGAGGTCACCCTGACAAGTGCTATATATTCCCCAATACTCTCTCTGTCTCTGTCTCTTTATGTGTGTGTGTGTGTGTGTGTGTCTACAATAGATAATACAGAAGTAAAATCACATAAATGTATATTTGTATATAATATGTGTGCATGTATTATAAAAGACACTCTCAGGGGTGGGGAACCTGTGGCCTCAAGGGCACATGTGGCCTTGAAGCCGCAGGTTCCCTACCCCTGCCTAGATAGTACACTGATAGAATCACACATGTGTATATTTGTATATAATATGTATGTATATATCATAGATGTCTATATAGTATATTAGTAGAATCAAGTATACTAGTAGAATTATATATGTGCGTATTTATATATTATATGTATACATGTATTATAGACAACTATATAGCATCGGAGTAGAATCATATATTTGTATATGTATATAATGTGTGTGTGTGTATGTGTAACAGAATCACGACTCTATAAATCAGTGGCTGCGTCTTGGAGAGTTGGCTGGGTCTCAGAGAAGCTCGCCCAAAGCCACATAGCTCCTAAATGTCACTGGGGGGATTTTCATCTCGGTACTCTGCTATCCCCCTGTAACAATATCAGTCGTATACTATACTTTAATTATATCAGGGATTAAAGGATCATAGGATCACAGATTGAGATTTGAATGGGACCTTTGGCACCATTTATTCTAATCTCCCCATTTTATAGATGAAGGATCTGAAAACCAGATGACTTGAGGCAGTGTGATTCGGACTTGAACTCCAATCCCAGTTATTGTGTTTACTACTTATATGATCTAGAATAATTCATTTAATCTCTCTGCGCTTCAGTTCTTCATCTGTAAAATGAGAACATTGGTCCTCTAGAGAGCCTTTAAGATACCTTCTAGCTCTCATGTTATGGTCCTGCTATAGGAATGAAAATTTTTAACATCTTTCCTGCCCCTAGGTTAAGTGCACCTGGAGCCTGTGGTGGGAGGCTTGTTTTTCAGGAATGCCCACACCTTGGTGCTTTGTGATTGGGCAGTGGGTCAAGAGGGTTGTTACATTCTCTGACCCAGGAGAATATAATCCCTGATGTGAGACTTTGTTTTGGGGCTCACTTTGAGAAGTGTGTGATTTGACCAGATGAGACTCTGGGCAGCTGTTGACAGCCCCCTGGATTTGAAAAACCCAGATGTTGATGCTTCCCTCTCTGGTACCTATGATTTGGTATGGATGTAATGGTTGGACAGTTGGAGGACTGTCTGCTTGAAATGTTTCTGTCTGTATACTCTGAAGTTCGGGGTGCTGACCTTTTCCCCCTGAACTATGTAAATGATATGTTTGATTGATAAAAGCAAGATCGTTAACCCATTTTGAGTTGCTTTCCTTGAGAAAAGCAGATCTAAGAACCTGTGTCGGCAGCCACCCTGGAGACACTGGGGTTCTTGCTGTTACAGGTCCTGAATGATCAGGGTCATACAGTAGCTAAATTGACTCTTGTGGGCTGACCTGAACATCTAACCATTCTTTTTATTTGGATAATTGAATTACAAAGGAGTTTTTGGAATGCACCTTGTTTGCAAGTTGGAGATGAATTATATTTCACTCATCACTGCCACAGTGACCAGGCACCAGTTTTTCAAACCCTCAAAGAAATGGGGAAAACACTTAAAACAAGCCTGAAGGCATCATGTGGATTCCTTGATGTCAGGCATTTCTAGGTGACTCTGTACATTCTATTTTCCCATATTTCAACTTGATAAATAAGATCAAAACCTTCACACAAAAAACACACATATCTTCATGAATGAATAAAGCATTCATTAAATGCTTTGTTGTTCAGTCGTATCTTTGTGACCCCATTAGGGTTTTCTTGACAAAGATACTGGAGTGGTTTGCCATTTCCTTTTCCAGATCATTTTACAGAGGAGGAAACTGAGGCAAACTGGGTTAAGTGATTTGCCCAGGGTCATGAAGCTAAGAAGTATTTGAGTCTGGATTTGAACTCAGGAAGATGTATCTTTCTGACTCCAGGGCTGGCACTGTATCCACCATGCCAACCTAGCTGCCCTTTTAATGAATGCTTTTTGACTGATTGATTGAAGAAGAGATCTTGACCCTTGTTAGGATGATAGAGAGTAGAAAACTGTTACAGAGAAGAAAGAGGTAAGGAAAAGCCCAGATGTGTAATCTGAGATTAAAAACGTATAGACTCTTCCTGAAGAGGAGGGAGCCTCATGCACTGAGGAGGGAGGAGTTGATTATTCCTAAAAATAATCCAGTGGAGTTACAGAAGCTATCAGGGAAGATCATCCATTAAAAGTCAGAGGAAGAAGAAAAAGAATGTTAGCTGAGTTGGTCATTCAAAAGTTAGTAAAACAGACAACTACACACTTCTAGTGATTCACATGAGCACGAATGACAGTGTAGAAGGGACCTAAAAAGTATTGCCAATAGTTAATGAAGTTTTGGACAAGAAAGTGAAGACTATGGGGTACAAGTTGTGTTTTCTCACTGGTATGCATTGAAGGCAAGGGATGCAAAAGAGAAAAATTAATTTATGAAGTGAACGGCTGCCTAGGATGGTATCATTTGAGAAAGGGAATTGGATTTGTGGACCATGGCTTAAAATATAGTTATGAAAGATTGCTGGGAAGAGATGAACTACAAAGGCTAGTAAGAACATATTTGCCCAGTGTCTTATAAATCCAATCAAAATTAAGGCTTTCAGTTAAAAAGTATGGGGGATAGAGAAGATTGCTTATGTATGTCTTTCAAGGAAAGGAAGAACAGCAGTTGAGAACTCTAATTCACAGGAGACAAAATCCAAGATGGCACTTAACTTTCTTTGTAGAACCAGCTAGAGTATATACTCTGTCAGAATAGATACTAAGGAACCATGGTCATTTCCATGTCATGAGGAGGCAAGAGAGGAGAATATTAGTTGAGTATGCCCATCATTATGTCTTCATTACTTTATTTATCACGCGTTTATTGAGCTCAAACAATGAGGGAATAATAAATGTGTGTTGATCCACAGAAGTAGAAGATCTATATATAAATATTCATAAACACACATTAAATATATACATATATGCACACATGAAATATATATGTACCTATACTTCTACTTATATACATACACACCTATAGTCAAGGTATACAAATTAACACACACGTGCATGTAAGAACAGTCTTATGCATATACATACAATACATACATGAACATATATACATATGTATGCATGAACCTGGAGGCGGCTGGGCGGCTCAGTGGATAGAGTGCTGGGCCTGGAGTCAGGGAGACCTGAGTTCAAATCCAGTCTCAGACATTTACTAGATGTGTGACCATGGGCAAGTCATTTAACCTCTGTTTCCCTTAATGCGCTGGAGAAGGAAATGGCAAACTACTCCAAGGTCTTGCCAAGAAAACCCCATGGACAGTGTTGGATTGCCATTGTCCATAGGTTCTTGAAGAGTTGGACACAATTAAGCAACTGCACAACAACAATACACAAACCTATACACACAGATGTATGTACACACACATACACACTCCTATATACATGTATGTCAATACACAATATACACATGTATATAGGCATGTCTGTACACGTATGTGTGAATATGTATATATGTATACACACACGCATACAAAAATACAGGACAAGAACGAGTGAATGGTGTATAAATGCAAACTACAAATGTGCATACACACTGAAGGAGTAGAAAGCTAAGTCAATCACCAAGGTGGGGTTGAGTTAACCAGGAAAGGTTTTGTCTAGGAAGAGACAAACTGAGTTTTGAAAGTAGAAATGGGCATTAATTGGCAGATAAATATCTGCATGGTGTTTTTTGGGTTTTGATTATGAAGATCTAGGTTCAAATTCTGGTTATACCACTGGGTCCCTGTGTGACCCTTTGGCAAGTCATTTCCCCTTCTGGGTTTTGGTTTCTTCATTTACAAATGAGGGGACTGGACCACCAGGCCCTTCTCTAAATATGAATTGTAAATTCTACAATCAAGATAAGATATTTACAAAAGGTTACAAATGAGAGACAGTGTAGAGGAATAATGAGAGATGAGGTCATAGTGAAATGTTGGAGGGTTTTGGATGCTAAGCCACGTTTAGATTTGATCTGATAGGTAATAGAGAACTTATGGGATTTTGGCAGGGGAGTGACATGATGCAAATTATATTTGAAAAGGATTTTCCTGACAGCTGTGAGCAGGGTGGACTGAAGATTTTGTGTCTTAATGTCACTAGTTTTTAACTAAGGTAAAGACATGTTTATTTTTATAAATGCACTTTATTTTAAAACTCTGAGCCATCTGGTGACATATGTTTACTTCACCTCTCCTGCATAATACATCAGCAGATGCTTGTATAAAGCAGTCTTTATCAAATTTTTTTTTGCCTGTGATTCCAATAGCTAATTAGCAGTAAGAGGTCATACAGCCCTTTGAAAAAAAAGTCTGATGTCATCTAGTGCTAGCCACCGGGGAATACTTCAAACGCATATAATTTATTTTGGTTGGGCATTCCATAGTAAGTCTCATTTTGCATAGAGAGGCCTACAATTTCATGCTAAAATAGTGCAATAAGCAATATCGTAGGCATGTTTTGACCAAAAAGATGAATTTGAACCCTAATGAAAGATGAAGGCATTCTCCCACAAAAAATCAGGAAGTCCTGCAATTATAAACTGAAAACAAACCAAAGGGGGGAGGAGGAAGGGGGAAAGGACACTTTAAAAACATGATTTTCACAAATTTGAGGTCATTGTTGTCTTACGCCTTTACCAAACCTTTTAGAGAGAATTCAACTGAGACTTGGATTCCTTCTACTCAGAATGATTTTCCCTTCTTGAGGTCAGCAGATTTTTTGGTTTTGTTTTGTTTTCTGTTGTTGTATCCTCAGAGTCTTACACAGTGTACATAGGAGGCAGTATTAATTAATGTTCGTTGACTTAAGATCATGTGAGCATTGCAAAACTTTAGCTCCCTTAAAAATATCCCCCCAAATAGAATAGAATTTCTTCTCCCCGTTGTCATTTCAGTTAGATCTTAAAAGATAATGTGGCAGGGTGGAAAGGGCATTGACTGGGAAGTCAGAGGAACTGGATTCAAATCCTGTCCTTGACCCATAATATCTGTGTGACCTTAGATAAGTCACTTTACTTTCTCAGGACTTGGTTTCTTTATCTACAAAATGAGGTGGGTTAGGCTTGATGTTTTCTGAAGTCCTTTCTAGTTCTATGACACCAAATATGATTTCCTACCAGACTAGGGTCAGGTCCTAGTGTTCTATATGGGGAAAAAAACCGAAAGTATATTACTTTGCCAATTATCATTTCCAAGTCCACTGTGGAGAATTGAGGCTAGTCCTTTCATTCTGCACATACTTGGAGTTCCATCTGTAGATAATGTTGTTTGTTATACCCCATGTGGCCCACCTTCCAAATGACCTCTGGAGAAAGGGGGAGAAGAAGGGAATATGTGAGTTGCTTGAAACAACTTTTCTACATCGATCATTTGTTTCCTAATGCCTCTAAAATACTCTAAAATAAGAGTATTCCAATCTAGGATACGGTGAAGGGGGATGTTAATGTGGTTTTGGTGAAGTGAGGGGCATCTTCAAAGGAATACCCTATTTTAAAAGGATTTTCTCATTATATACTTCCTCTTCAATGTGGCATTTCCATTTAATTCAAATGAAGCGTGGGACAGATAGGGGTGCAGAAGGAGAATCCAGGCCACAGAACATTTGAACATATGATAGCAATCTGGCACCACTCCACCAAATTCCTTTTGCTTCAGTACAGTTCGAACATCTCTGTAACTTACTGAGTTAAAATCCTAATTGCTTGAGTGTGTTTCATTTTGTGGTTGAAACTGAAGGCAAAGCCTTTTGTGTGTGTGATGTATGATGCAGTCCATGAAAATGCTAATTAAAGTAGAATATATATTTACTTTGGGCATTCTTGACCTAATAGCATTATCTGGAGCTGGAGCTCTTGTTTTTTACTCATTAGACTTATTAAAAATATGCCCACTGCCTCAAGGCACCTGGGTGCATCCACAGAAATGGAAAATTGCAAAAACTGAATGAGAGCTAAACCCTAAGCACCAGGAGATGTTCTGGGCAAAGATAAGGCACAGCTGGTGCCCTTTTAGAAGGTGAAATGAGACTAATTGGCTAATCTGGCAACCAACTAGTCTTAAGTAGGCAAAGAGAGACACCTTTTATCTGGAATGAGATGTACTCTCTGGCAGAAGCAAAGTCCAGTGTGCATAATATTAGAGTGATGAGTCGGGATTTTAAATCACCTAAGACTCAAGCTATTTATTTTGCCCCACTATGGGTTATTGGACATTAAGGGTTAAAATTCTGGAATAGAGAGTTATTGAGGGGAAAAGAAGAGATAAGATACCAAGCCATGAAAAATAAATGTGCTAGAAACTCTTTACAATGAGAATAGATGGATAAAATAGACTAGAACAGATGTATTGCCTTACAGATGATGAAACTATCTTGTAATGAGCTCCATGTTATGTATTGGTAACTCAGTTCCCTTTTATGACATCCAAGAGGTTCTTTGTACACTATACAGTAAACATTTCCACATTACAGGATATATTGTAGTATTGTGCATGAAGTTTCAGAATATGGAACTCACTACTCCCAGACTAAAGCTTCGACAAAAGTTATGTACGTTGAAGTCGATGCAGTGCCTTTATATGTGAAGGTGCCAGTTGCCAATTCATCACCAATAAAGCAGTTGTCCAGGGGAAATCCCATGGATCATTAATCAGAAGATCTTCTTTCAGATCCTAGATGATCTTATGAAAAGATCACCTAACCTTTCTTGGCTTCAGTTTTCTCATCTGTCAAAGATCTAGGACTTCTGAGGTCCCTTCTAGCTCTAAAGCTGTATTTTATGATCTTATAAAGTACTTTTTTCCCCTAGTAGTAGTGATAAAGTTTTCACTGTACAAGCAGCAACTTTTATTTAAATTATCAGTACTCCACATGACCTTATGTGCCACTCACACCCTTGTACTGGTCTGATTGGACAATAGTCTTGTTCTCAGTTGTCAGCTAGATCATTTTGGTAGGTGTGTACTTGGTCCATATTTGTTAGACAAGATGGCTAGACAGAATATACAATATTCAAGGAACTAAGTAAAGTAAACTTGCCAGTTTGGGAACAGTTAAATGCATGGCCTGATTTGCATAGTACTGGGGATGTGTTGGTATATATTTAACTAGTATATATATATATATGTATATGTATACATACATACATACATACACACATATGTGTATGTGTGTGACACTTAAATTTGATACAAATGAACATTTTTCCATCAATTTTTTAAGTCTAGACAACACAATAAATAAACTCTGGATTTGTAGTGTTTTTTGATTTCTGGAGTAGAAATGTCATACCGAAAATTCAACAATCAGCTCTCTCCAGTCCTAATAATTGGTTCTGTCACACTTTTGCACCCAGCTCTGCTAATTTACCAGAGACCTAATCCTCAGGGTTGAAATTAGGACAGGTCAATGGAATTTTATCCCAAAGCAGTGAAATTTAGAGGGGGCTTACAGCCTGTGAAGCCCTTCAGCAGCATAGAGGCAGCTGAGCTTAAGATTTATTAATGGGCTTTTTTCCATGGTGGCTCCCCCCACCCTTCCCATCAGTCAGCTGAGGACCCATTTACTATGATTTGCTCTGGGTACAAAAATCACCAGTTATAGTTCTATTTATGAGGATGAATGAATTTTAAAAGCTTTTTTATTAAGAACTTACATGTACCAGGATCTCTATATCTCGATAGCACACCTAGCAGCTGATACGGCTGACATCTGAACATGAGGCATCTGTACAGCAAAAGCAGCAAAATAGTCGATTTGGATGGCAGTGGCATGTGGAATGCTCACAGCTTCAACAAAGGATTCAGTCAGTTCTGCAGTTTTAGAACCATTTTGTATTGAAGCAAATTTATAGGAGATTATAATTGTTTCATTTAATAAATAGGAGCGCTACATCTCACATGATTACAGTCAATTGGTTTTTCCCTCCATCTGGCATTCCTCGCAGAACAGTTCCTAGCATCTCTGGACATAGAGTAGTGGTTCTCAAACTTCTTTTTAAATTTACACCTCAGGGATTATGGAACACTCATGCCCTAGAGGAGCATTCTCAAGCTTTAGGCAAAAGTAGATTCTTTCACTTTAAACAAAATGTAGGTGGACCTTTTACTTTCTTGTCTGCCTCTAGGCCTGGTAGTCTATCTACTTCACCACTTACCTGCCCCTCTATAGTGGTACCAAACAAATTAAGGCTAATTCAAACTGGGAGACAGAGACAGAGAGAGATAAGAATAAACTGTTGAATACTCAAATTTCCTCTACCTACTCGTTAAAAAAATCTAAAACAGACAAAGAAACAGAACAAATAACAAATTCCAGAGGAATGAATCTCTTTAAATTTTTCCAAATCAAACTCTTTATTTTTAACTTACTGAGTAGACCATGAAAGGAAGGCTACCTAGGAATCACAGGTTCTTTATTCCCAAGCCAAACTCTTCCATTGGACCAGTGGAAGAGAAGGATGAAGGTTAAAGGATCATTTCTAAAACCAGAAGGGAAATCAGAGAACATATACTCTAACTGTCTAATGCTACAGATGGAAAAACTAAGACCCAGAATGGGTAAGTGTTTTGCCCAAGATTACACAAAAAGTATGATTTATAGTCATCACAGTTGACTGTCACGTCACTGTCAGTCTGAGAAAGAAGCCAGTCTTTCTCTCTGTGGCTTCCTCTCCTCAGGTGATACTGTCACAGTTACTGAAGGCCCATCAAAGATCCTTGAACCATCAAAGGGGTCAACATTGGAAATAAATATTTTATTAGTGGAAACTATATAAGAAAAGGCCTTACCTTCAGATTTGCTACTGCAACCTAAGGACCACGAGACTTTTCCATCTGAATTGCCACTGAAACTTTCTATATGTGGTGTCTCCCCCATTAGAATGTGAACCCCTTGAGATCAGGGACTGTCTTATTTTTCTGTCTGCATCCTCAGAACTAAGTAGAGTGCTTTGCACACAGTAAGCACTTAATAAATGCTTCATTCATTCATTCATTCTCTCCAGAGTCCATTGTAGGGAGTGACTGATAGAAACTGAAAATCTAGAGGTGACAGGAAAATTCTGAGGGTCTTCCCCTCCCAGAATGATTCTTTTGTGAAGACAAATGAGGTCATCCTTTGTCTCCATGCTTACCTAGCCTTTAATTACTGAATGGGCGTTGCCTCAGACAAACTGAGACCCCAGAAAGACTCCACACCACCTCCCTCCCACCCCAGACTGTTAGTGTCCTCTCTTTTATTTATTTATATTTATTCTCTTTATATTTGCTATACTCACATTATGTGTGCTCAATTACAATGGAAGATCCTTGAGAGAAGGTATTGTTTCATATGTCTTTATTTCCTTAGTATTTATCACAGTGCCTTATACATAATAGGTGCTTAATAAATAATGCATGATGATTATTGATTGATGGATAATGGGATGACAAACAGAGCATATCCAAAACTTGACTCATTATTTTTCCCCCAAAATTACCCTTCTCAAATTGCCTGTTATTGTACATGGCACCACCATTCTCCCAACAGCCCCTCCATTATTTTTGTCTTTCAGTCCTTAAACTTTAGAACTGTTCTCTAATTTTGCTTCTCCTTCTGGGGGACAGAATGGGGAGGGACTTTTAGAATTCTAAATTTACTAAGTTCTCATAACCATGACAGCTCCTGAATCAGTCCCTTCCTTGCCATTCCTACCCTTTCCACCCTAATAATCTTTTGGATGATTCTGATAATCTCCTGAGTCCCTTCCCCATCCCAATATATCCTACACACTGCTGCCAAATTTGTCTTCCTAATCTCTAGCTCTGTTCATGTTATTTCATTAATGAAAAACTTTCAGTGACTCCCATCATGTATTTAAAAAAACCCAAACACTTTAGCTTGGCATTCAAATCCCTAGATAATACGGCTTCCACTTACCTCTGTAATTTTCATACTGCTATATTTCATATTCTTTTTTTTTTCTTTTTGGTGGGAGGAGGGCAGGGCAATTGGGGTTAAGTGATTTGCCCAAGGTCACAGGACTAGTAAGTGTTAAATATCTGAGGTTGGATTTGAACCCAGGTCCTTTTGACTCCAGGGCCTGTGTTCTATTCACTACACCACCTAGCTGCCCCTTTCATATTCTCTATGTGTTCTGACAAAATTGTTCTATTTGCCATTCACTGAATTTTCCTGTCTTTCTACTTTTCTACTTTCTACTTTTTCTCATGAGTTCCAAATGCCTGAAATTCTTTGTAATTCTCTCTCCCCATCTCTTTCTTTCCCCATCCATCTCTTTCTTAGGATCTTGTTCTTCTTCCAAGGTCCTGTTGAAAGGTCCCATCTTTCATGAAGCTTTCCTTATTTCCCTCAATTGGAAGTTCTTGCCTCCTTTTAATTACTAATCCCTTTATATATCTTTCTTATGAACTTATTATATGACAACGCAATGACACAAGGCAGTATGTCCCAGGCAAGTCAAACTTCCACCAGCATGTTGACTACTGTTAGAAAATCATCTTACCAAAAATTCTACCTGGCCCTGAGTGAACTTAGAAAAAAAGATTTTTATTTCATATCATTTCAGATGGGTGACTTGACCTTTAATCCTTTGTCAAAAAGGCCAGATGCAAGCACACATTAAGATAGTTACAAAAGTTCTATCAAATCTATACAGATTTGAATTTCCTACCTTAACCCACATTGGTCAGGATTCCAGGGTTCACTAAACCCTACCCCTTGATTACATCTTCTTTCCAAATATCAATACCCCTCTCCCTTTTCATATACTTTGTTCTTTATACTTTCAGTCTATTTGTCTGCATCAGATAGCATGAGAGAAGAATTTTCAATTGCTAAGGGAATTGACAAAAGTTGTGAATTTGAAGATTCAAACCCAGGATCTTAATGATAAAAATCCCATTATCTAAGACCCCATCTGGGTTAATGGACCTCATCCTCATCCTTTGTGAATGAGACCTGGCCTGGCAGTTCTTACAGGAATACTGGAAAAAGGCCTTCTCAGAACAAAGAAAAGTAGTAGATATGCTAATTTCCAGGCAGTCAACATCCCTCACTGCCATCTCTACAAGCAGTTTTGTCTCTGACATTAGCCATCAGTATGAATTATAATTTCTGTGGAAACAAATTTCAATCATACCTTACGACTACCATCTTGTTATAAATTCCCTCTATAGACATGGCAGCTTTTTGGTAACTTAAATTCTTAGAGCTGCCTGAAGCATTGAGATGTTGAATGACTTGTCCATAGCTGTATAGCTAATATATTTCAAATGGGCAAATTTGGGCAAATCACATAACCCCAATTGCCCTGCCCTCCTCCCACCAAAAAGGCAGGACTTGAACTCTGGTCTTCCTGACTATAAACCCATCACTATTTTTTAAGGTCTATCAAACATCATATAAATCCTAGTTATTATTTCTTACAAACTTCTGTATTACAGCCATTTGTGTAAGTCTTGCTTCTCCTACTAGATTATAAGTTTCTTGAGGGCAGAAATCAGCTTTATTATTTTTGAATTCTTCTCCTTACTTACTATCTCATATGATACCTTAAACATTTGAGGAGGGAGCTTCTGATTGAGGCTTGGATCTGGTCCCATTACTGGCCAATAGTGATTTGAAAGCCAGAGTGATTTGAATTTAAGGGATAGTCAAGCTTGATTTGAATCCAAAATCAAAGCTTGGTTTAACAGAGCTCTATTTCAAAAAATTTATATTGCTCTGAGCAGAGCACCCACATGTAAGTGTATGATTCCCTATGTGAAGGGAGGGAGGAAGGGAAGAATGAAGGAAGGGGGGGAAGGAAGGAGGGAGAGAAGAGAATTGCGCAACTGGAACTTCCCAATTGGGTCCCCAGTGGGGCAGCTACTAGTACTCACAGATTGCTGTTTGTCCTTCATTCTTAAAGAGGACCAGTGACATCAGGAAGGTGGTCTTGACTTGCAACACCAGTCTCACTCTCTCTTCCAGAGCCATCTGCGTCCAGTGGATGACCAGAGAGATGACCCTCTGATGCAGTGGGAGACCTTGGCCTTTTTAAGCTAAGGTCTTTCCCAGATCTCAGTTTGTCTGAGGCAAAAACCTTTCAGTGATTAAGGCTAGCTACATTTGAAAGGCACAAAAGCGGCAGCCTCCTAGCTTGGAACAGTACCTGGCACATAGTAAAACTTAATAAACTTTTGCTGATTGTCTGACAGTGAGAAGCACAGACTAGGTCATATTGACTCCAATGAATCAATCACCTTTTCCTGCCCAGGGACTTTGATGGATAGTTTCAGAGTTTGCAAGAGAGGAGAGTTTTTCTTTCTTGTGTTTTAAAGCTCTTTGAGAGGATAGACTTTTTTTTTTGATTCCTTTCACCCCCCCCCCCTCAGTGTTTGTTGAGTTGATTTTCTTTTAAAAGCAAAAGCTTTTGTTTTTTTATTCTATTTTTCTTTCAACATATATTTGTGTGTGTACACAATATATATTTAAATATATATTATATTTAATGTATATATGTGTGTCATATATATTTCAATGTATAGTGCATCTTACATTTAACGTACCTAATTTAGGGTCTCATAATATTTTAATTCTACTTCGGACATCGTTCCTTTTTCCTTATCTGTATGTGCTCCCACTATCATTTAGGTTAAAAGAATGCAAACTTCTCTTAGTATGTAAATGTAATTTTGTTTTTCTGAAAGTGCAAATTGAGCTGAATTGTTGACTGGTAGGGGTGGTACCCACTCCCAGCCCTTTCTGGCAGTCTGTGATAAGTACCCCAAAAGGAATCCTGCAAGGAGAGAAGGGGGAGGCTGGCTGCGCACTGACTGGGTGGACGGGACCTGGGGGCACCTCGAGACCACGTTCTGCCCCTACCCCCACCCCCACGCGCTCCACTCTAAAGTAAACACCCGTGGGGCCGGCCGCTCCAGCCCGGTGCCGCCTTGGTGAAGGCAGAAGCGCTGCCAGTCTTGCCCTCTTCTCTCCTTTCCTCCCTCCGTCCTGGGACCCGCCTGGCATGGCGGAGGGTGTTCAGGGCACTCTGTCCAGTGGCAGCGGTGGCAGCGGCGGCAGCGGTGGTAGGGGTGGCAGTAGCAGCAGCAGAAGCCTGCACAGCAGCATCATCCAGTGGTGAGCGGGAGCGCAGCTGCCCGGCCAGCGGTGGCCACAGCTCTGCCAAGCTCAGAGTTGACCCAGGTCGCAGTGCTGTGTCCAGTAGAATCTAGCTATGCTTCTGTTTTCAAGGGTGTTGTGAATAAGTGGTGACCCCTGAGACTGCCTAGTTCCTAGCTTTTATTGGGATATTATGTATTTATTTTTAAAGGAAGTTGGGGAGGGAAAGAGGAAAAGATTTCCAACCAGTCCTCACAGTTTTCCCAGTCCTCTGTAGAGTAGCTTGTTATTAACAAGAGAGAATTAAAAAACCTAGGGTCCATTCATTAACAACAAAAATCAAGCAATACTACTAAGTCCGCACTAAGAATTTTGGGACACCCTATATAAAAATGTAGTGTTTTCCCCAAGGTAGCATCTCCCGGGGGAAAGTAATCCCAAACAACCTGGTGTGGCGTAGCACTGGGGAGAGGAGAAGGATCATTTATTTTTGCATATACTCAAGGTGGGAAAGTAATGTGGCATTGCAGTATAAAATCTTAAAATGGGTATTTCCTAACTTTTTTTTAGCTTTAATGGTGTATTACAAATTGTTTTGAAATTCATTTCTGACTTTTGAAATTTAATTGGAGGCAGAAAAAGCTCCAAAAAAAGAAAAACAAATTTCACTGTAACTAATCTACAATTCTGAGCTGTATAGCTCTTATATAAATAGAAAAATAATTGAAACCTGCTCAAAAACTTCAGTGTGCATTTCTCATGTAAATAGTTTGCTATAGTTAAAAAAAAGTTATGAGACATTCCTTTCAGAAAACTGACCTGTCACAGATTTTCAAGCTCATTTTGTGAAAAAAAAAAATCTTTGGATGAAAGGCAGAAGTACATGTGCTAGAGACTAATTTTGAAATGACTGAAATGTCTTTTACTACCACTCAAGTTTAAAAAAAGAAAATTTCATCTTATCTGAGATCAAAGAGAAAAAATAACAATAATTACATTTATATAGTCCCTTAAGGTTTACAGAGCACTTTCCTCAAAAATTATCCAGTGAAGTAAGCAGTTTGAATACTATCATCCCTGCTTTACTAGTGAGGAAACTGAGGCCTGAGGAAGTTTAATGTCTTGCCCATGGTTCTATGGCTAGTAAATGACAGGACCAGGATCTCTCTCCACTGTAACACAATGCTGCCCCCTTATGAAACATACACACACACACACACACACACACACATATATATATATAATGTTCCCCTTACTGTGTGCTAAAATTTCTCTTGATTCCCTTCTACAATGGAAGGAGCACAGATTGGAGTCAGAAGACCTCCTAGGTTCAGATCCTTCCTTCAACTCTTAATTGAATTGTGAACTTGAGGAAGCTACTTAACTTGCCTTTGGGTTTCACTTGCTTAAAATGGGCATGTTAGACTCGGTGACTTCTGCAGGCACTGCAAAGTGTGGACCTCTGGTACTTCGATACTATGATGATGACCCTTCCTTTGTCTACGGGATAATTTTGTACTCTCCCAGGCTTCTGTGACCAGCATTTATAGGTTCTCCATCTATTTACTGTCCCAAAGTACTCCTGTGGCCAAATTCCTTTGGGAAACTGTGTCTTAACCTAAAATCATGAGCACAGTTTGTGGTCAGCTATTTCTTGGAACTATAACCTGAGAAAGCTATGTTGTTCATTCTTTTCCAGTCACAAAAGCATCATTTAGGAGGAACTCTTTCAGAGTAGTCATGCTCTTTGGGCTTGAAAGAGTTAATGCTGTAAGGGGTATCACATTGGTCTGAACGACAAATATAAGCTGCATTGATGGGGGTGGGAGGGTGGGAAGAAAACCATATGAATCATTGGTTGATTTATATAAAAATTACACTGCCAAGTGAATGAACCTTCCATTTGTCTTCCATGAGACTCTCCTTAATAATAAAATACCAGTTGACAATTCATTGCAGTCAACAATCAATGTTTATGGGGTGGCACAGTGAATGGAGTGCCAGCCCTGGATTTAGATGGACCTGGGTTTAGATCCGGCCTCAGACATTTAACACTTACTAGCCGTGTGACCTTGGGCATGTCAACCCCAACTGCCCTCCAAAAGGCAAAAACAAAAACAAAAACAAAAAAACAAACAATGTTTATATATCAGAGTCAAATGGAGGTAAGCGTCCAAGAGCCCATGGCACTCAGAAGATGATCATGTGACTCAGGTTCTATACAAGCCAGTTTTGGGGGAAGTATAGCCTGTTTTGGGATTAATACAGGCGTATCATGTAGGTATGAATAACAGTGAGAGAATGTTGTACAGTGGATAGAGAGCAAGCCCTAAAGTGAGGAAGATCTAGATTCCAGTCTCACCTTTATCACATGTGGTATCTGAATTAGAAATATCCAGGGGTGGTTCTACCTGCACCAACAGCCTTAGAGGAAGCAAGTTTAGCTGGCACAATTCAGATGCAAGAAGACATGGTGTAGCTGATAGAAGGTCTTTGGGCTCAAGTCTGGCTTTGCCACATGTGCTTTGTGACCCTGAACAATGTATTTAATCTCTCAGCGCCCTTGGGGCAACTTTCAGATGAAAAGAAAGAGATGCTCTTTTTTTAGTAGAAAGAGGGTTCCTGGAAGAAAGCTACCTACATTGATGAAACTTCAAGTGGAAAAGTATATGGCAAACCTGGAGAAGGAAATGGCCAACTGCTCCAGGATCTTTGCCAAGAAGACCCCAAATGTGATCACCAAGAGTTGGGCATGACTGAAAATACTGAACAACAATGATGACATGTTCTGCCTTGGGGGTGATTGTAGCATGAAGTAATGGCAAGCAAAATATGACTGTTCCTTGTACATTCCTAGTGACGTACTAGTACATTAGTTCCTTGTTTCAGCTTTTCAAATGCCTTTGAGCCTCACTTGGTTATATCAAGTCTTTGTTAGAAACAGAACCTGTGAAGCCCACTGTGGGAAGAACTTGTCAAAGACTAGAGCAGGAAGGATGTAAGAGGAAGGGCGGAACAGGAAGGATCTGAAGGTATAAAAGCTTGAACATGAGCTGGGACTGAGCAGAACTGAGAGGGAGGACACTTGTGGTGTTGGTACTCTGTCTTGATTTGTGTTTGTGTTATGTTGTCAGAAGCAATCTGTCTGTTGATTGTGTTACTTTGTCAGACAGAAGCACCCTGTCTGTTGACTTGTGTTGATTTCACAGTGTAGCAGCAAGCACCCTAGCATACCCAGGGTGACTGCTAGCATAGGTTCTTAGATCTGATTTTTTAAAGGAAAGCAACTCAAAATGGGTCAACAATCTTACTTTAATCAATCAGACATCACAGAATACAAACAGAAGTTACAAGCAGACAGAGAGACAGATCAGCAGACAGGGCTTCCCACTGTCTGACCATTATATCCATACCTAGTTTTCAAAACTGGGGGGGGGGAGAAGGGTTGCTCATCTGGACAAATCACACAACTCTTCCCAAAGTGAGCCCCAAAACCTCACATCAGGGTATATATAGCCTTCTCCTGGGTCAGAGATTATCACAACCCTCATGACCCACTGCCCAATTACAAAGTAACAAGGTGTGGGCATTCCTGAAAAACAAGCCTCTCTCTATAGGCTCCAGGTGAGCACATTCAGCCTATTAGGGAGCAGAGTATATTCTCAAATCAAGGATGATTCTCAGGGTCACTTAAGCCTATCAAAGGATCAAGGGGCAGGGAAGATCTTCAGATTATCATTCCCATAACACACGGGCAGAAAGTGAATTGATGATAGTGCTGACAATGTGTATGAATATTGTAGTCGCTCTGCTCAATTTGATGTGTGTAGCTGGAGCAGGAGGTGGAACAGGAACTAGGAGCTGCCTACCTGTGAATTCAGGTGAGAGTTGGGTGGATTCAGGCAAGAGCTGGGAGCATGGAAGAAGAACCATGGAGTTTGGAAGTCAGTCTTAAGTCAAGATAAAAGGATCTTAACCTTGGTACTTAGTGCTGGCAGATGAGATTAAGACAATGTGGTTTCTGGGAGACCTTTTAACTTTGTACTCCTTTAAGGATGATTGCTTCTTAAGGATGATTGAGTTAAGGATGTCTCCAATCAAGATGAAAAAAGACTTTATATGAGTACTTTATATTGATTGATCCAGATTGTGACTTACTGAATGATATCTTTTGTTTAAGAATATGTGACCCCTTTAATAATAAGTTATTATGTTATATTGCTGTGAATGTTGTACTTTGATTTCTGTGAATGTTTTTCTTTAGTTTACTGTTGAATAAATAGAGAATTCACTATACTATGTGATCAGAACCTTAAAGTTATTCACAACAGCAGTCCTCAGGAGAGCTGCTTGTGCTTGACTTTTCTTTGATCAGATGTAATGAAACATTAATGTGAAAGATCTTATACCTTCTAACAGTCTCAGAATCTGCCCTCCTCCTCAGTGCTATGTTATTTGCCCATTTTCAAATGGGAGAAAATGGTTTTGTATATAGATAGCTATTCTTCTGGCCATTGATAATAGAATGTGTTTGCTTACATTGTACATTTAATCCAGAGGCTATGAAACTAGTATCAGTTTGTCTAATTCTAAGGGACTAAAGCTGCTTATGCCGTGGAAGATGCTACAGATGACAAGAACAAGCATTCAGAAAGAATGGCAATACTTGAATTGTAAACTATCCAGACACAGAGTCTCTTGAGTAAAACCAGACTTCTGCTGGAAGGAATGGAGAGAAGTGATGGGCTGATCAGGAGAGCTCTTCCCCATTTGGAATCATAACTAGCAGGGGTTAGTTTGTTAATTAGACAGTAATTTGTCTCAGGGCTCTCAGATTGGCTTATAGGTTTTAATGAACATCTGATGACTTTAGGCCACTGTTATCAGCCCACATGCCTCCTTCTACATTGAATTATGACAAGGAATAATACATATTCTTCAGAGATCTGGACAGTTTCATTACAACAGGGCCAATGTCTGGCACCAACTGAGCACTATGGGGGGTTTCACTGTATGTGGAAGCGAGTCATTCAGATCTCCTGGGCTTAGGGAGGTGTGAACTACCAATGGTCTCATCTGACTTGGGGGGCACGTGCCAGACAATGTTTAGCAGTCATCAACACGTCTCACCTACCAAAAAAAGATGAGTTCATGAATGTATCTCAGCTCTCAGCAATGGCATCTTGCTGATAAGTGGAACTTGAAAGATGCTCATTTTACGCAACTGTGCATGGCATTGAATGATAAACTCTATACCTTCTAAGCTCTTGAAGCAGCTTGATGATGTGGTGATTAGAATCCTGGACTTGGAGTGAGGAAGAACTGAGTTTGTATCTGACCTCAAACACTTGCTAACTCTAAAAACAAGTTTCATTTGTAAAATAGGGATTTTTATAAAATTTGAAAAATAGGGATAATAAAAGTAGCCATCTCAATAGGTTGTTCTGGAAATCAAATGAGTTTTGCAAACAAAGTGGCATATAATAATGCTAGCTATTATTAGCAACAGTTAACATGTCATGAAATAGTCTAATAATAATAGTCAGTTATTTTATAACACATAGCAGAGTGGCACAATATATAGATAGAGTCAGCCTTAGATTCAGGAACATTTGGGTTCAAAGTCCTACTTCTGACCCTGGGAAAGACATTTATCTTCTTTATGACTCCTGGCAACTTCAGAAGATTGGGTTGCAGAAAAGTTGCCAATTTGCATTGGTTAAAAGAATTTCCTCATATAGAAGTTTCCTAGATCTACCTATAAAATCACATACCCAGATGAGGAGGGAAAAAGACATTTTATAGACATCATTTTATTTGATCTTCACAAGAGCCTTGTGAGGTAAACAATGCGATGATTCGGTTTTACAGATGAGAAAAAGGTGGCCAGGTGCTTAGGACTCTCCACCCCCAATTATCTGACCCCAAGTCCAGTGTTGTTCCCACTACAGCAGGTTCAGTGTCAGACTCCTGTAGATGAATGACATCTGAAGGAAGTCCTGGAGCTTTCCAGTTCTGTTAGATTGAAGGATTTTTTATATCTTAGTATTCTTGCCTAAGTGGCAAGACAGTTCACTTACAACGGTTACAGAAACTATTATTATTCATAAAATAGGCTCTTCATCCATCCCCAAACACTCAAAACGTGATCATCTTTTGCTAATATTATGATATATGTGAATATGTGAATAAAATATATTATAAAGACTCAACATTGGGGCGGCTAGGTGGCGCAGTGAGTAAAGCGCTGGCCCTGGAGTCAGGAGGACCTGAGTTCCTTAACACCCACACAAAAATACTAGCCATGTAACCTTGGGCAAGTTACTTAACCCCAAATTGCCCTCCAAAAGGCAAAGAAAAAAAAAAGACTCAACACTAACTGATGTTCATAAAAAAACAATGAATTAATGAGAATCCTGTTCACATTTCTGTTGCTAAGGCTAATCATTGATTCATTTTCATTAAGATGTTTGCTTTGATTAAAACCAGTAGTATACACGAAAAATTGAAATTGTATTTGAATTTTCACAAGTGTATTTGAATTCTTCACATGTTGCATTTCACAGCCTAGGCCTTAGAATTAGATTTTTCCAGAGCTGAATTCAAGGCATGAGATCTTTCTAAGATTAACAAGTGATTATCATTTTCAAAAGAAATGCAAACAGAACAATGGTTCATTAATCTGCCACTTCCCTCCACCCCCCAAAAAAACATTAGCCAGTATTCAGGTATTAGTCAGTTTTCCCACTTCAATGTAAATAGTTTAATCACATTCTAAAGCATCTTATTATAGCATGGGTGCTCAGGAATGGCAAATTCAAATGTCTAGTTGTGAAAGAAGAGTCCTGGACCCCACTGGGCCACAGTCCAAACTCTCCAGGAGTATGAGTCAGGCAGAACAAGAGAAATAGACCTTGGGAAAGTATATAATCTACTTGGTGGATCTCTACTAGTCGGCAAGTGATAACTGCATTTAATATTGTGGGTATATCCATTAATGAATTCAGTTGTCAATTTTATGACTTACCTGATGGCTGTTGTTTTTATTGGGGCATATCAAAAAGCTGTTTGCTAAACTTGGCAAAGTGACAAATTAATTTTGTCTCTCTTTGGTATTAATTCCTCCCACATACTAATTTTTGAAGGGTTTTAAAATCTTTACTGTGTGCACATATGTATATTTTGAAAGACTTTAATACACACTGTATATTTCCATTGAGTTGGAACCATGACCATGTTTTACATAATTATAACCTCAAGTAGTGGGAGTTCAGACACATGGGATTTGTTTTTACACTAATTTAGTGGGGGACAGAAGTGTGGATTTAATAAGCTCAAGCTGTGTGAGGACAAGGACCTTTCCCACATGCTAATCTAGTGCTCTGCAAACATTAGGTGGTTTAACAAATGGTTATTGGATGAATAAATGAATATAAATAATAACATTTGAGAGTTCGATTCACTTCATTTTTTGATAGATATTAGCTGAAACCCATATAATATATTGACTGAGATGCAGGCATTCTTTGGATCCCACTTGCTTATGTCTAGATCTAATTTTTCCTAATACAGCTTACTTCTTTGGAGAAACTGATGTCATTGTTTTCTTTCTTGTACCCTCGCCTTCTCAAGGTTAGTTGATAATTTCTGCATTTGTGAAGGTTACAGTGTTCCGCGTTGTCTAATGTATGAGATATATGTGGAGACCTGTGGACAGAATGCTCAGAATCAAGTGAACCCAGCTACATTTGGGAAGGTAAGTTGTGCAGTTGGGAAACAGAGAATTTCCTAGGAGGAAAAAGAAAGATTTTTGGTGTTTTTACCCCCAGGGTTTTCATGAGAATTTATATTTGTTATTAGGCTGATAAGTTTAGTTTGCCCTTGGTGAGTCCAGTTCATCACCCACTGGGAAAACTTACATGGGTGTACCCAGGAGATGGTAAATGATTTCTGCCACTTTGGAATGTGCACAGAGAGACAGTTTTGGATACATAGCTGAGAATATGAAGTTGAGATCTACTTTCACCACTGGCCAGTGACTCATAAATTTCAGGAATCCATCTGTGCCCCAGACCCACTCCTGCTGCTTTAATACTTTCCTGGCTTATACAGGTCCTGCTCTAAAAGTCTCATCCATGAATTTTCCCCCTCCCCCATCTCCCAAAGACTGCCATTATGTCAGATCTCTGGAACACCCACTCTTTTCTAAAGCTGAGCTACCTTTAAGTTTTATGCAAGGGTATTTATTTATAAGGAAGAGTCGAGTTTACAACATGTCAGTGGGATATAAGAAAGCCAAAGTCCTAATAAAGTGTTTTCATAATAAATTGGCAACTCTCAGCTTCCAAAGTCTCCATTAGAACAAAGGAAAAAGGCAGCTGTTGGGAAGGCAGCAGGTGGGGGTTATTTTGCTGGGTGAGTGCCACAGCTGCATTCAGTCAGGGTATTTAAGGAGAGAGAGAACGACTAAGCTCTCACCCTTCTGCAAGCAAGCACAGAGTAATCTTTATGAAAAGAGTGTGAAGGAGCCAGGATTCTGGCTGTAGCCAGTCAGCCCCAATCCCTGGTGGTCTGCCTTTCTCTCTGCATGTCAGGGTGCTCTGCTGGTGTGTTCACCCTCTTGGGAGGGCAGCTAGGGGAACAGGTGGTATCTGGATTCCGTCCTTGTCCTCCCCAATTCCTCCCTTCCCTCCTGCCCTCGCCCCACATATTCTATGAGTCTTTCTGTGTTCAGGTTCATCCAGTCCCCCAGCATCCTAGCACATGAAGCACCATTTGGGAAGTTTATGATGACTTTGGGTTCAGTGAATGCTAAGACCTCTTAAGGCTTGTATACTAATGCCATTAGAGTGGATTAATGTGTGACCACCAGTGCTCAGCATCTGACTGGGCCTAATGCCTTCTGGCCTCAAATCTGACCCAACCAGAATCCCAGAGCTATCTGAGCTTCCCCAACCCAGAATGACACCTTTGGCCCAGGTGCTTCTTGTGGGCTTTGGCTTGGCATGCTTGGAATTCTGTGTTTTGGCCAATTGGTAGGTTTGCAATCAGTAGTATACTGATCCAGATAACTGGTAAAATGTACCTAATACACCTCTGGCCCTGAGAGCATCCACACACACTTCTATAACTATTCACCCAAAGCCAAAGTATTTACCTTGACCAAATTAATGTAGCCTGTCGCAACTGTGCCCTCCAAATTCACAGAGACACACCATTTCTTCACAGAGAACAGGTGAGGATGGGAACCAAGGGAACCATAGCTATGATGGTTCTACTGTTAACCCCTGAGATACAGGCAAGAATTGTAGAGAATGAGAAGGCAGGGATGGACTAGAATCTATACCACTGGAAGGAATATTCACATCCGTGAAATCACAAGATTATAGTTTTTAGAACTAGAAGACACTTTAAAGATCACTTAATCCAACTCCTTCATTTTACAGATGAGGAAAAGAATGAAGTGCTTTGCCCAGAGTCACATAGTACTTAAAAGGAACAGATTTTTTGTTGTTATTCAGTCATGTCCAACTCTTCCTGACCCCCCATTTGGGATTTTCTTTGCAAAGATAATGGAATGGCTTGTCATTTCCTTCTCTAGCTCATTTTAAAGAAGAGGACACTGAGGCAAACAGGGTTAAGTGACTTGCCCAAGCTCCCCCAGTTAGTAAATGTCTGAGGTTGAATCTGAACTCAGGTCTTCCTGACTCTAGGTCTGATATTATATCCACTTTGCCTGAAGGGAGAAGAGCTGGGATTCAAACTTAGATCCTTTCTCCCTAGGAAAAAACCCTATTTCCTTAGCTGTGAGGAAAGCAATTTAACCCAGTTAATTTTATGTTAATATGTGAATGACTAATCTTCATTAACATCTTTTTTAGAACAAGATGCTTTACCTGTGCTCTGTAGGGAAAGGGAGCCCTCTTCTTTTTTCTCTTTCAACTTTCTGAGTTGGTTATCTCATTAACTCTAGATATATTATCAACTCTATGTAAACTTCTCCCAAATCTACCATCCAGCATTTCATCTTTTTCTCGTGAACCTCATTCCTAAATCACTGGAATCAGCTGTGAATCTGCACTTGGAAAGAATCATAGGCACCTCAAACTCAACATGTTTCATTTTCTTTCTGCCTAAACCCGATCCCCAACCTAACCACCCTATTTCTGTTGAGCTTATTGCCATTAGTCCAGTCGCCCAAGTTTGTAACTTGAAGTGATTTCCAGCTCTTTATTCTCACTCACCCTTCCCCCCCCCCATCTTTGTTGGCAAGGCTTGTCTATTTTACCTCATTAACATCTCTCACACCCATCACCTCCTCTCCAGTCATACTATAACCATCCTAGTTCAAGTTCTCACCTATTCAAACCTGCAATATCGTAATAGCCTCTTAATGAGTCTCGTCTCCCTGCCTACTGTCTTTCTTCTCCAATTCATCTTCCGCAGAGTTAAAAAAATTTAATGCTCTCTTCAATCAGGATCTTAGATTTAGGGATAGAAAGGACTTTATAGCTCATCTAATACAACCCTCTCGTTTCACAGATAAGGAAACTGAGGCCCACTGAGGTGAAATGATTTTAAAATCACACAGGTAGTGAGGAGCAGCCCTGGGATTTGAACCCATATTCTTTGATTCCAAATCCAGCATTCTTTCCACTACATGACCTTGACTCCCTTGGTTCATATCAGCCTCACTTAAATTAAGCCAAGTCTCCTCCTGGATGACCATAGGTAGACCATGCCCAAGACCCCACATGGAGAAGCCACTCCAGACCTTCACCAACATGTCCCTAAATGTGGTTCATTGTTTCCCCCTACTGGTTCGCAGCTGCATTCGCATCGAATTTCTCCCCTCCACACTGATACTGAATTGATATTCCTAATGCACAGGGCTGACTGACCATGTCACTTCCCTGCTCAAAAAGTTCCAACGTCTCCCTCTTATTTCCAGAATACATTTTTTCCCTACACTTGTTTGTTAAAACCCTAGTAATCTGACTTTAGCCTACTTTTTTTTTTAAAGCAATTGGGGTTAAGTAACTTGCTCAAGGTTACACGGCCAGTTATTTTGTGTGGGTGCTAAGTATCTGAGGCCAGAACCGATCCCGGGTCTCCCAACTCTGGGGCCTGCGCTCTTACTCACTGCGCCACCTGGCCGCCTCAACCCTACTTTTCTAGTCTTACTGCTTATTACTTTCTTTTGTTCATTCTGTATTCTAGTCAAAAGAGCTTGTTTGCTGTTGTCCGTACACAACAATCTATCTCCCTTTTCAATGCTTTTCCAAAGACTGTCCTCTCAGCTTCCTACTCATGTTATTTACCTCATATTATCTCTAGCTTCCTTCAAGGCTCAGGGTCTAGGCTAGATCACAGGGTGGAAGTCAAGAAGACCTGAATTCAAATCTAGCCTCAGACACTTAGAAGCTATCTGATTCTGGGCAAGTCAACTAACGGCTACCTGCCTTAGTTTTCTTATCTATGAAATGAGAATAATAATAGTACCCATCTTTCTAACCTAACAGTTATGGGCATACTAATATTTCAAAGCTCTTTGCAAACCTCAGAGTGTTACAGCCTACTTTCCTATCCCTATACTAATTCATTCCAGTTGCTAGTGCCCTCCTTCTGAAAATTGCTTTCTGTATATACTTATCGATACGCCTGTGTGTATACGTGTATATATTTAATGTATATTTGCATACATACTTAATGTATATTTGCACATATACTTTGTAAATGCTTAAATTTGCTAAGTACATATGGTTTTCTTTAACAGAATATAAACTATTTTTGGACAAGAAAAGTTTCTTTTTTAAAAAAAATCTTTATCACTAGTGCTAACAATACTGTTTTAGTAGGTGCTTAATAAATGCTTGTTGAATAAAAGATGGTACACACCACACCCAGCTTTGCCTGTAAGAAAAGGATGTAGAGGGGTGGCTAGGTGGCACAGTGAGAAAAGCACTGGCCCCAGAGTCAGGAGGACCGGAGTTCGGTTCCTGCCTCAGACACTTAACACCCACACAAAAAAACTAGCCGTGTAACCTTGGGCAAGTTACTTAACCCCAATTGCCCTCTAAAAAGAAAAAAACAAAAAAACAAACAAACAAACAAAAAAGAAAAGGATGCAGACCTTTATAGACCCTTTGACCAAGAGAGAGAGAGTAATAAATGTCTCTCTCTCCTTTTAGGTTTAAAAAATCTGATCACATTATTCCTCTACTCACTCAGCTCTAGTGACTTCCTATTGCTTCTAGGATAAAATTAAAAATCTTTCTTAAGCTTTTAAAGCCCTCCATAGCCTGGCCTTAACCAATTTTTCAAGCTTCATTGGACATTACTCTCCATCTTACAGTCTGTGATCTAGCCCAACTGGTCTCATCTCTGTTTCTTGCATAAAACTTTCTGTCTTATATCTCCATGTCTTTTCACTGGTTTTCTCCCATACTTCTCTTCCTTCAGGAAGCTGTAGGGATGACACCAGCTGTAGAGAGGTCTTGAAGGAAGGCAGAACAGACATTTCCAGCCTGTTCTCTCCCTACCCTACTCCAAGGGAGACTTTGATTCCTGCTAGGAGGGAAACAGGAGGTTAGGACCAGAGGCCATTCTGTACTCCTCAGAGAGAGGGTACCAGACTAGAAGCCTATCTGTCTGCTCCCTTAAATGTTGTTAGTCTAGGGGATTTGATTGGGTTCCATCTAACTTATGATCACTGTCATTATTGAGGGCGGCAGAAGGCCCCCAAGCTTTAAAACCAAGGCTGTGTCCCTTTCCTGCTGAATACCAATTCCACAGTGAACATAGTGAATAGCATAGAGACCCATTTATCTAAATCATAGTAAAACAGAAATAAGAGAAGGTATACATTGGAGAATATATACCAAACAACGCAGAGTAAAAGGGCTCTCCCACTGAAAATGACATAGTTCAACTTAACCAAGAGAGAGAGTGTCCTTAAGAGTGTAGTAGAC
Organism: Petaurus breviceps papuanus; assembly: GCF_028583685.1. Classification (NCBI taxonomy): domain Eukaryota; kingdom Metazoa; phylum Chordata; class Mammalia; order Diprotodontia; family Petauridae; genus Petaurus; species Petaurus breviceps. The sequence continues at coordinate 3,645,239 of NW_027186324.1, read as the reverse complement.
AGGAGGTTGGACGTGGTAGAAATCAATAGCTCCTTTCATTTCTTCCTAGAGTTTTTTACTTCAACAACTTAAAGTGACATTGGCCTCTTCTATCTTTCTTCTTGAATCTGGAAGCTAGAAGTTCCCCAAATAACTCAAAGCTGAAGAGTGTCAAAGAAAAATGGAGCTTGAAGAGTCCCAAAGAGGACTAAAGAAGTCTGGAACTCTCCTGCCTTGACAGTTCCATCCCATTCCTCAAACAGGGCAGTGCGTTCATCTCCAGCAATGAAAGAGGACATATCAATGGGCTTGGAACAGGAATTACAATGCAACTTATAGACCACCTTCTGCATGAAAACTTTCTTGATTCCCCTGCCCCCAGTTTCTAGAACCTGACCTACCAAACTATCTTGTATGTAACTACTTTGTATTTATCTTCATTTTAATTCTATATATATTTATGAATGTACTTATTGGAAATAAGATCAATTAATACTTAAGGAAATTAACCCTGTTCTTTGGAAATACTGAAGCTGAAGCTTAAACACTTTGGTTACATAATAAGAAGACACGATTCATTGCTAAAGACCCTGAGGTTTACAAAGATTGAAGGCAAAAGGAGAAGGGAACGGCAGAGGATGAAGTGGATAAATTGTTTCATGGAAGCAAGAAACCTGAACTTGGACAGACTTTGGGAGATAATCGAGGGCAGAAGGACCTGGCATGCTCTGGTCCATGGGGGCGATAAAGAGTTGGATACAACTGAAAAACTGAACCTTAAAAAAATGTACTTGTCTCCCCTATTAGAGAGAAGGATTGTGTCTACTTTAAAATAGATTTTGTCTTTAGGCTAGAGTATTCACTGGAAGTGTAAGAAAACAAAAGCAACTCAGTCCTGTCATAAAGAGACTCTCTTGCTTCTGAGTCCCCCACCTCCCTGCCCCAGACAAAACAGTCTTCTGCAAAGCTGGTTAGACCCTTCTGGGCTGGCAACTTACCCATTAAAACCCATGGGTCACACATCAAGTGTAGTAGCTGAGGGGATCAGAGGATGGGTGTTTACCATGGACTTGGTATTGCTAATGTCTAAACATGTCTTTCCCTCCTCTGTCCTTAGTCCAGGAAACTTCTTGCCAGTATGGGAGTATTTCATTTTTTTGTATTTATATCTTCTGTGCCTGGCACATAATGTCTGCTTAATAAATGCGTGTTGGTCGTTGACTTACATAAAGTTCTGAATTTGACAGATATGCTTTTAATTCTCTCTATGCCCATCCCAAGGGAGCTTTTCTATTTGCTGGCCTCGATCTGAAAAGGAACCCTTTGTCAAAATTCTGTGAACAAGTGGATATTAAAGAAAAACCAATATTTTTAATCTTGTCCATTTCCTACTTTTCAAAGTGATGAGCTTGTAGAGTGCTGGTCCTAGAGTCAGGAGGACCTGAGTTCGGATCCAGCCTCACACTTAACACACACAAACAAAAAATCTAGCCATGTGACCTTGGGCAAGTTACTCAAACCCAATTGCCCTCCAAAAAGCAAAAACAATAACAACATAAATAAATAAATAAATAAAAACAAAAAAAAAAAACAATCACAACAACAAAAGAAAACCAAAGTGATAAGTTCATTTAAATAGGTTAGATTGAAATTGTGATGGCATACAGTGTCTTCTCATATTTAGCTTTCAAACTTGATGTTTACTTTGACATTTGGTCCAACTAGTACACAATCTGACTAAAGACAGAGAACTAATTCTAAAATGACTGCTTTATCTCTAACCAGTCATTGCTTGCCCATTAAAATATAGTCAATATTAAAATATAGTTCCTGACATTGAATGAATGTTTTCCAGCAGTTGTGGGAAAAGATAAGACATTATCCTTCCCTGCACCCCTTTGACCTTCAAGTCATTGAGTCTTAATGTACATATTAACTACTTTGGAAGATATTATCCAGTTCTTCACATAATACCGCTACTTCTTTGACGCTGCAATGGGCTTCAGTGTAGAAACTGCAGTTCTCTCTATTGTGATAGATTACTTTGTGCTCATTGGAGGGAGAGGTGACTAAGCATCCCATGAAATGATATGTCTTGTTTCCTTTAGGTGCATAATAAAACAATTTCTACCAAACACTTTATTTTCTTCTCCAAGGAGAACCCATCAGCCATCTTTATGGGATCTTTATGTTTAACCGTAACATCTTCGTGTCTTCTGGTTTCATTTCATTAATAGAATGTTATTATAGATGGTGTTCATTTCATAGAATAGCAGAATTTAAATCTGGATTTAAAGCAGACATTTCATCCAAGAAAAGAATCTCCACTATAACATAGCTTCCCTATAATAATTTCTTGAAGTGTGTCAACCCCATTAGTCACTGGACAAAAATATATGTTAAGAGTACCAGGGGAAGCTAGGTAGCATACTGGATAGAGTTCTGGGCCTGGAGTCAGGAGGCACCTGAGTTCAAATGCAACCTCTGACACTAACTGTGTGACCCTGGTCAAGTCACTTAATCCCCATTTCCTGGGAAAAAAAAAAACCAAACCTACAAAAAACCCCAAACTCATAGAAAAGTTAAATTTATGTTTTCAGGTATTTAAAAAACAAATCCTTTCCACCATTCCACCACTGTCTTTGTGGCAGTGGAAGAGCTCACACAGGACCAATGGCTATTTTGTACTTTTGATTGCTTTGTGCATCACTGTGGCCAAAACAAGCCTTTTATTTGGTGACTCAATCGCTGGTGATGTCCATATGTAGGCTACAAGGTGCAGTGGGAAAGAATGCTGAATTTGGATTCACAGGACATGAGTTCCAATCCTGGCTCTGTCATTTATTACCTGCATAACCTCCGGCAAACCACTTAGTCTCTTTATTTGAGAGAGGATATTGCCTGGTTCTTCATAGAATTTCTTTATTTCTTTGACTCCTGCAGTGGATATTAGTGCAAAAGCTACTAAAGTCTCTTTAAGCTTCAGTTTTGTAATTTATAAAATAAGGGAGTTGAACCAGATGACCTCTAAAGTTTTTTCAAGGTCTAAATCTATGATCCTATGATCTGTCCTTGTAGATGTATAGCCTATTTTCAGACCTCTGTGTGAGAGCTTATGTTCTGCTGGCATATGCTTTCAGAACCCAGGCTTATCTACATGCCCAGAGGAGGTTTCAGAATAGGTCTAATGTGGAGATCTTTACATTTATATTCATCAAGACTTTATATTTATCCCTAATAAATTCATACGATTAGATTTGGTATTCTTTCAGCTTGCCAAGATCTTTTTAAAAAATATTAATTCCATTATTCAGTGTATTATCTGTGTTGTTGTTTAGTCATCATTAGTCATGTCCAATTCTTTGTGACCCTGTTTTGGAATTTTCTTGGCAAAAATATTGGAATAGTGTGCCATTTCCTTCTTTAGCTCATTTTACAGATGAGGAAACTGAGGCAAACAGGGTTAAGTGACTAACTGAGGGTCACATAGTTAGTAAGTGTCTGAGGTCATATTTGAACTCAGGAAGATGAGTCTTCCTAATTCCAGGCCTGCTTCTCTGTCCATGGCACTACCTACTGCCTATATTATCCATACCTCAGTGCTACAGCATCATCTAACCAAACAACTCCTTTTACATATTCGGATTACCTCTTCATTTAATTTCATTATTTGCTTTCTAAAATTTTGAACTTAAACACTGAAGAAAAATTTTGATTTAAATTGGAGAACACAAAAAAGGGATTTTATATGAAATCATTAATCTCCATTTTATACCCCTTGGTTTTAAATAAATTCCACACATGGCTTCCCAAGCTGTTCTGCTTTATCTGTGCTTCCTTCTGTTCTCTTCTCTGAGGAAACAGAGGCCTAAAGACATGATGGGACTTTTTGAAGGTCAAGATTTGAATTCAGGTCCTGTGATTCCAAAGTCAGTGCTTTCTGCACTATCTCAGAATTCTGCATTCCAACCTAATCTCTTTTTCTAGTCTAATTTTTCTCCTATCCTTGTTATATTTCTTTTGGTTTCCTCTAGGAGCTTATCACTCATTAAAAAACAAAAAAAAACCAAACAAAAGCAAATCATCCCTGCCTGCCCTTGACTCATTTCATTTCCCCTCACCACACATCAGCATTGACCCTGGCTCACAATCTGCTTCCTCATGGTTAAACTTCAGGTGCTTTACACGAGCCAGATGAGGGGGCATAGAACCCACAGGGCTTTTGTCAAAGCTGGCAGTGTGGACTGCTGATGAAGAAAAAGGTCAGGCACATGAAACTCAACAGGAAAGAATGTCGCCTGAGCATGGAGGGGATTGTAGAAGACATAAGAAACGCGATCCCCTTCGGACAGTTCCTCACGGTCTTCCTTTGATGGTCTTTTATTTTGATCTTCCTGGTCTCCCCTCTTTAAAGCGCCCCCCCTACCCCCACCCCCCTACTCCAGGCTCTCCATTTCCAGGCACACTTGGCAGTAAGTTCCTCTTCTAATTAGAAAGGTAGGGCAAAGTGAGGGTTTTCTGGGCGGTTGTTATTGCTCTATCTTTACATGGATCCTTTGGCTTAGGAACAGTGGCACATCAAATAGAGTTTAAGTACAAAGAACAGCTGAGAGGATCTGAAGGGGGCAGAGCTATGTCATTTAGTGCTACTCTGTGATGGGTATTTAGGACTGAAAATGTAAGTATTTTCGTGAGATGCTGCAGAGTACAAAAGCAAATATTAGAGGAGAATGGGCACTGGGTCTGTTTGATGAATTTCCTGACAATCAACTTCAGATTTTTCCTTCTTTTTTAGCTTGTGCGCATCGTTTTTCCGGATCTTGGTACCAGGAGGCTGGGCACAAGAGGAAGTGCCAGGTAGTGTTGCTTTATTTAAAAATCATAAAATACAGGGCCTTGGGAAACCCCAGAATGGATATGAATGAAGAAGAAAACACTTAACAAAGAGAAATATTTATCAAATTTAATGCCAATTAAGTCTTACGTGCCTTAAAGGTGACTTAAAGAAATGTAGCCTTTCTCCAGAACTGAAGACTTATTACATGTGTTCAATTGACTGCTTTCAATTTCTTAGGATTGTTGGGTTTTTGTTTTGTTTTGTTTGAGTGAAATGGTTGGGGGTTTTTTGTTTTGTTTTTGCTACCGGTACAAAAGCATTAAAATTTTCAGAGGTTTCAATATACTAAACATGTCCATATGTAAATCCCATAGCTTATTTAAATATTTAAACCCATTCAAAGAAAAATAAAAAAAAAATTTAAATTTATTTATTTTTTGCTTTTTGGAGGTCAATTGGGGTTGAGTGACTTGCCCAAAGTCACACGGCTAGTAAGTGTGTCAAGTGTCAGAGGCTGGATTTGAACGCAAGTCCTCCTGACCCCAGGGCCAGTGATGTATTCACTGTGCCACCTAGCTGCCTAGAAAAATCTAATTGTTTTAATAATCTTAGAAGCAGATTATTAGTTGAGGTAATTGGCATAATTCCAAAATTCTCACTTAAATGGTATGTTTGAATGGACCTGGGTTTCTAGATTGAAATCTTTATTTCTAAGCACAGAAGGAAACTCAGGTGTTATCCTTTAAATCATGGAATGTGATGTTTCTCAAGTATAACTTATTGGTTGTTTCAAATCAAGAATGAAAGGAAGGTAGTAAAAAAGGTCTGAGGTGAGAAAAGGAATGTGTTCTCCCCTTCTAATATAGGAAAACAAACAAGAATTGGAGGCAGTTGCCAAATTAGTCAAATATTGGGCAAAGAAACAGCATTAATAACTTGAAATATTTTTGTCTTATTGACACTTAAACTGAGTAGACAGTTTTTTTATTTCTTCCTTCTCTCCCTCCCTTCCTTCTTTCCTTCCATCCATCCATCTTTCCATCTTTCCTTCCTCTTTCTTCCTTCTTTCCTTTCATCCATACATCTTTCCTTCCTTCTTTCCTCCTTCCCTCTTGTCTTTCCTTCCTTCATCCTTTCCTTCTTTCTTCTTTCCTCCCTCCCTCCTTCCTTCCCCTCTTTCCTCCCTATTTCTTATTCTCTTTTAAAATAAAGCTTTATTAATACTTTTTGTCTTTATGTCACAGTTGTTTCTAGAAATACCTCCTTTCCCTACCTTGTAACAAAAACAGTTAAGCAAAAACACACAGTGACCATAGGTAGTATATATAACATAACGTACTGGTTGGCTCCTATCACTCTGCAAAAAGAGGAGGTATCAAAGAAACAATATTTACTATATGCTTACTTTACACTAACTATTAGACTAGCTGCTGGGGTACAAGTACAAAGAAAGAAACAATTTTTGTCCCAAAGAAACTTAACATTCTGCTGGGGAACAACAAAATACGTGTGAAACTATTCACAGCATGAATATGAAGTGAATAAATAGAAGCATGTCTAATATAATATGTGGGTGGGGGGGGGAGAAGTTAAATGCAGGGTGTTGAGAGGAAGGACACCAGTAGTTAACTAGCAAACCAATAATGAACTAGTACTAAACCTGTCTTTCCTCTCTGCCTTTATGTTGATAGGGCTGCCATTCTGGCAGTCACCCAGGCTCCTTGAGAATAAGTAGGTATGCTTCATGATCTAAACTATGAGGCCATTACTGATTTTTCAGTAACTCGGCGTCACTCTTCCTTTTTTTGTGATCTTTTCATTTATGCTGCTGTAGTCATGGGGCATACAATTCTTTTCGTTCTGCTTTTAATAGTCCATTTTTAAAATCCATAAAAGGTCCAGAAATTATGACCCAACCTGGAGGAAAAAGAACCACATTTTCTGAAAAGCATTTGGAAGGCCATTAACCATGACCAGTTCAGGGAATCTGCTGGGTACCAGTTCAGCTTCCCTCCAAAGAAAAGGGGCAATGGCACACTGGGGGCCTCCTTTTCTCTCCTGATCTCTGTGGAAAGAGTTAGGGAGGTAGGGTAGAACAGAAATTTCTTGAGGCCCATAAGGTGACATGATGCAGTGTTGTTTGTCCCCAACACAAAGGTTTAGATTGGGCTGAATTACTGCCTTTGTGTTTTGTGTTTGTATGTTTCTGGAGACTGGATCTCCCCATATCATCTAGACTGAAAGACTACCGCTAATTGACATGAGAGTATTCACCTACTCTCCTTAGGCAGTCTGCTAGCTCTCTGGGCCGCTTGGGACTCACCATATTGGTATTGGACTTAGCGTGGACACCCAATTGGTTTTAACCCTCCTATACCTCAGAACTCCCAAGCTCAAACCTTTTTAGGTGTGGTTTTGTTTTTAAATCACAAATACAGTGAGTGACAAAGTTAATTAAAGGGCTCCAAAACTGTAGTTAATCAATAATATTTGTTCTTCAAGGCTTCACTGAATTACCACCCCCTCTTGAATCCTTCTCTACCCTTCCCAGCCTCTTAAATGATGTCTTCCTCCTCCAAATTCTCTCTTTTTTTAAACAATCAGGGTTAAGTAACTTGCTCAAGGTTACACAGCCAGTTATTTCTGGGTGTGGTGCTGAGTATCTGAGCCCGGATTTGATCCAGGTCATCCCGACACTGGAGCCGGTGCTCTTACTCGCTGAGCCACCTGGCCGCCCCTAAGCAATTGGGGTTAAGTAACTTGCTCAAGGTTACACGGCCAGGTGTTTCTGGGTGGGACTCCTCCAAATTCTTGAACCAGATTGTAAGCTCCAGAAGAATAGAGGCTATTTCTTGATTATTTTCCACAATATACTGTACATGGAAGATACTTTTTAAAAAATTTTTTTCCAATTATATGTAAAGACAATTTTTAATATTAGTTTAACAAAATTTTAAGTTCAGATTTTTCTCCCTCCCTGTCTAAAAAGGTAAAGCAATTTGATATAGGTTATATCACATTGGTAGATACTTAATAAGTGGTTGTTGAGTGAATAAATGAACTATGACGCTTTTGTTGTGCACCATTGATTGTCACTTTTCCATAAATATGAATTACCATTTTATTTTCTTCTTTCTGGACTTTGATTTCATTGGTATAGAGAACTCCCAATGAGAAATCTCTTTCTACTAGTAAAAGCAACAGGGCTTGATGATTAGTTTGGCACTGCAAATGATCTGCCTTTCAGAAGATCTCTTTTAACATTTTTTTTTCAGGTACCATTATGATGGAATCTGCATCAAGAAAGGTTCCTACATCTATGGCCAGTATTGCTATTTGCTAAGTGAAAAAAAGTATCACAGGTTAGTGTTTGGGTTCCTCTGGTCCTGTTGAAAGTCCCAACCTACTTTTCCAACCTTATCCCCCACTCTGCCCGAACATTAACCAGATGCTCCAACCAGAATATACCATATGTAAGCCTGCTTCTGTCTTTGCCCACACTATTTCCCTCACCTGGAATGTCCTCCTTTCTCCTGTCCCCCTAAATGAATTCCACTCTTATGATGAGAACCACTCAGAAAGATTGTGATTATAGTTCATTTTAGAGCTAAGTTTAAATGCCCTAGACTCACTGCTATACCTATTCAGTTCACAAAACCCTCACCCAACTCTACTGTAGTGAATAGAACCCTGGATTTGAAGTCAGATATTCTGTGTTCATATCCCAAGTAGCTTTATTACTTATGATCTGTGTAACTTCGAACAGTCCATTTAATATTTTAAAATCTCAGTTTCATCTTCTGTAAAAATGCAGGGACTGGTCTAGATCAGAAGTTCTCAACTTTTACTTTGTACCATGGTCCCCACTTTCACAGTCTGGTGAAGACAATAGAATACCCCTTCTCAGAATAATCAGACAAGCAATAGAAATCAATGCTAAATTTCATTTAGAAGTCAGTGAAAAATAAAGATGTAATTAGTGTTTTTCTGATCCAAGTTCACGAGCCCCTCTGGATCCCTTCAGGATCTGTGGACCACGTGTTAAGAGCCTCTGGTCCGGATGATGAGTAAGATTATTTCTGGCTCTAAATCCTGTTGTCTTAGCACTGCTTTTCCTACTCGTTGATTCTACCTATCTCAACTGCAGGGAAGACCTTCAACCTGATAGTTTATGCTTTCTCTCAAAGAATTTCCCAAGAACACCACTTGTAAAGCCCTCTTGTGACTATCAAAAGTCACCATCAGTTTCCTGAACAACAAAGCCTTTTCTCAGTCTTCATCCTTTTTGATATTCCAGTAGAATTTGAGGATGTTGACCAACTACTCCCTTCTATATAATCGGTCAATAAGCATTCATTTAGTGCCGACTGTTTGCCAGGCACTACTGGCAAACATGCTCTGTGTGTATTTTGTGGGGATATATAGACAAAAGTGAAACAGCCACTGCCTTCAAAGAGCTTACACTCTGCAAATTTCTAAAACTGCTTCCTCTGTACCCTTTGTGATATACTTTATCCAATTCTTCCCCTCCCTGACTGCTCCCCCTCTTTCTCATGTGATGGCCCCTCTTTTGCATCTTGACCTTTAAATTTGTGTGCATCCCAAGGTTTTCTTCCTGGCAATTTCTCCTTCTTCTTGGAGACTGAATTCACTCCCAGGACTTCTGTTATCCCTTATGTATACAATAACGTGTTGTAATGAAAAGAAAAATGGACTTAAAGTTGAGAAAGATTTGAGTTCAAATCTAGTCTCCAACAATTAATAGCAGTGCAACCATAGATAAGTCTCTTTAAAAAGTCTCTAAAGAGACTCAGAAGTCTCTGAGCTTCAATTTCCTCATATCTCAACATATGTCATATGCATTCCTATCTCTTTGTGAATGCCCTTCCCTTGTCTGCCAGTCTTTCCAAAAAATAGACATTTTTCATGGCCTGGGTTAATTACCACCTTCTCTTGAAGTGATGTCTCCCAGATTCTCATACTAGATTGTAAGCTCCAATAATGTAGATATTGTGTCCTAATTAGACTTGTATTTCCTACAGTTCTCTTCACATAGTAGATACTTAGTGAATGGTTTTTAAATGAATAAAAGAACTTTATACCATCGATATAGCACTCATTATATGTCATTTTCTCTTTTTTTAAAGAGAAAATAATCTTTTTTAATGTTCTGGGGAAACATTTGTGCTATTTTTTTCATCCTACCCATGATTTTTGTCACATTCCTGTTCATATTTTCATAGTAATAATACAAAGGAAAGTTGAACAAAATCCAAAAAGAAAATGACCACGTGCATTAATTTTTTCATATTATGGAGTCATAATTGACTAGGTAATTGATTTGGCCTAGGTCAGTTTGCTTGCCATGAGATTCAAGTGTACACCATTTTCTATAAATGTGAAATATTTTTCTTATTGTCTTCTTTTCTGGATCTTTAATCTCACCACTCTAAGGAATTCTCAGTGAGGAAACTCCTTCTGCCAGCGAACATCAGCAAGTTATAGTCTACTGACGTTGTCTGGGGCCTGGATCAACAGGGTCAGAGACAATACTTAAATTTAAATCTTCCTTAATTTCTTACTCCAAGGCTGGCTCTCTATCTCTTATTCTGCCTATTATTACTATTATTCTATATATCATATGTAACATACACCATATAACATAATTATTATATTGTATTTGTATATTATAACATATGATAGTAATAAGATATTGTATACATTATCATTCCAGCTATAGTATAAGTTCCTTGAGACCAGAGTCTGTGACTTGTACTTGTTTGTCTCTCTTAAACTGCCTTGTAATTATTGAATAAGCAATTATTTCTTGAACCTATAACATTAACAGCATGGGAAAGGCTCTGATATCCATCCCCTTTTCTTCACTCACATAGCCGCCATCTTAGTTTAAGGCTTTATCACCTCTCACCCGGGCTTTTGCGATAGCTTCCTACTTGTTCTCTCTGCTTTTAGTATCTTTCCTCTCCAAGTCACTGTCCAAATGACTGCCAAATTGGTATTCGTATAGTGCAGACCTGACCCTGTTATCTCTCTGATCCAGAAGCTTCAATGACTTCCTCACAAAGCCATGACCTTGGAATTTAAATCCCTTCACAATCTGGTGCCAACATATCTTTTCAAACTTATTTTCTACTCTTTCCCCTCAGCGCACTCTATTATGTTCCAGACAAATTGGGCTGATTGACATTCCCCGTTCATGACATTCCTTCTCTTGCCCCCATACATTTGTACAGGGTATCCTTTATGGTCTGAACCCTCTCCCTACTCACCCCTGCCTTGTAGAATCATTAGTTTTCCTGAAACATCAGCTCAAATGCCACTTTTTATTTTTTGATCGCCCAGTGGTTAGTCCTCTCACGGTTTGAGACCACTCCTTAGATATTCTTTAAATTTACCTTACATATACTTTGTAGTTGCTTCTCTGTACACATATTCATGGGATAATAGGAATGTGCATTGAGTACAGAGGGACCTTAGAAGCCATTTACTAATCCGCTCTGCTTGTATTGTGTTCTCTCAGTAGAATATAAGCTTCTTGAAAAATTTTTAAATTTACTTTTCGTTCATAACATTCAGTTCCACAAGCTTTTGAATTTCAGATTTTCTCCCCCTCCCTCTTCCCCCCTTCCCCCTATGGTAGCATGCAATCTGATATAAGTTCTACAGATACCTTTGCATTAAACATTAGTCAAATAGTAAAGAAAGATTATAACCAATGGAATGAACAATGAGAAAGAAGGAACAAAACAAAACAAGAAAAAAGAGAGAGAACCGGTAGTTTACTTCAATCTGCATTCAGACTCCGTAAATCTTTCTCTGGATGTGCATAGCCTTAGAATATAAGCTTCTTGAAGGCAGGGACTGTTTAGTTTGTATATTTTTATCCCTAAAATTTCACATACTATCTCTGCTTAATAAATGCTTGTTAAGTTGAATTAAATACAACTTAATTTTTGCCTGGTATGGTGAAACTGTGTATAGTTAGTGTATTTAAGTTGGAGAGAAAGTGTAATTATTACCAGTGAATACAGGATTGGCCCTGTCAAATTGTCATGTGAAGAACTGCGATCTGGGGAGAAGGTGAGATCAGTGGAATTCTGGTGATAGAAAGGCATGTGACTAAAGTGGTCTTGGGTGCTTTATTCTGTGTGTGCCATTGTACTCTGCTAAAGTACCAACACTTGCAGAAAGCAAACAGGATGGTGTAGGGTGGATGTTTTCCCTCTAGGGGTTTCTTACATGCTTTAGTTAAGCTGACACAACTTTTGGTACAGACACATCTAGCAGAACAGCTGTTTAGGAATAGCCTGTGATGAACCTGACTTCAGGTTTAGCTGAAGCTATATGCCTATTGGAACTGTCTAAATTGCTCTGAGCCTGCTAGAGTCTAGAAGCATCATACTTGTATATAAAGAAGAAAACAGTCCCTGTGGTGAAAGAATTATCAATCTAATTGGAGAGAGATGATACATATATTAGAAATTAATAATAACATGCTAAGTGGCAAGTGAATACTATGGATAAATATCCATTAAATCATATATTTAGAGTTTGAAGGGAACTTGAAGGCCATCTGGTTTACCCTCCAGTTTTACACGTGAGAATACTGAGGTCAAGTTGACTTGAGGTCGTCCAAAGTCATAGAAACAGGAGGAAGACAGGGGGAATTCATTGTGGGCTTGGGTGATCAGGAAAGATTTCACAGAGAAGATGGGGCTTGAATTGGCATTTGAAGGAAGGATGAGTATGATTTTGATTATCAGAGAGGAATGGGAGGGCTTTTTTAGTACAGGGAAAAGTATAAATTGTCATTTGCTACTGGCCTTAGAAAAAAAGAGGTGTGTTGTAGCAGAAGTTATAGCTACATGTTGTGCTTCCATATATAACTGGACCGTGTTCCTGGGACATGCATTTGGGGACGTGACAGAGAGCATTGTCAAACTTGTTTAAAGCTGATTATCACCAGTGTCCACTGCTGGCAATCTAGGCATGATCAAATAATATTCCTAGACAGAATCTCTAAGGGCTATGAAATAGGAATCTGAAAGACTTAAAAGAGCAGACAGTTTCCTCATTACTACCAAGATAAGGATCTTAGAATGGGAAATGAACAACTGACTAAACTGGTGTTAGAAATGGGACTTGGCTCTTTGGACTAGAGCAAGAGATATTAAGAACTTTTGATCAGGAAGGATACCTAATGAATGCCTAGATGATGGTGTTTGCTTAGAGATTGGCTGATTTAATTTAGAGGGCTTTCAACTGAAAAGAGAGAAAGAAAGAGAAAACATTGATATAGAGATTCTAAATCAGGTACTGCAGAGAGAAACAGATATGATTTAAGAAGAATCGTAATACATAGGAAACATTGACTCTACTGTCAATATTGTTAGATTGGTTATAAGATTCTTGCAGCTAGGTGTCATAATGTATAGAGCTTAGAATCAGAAACACTCATCTTCATGAATTCAAAGCCAGACTCAGACACTTATCAGCAGTGTGACCCTGGGCAAGTCACTTAATGCCTTTTACCCTAGTCCACCATCTGTAAAATGAGTTGCAAAAGAAAATGGCAAATTACTTCAGTTTCCTTGCTGAGAAAACCCTGAAATGGGGTCCTTGAGAGTTGGTCATGACTGAACAACAATAACAAAACGTTCTTGAGGGCAGAAACGGCTTTGTCTTTGCAGCAGCAGTGCCGAGCGTAAAGCCTGACACTTCATAGCGGCTTGATAAATGTTTGTTAAATTTAATATAGTTTGTTAAATTTCATTATATACCAAGGTACAGAATATGTGCAACAAACTTAGTGAGCTGGAAGTTATAGTGTGGAGTAGTCAGTGCAGACCCAGGAATCATTGAAACTTTGTAGATATGATTCAAGAGGGAACTGTGTGGATGGAAGGGTTCATCTTGTTCAGAAGGAGCAGAAAAAGTAAAAAGGACGTCAGGGTAGCCTAGTACATCAAGAAAATATTTGTGTGGGTGGAAATCCACAAACTCAGAGGAGAAAGTCATGGTGGAAAACATTTGAGTAAAGGTCAAAGGAGGGAGACACAAACTATATAATCATGGAAGTCTCCTACCAGGCAGAGAATTTGAATGATGAGTTCTAAATACAGATCACAAAACTGGCAAAGAGGAGGAAATGGTTGTGATGGCACTTCAACTCTGAAGATATCCACTTGAGTATTCTCTCTCCTAAAAGGAGAACAGCTAATAAATTCTTGACTTGCCATGCTTTCATCTTTGAAAAAGCCAAGAAAGTGATAAGGATTACTCTTATTCTGAATCTGGTTGTGATTAATAAGGAAGTACTAGTTGGTAAAGTAGAGTTGACTAGCCCTTTTGAGGTAGTGACTGCCATCTTAGAGTTTGTGACTCAATTCACTTCAATAGACATTTATTAAATACCTAATATGTGTAAGACACTGTGGTAGACAATAGGAAGACAGGAAAAAAACCTCTGCCTCAGGAATATTATGTTATATTAGCTACAGCACATAAATACATCAGTAAATAGAAAGTGATCCGAGGAGGAAGAAAACAGGAACCTAGGAAGATTAGGTAAGGATTCATGGAGGTGATAACTGATCCAAACTTTGAAGAAAAAAAAAGAGTTTTTGAGTAGACAGTGTTATGGTCAGATCTGTCCTTTGGGAAGATTATTTGGCAGCTTAATGGAGAATGGATCGGGCAAGAAGGAAACTGAAAGCAGGGAAAAACTTAGGAAGTTATTGCAATAGTTCAGGTGAGAAGTGATGAAAACTTGCAATAAGATGGGGGAAAAGGGAAAGGATGTGAAAAAACCTTCTGGAAGTAATATCAGCAAGACTTGGCTGCTGACTGAATGCAGGGAGTTAAGGATGACTCCAGGGTTATCAAGCTCTGTAATTAGAAAGATGGAATAGACAGAAAATGAGAATTTTGGAGTAAGGTTGAAAATAGGGAGAAAAATGATTAATTCTGTTTTAGACATGTTGCATCTATATAAAGATGATAACTGAACCCATGGGAGAAGATGAGATCACCAAGGGAGAAGGTATTGTGAGAATAAAAGAGTTAAGACTCTTGGGAAACATGCTGCTGAAGGAAGGCAGGGGATAGGATGAAGAATGAGAATTGAAAAGTGCAGTCAGAGAGGTAGAAAAACAGCATACAGGGAACAGAAGGCGTTTATATGGTATGGACACCATATTATAGATGTGGAATATTTGGTGAATTTATGGATGTAACAAAACTGGAAGGAATCATTTGGTTGGCAGAATTGGGTTCCAAAAATATCTTAACAGTCAAAAAAGGATAGACTAGAGTTAACAAGCTGATTTTTAATAGAACTGAACAAAAAGTTCTTCCTTTGTGTTACAAAGTCACTGTTTTTTTTATTGCTAAATCAGTACTAAGGCACTAATATTGAATGAGAGAAATGTAGTCAGAGGAAGATTGGGAAATCATTTACAATAAGAGTCAGCTGTGTGGTTTGGCAGGCAAGGGTAATACAATATTAGACTAAATTAATAGCAGCATAGTACCTAGTTTGAGATAGCAAGAGTTCCTTTGTGTTTGGCCTCTCTGGGGTATTATGTCTAGTTCTGGGTACCATATTTCAGAAAGTATATTGACAAACTGGAGGGCATCCAACAGAAAGATGATGACATGACTATAAACTATGACATATAAGGAATGGGTGAAAGAACTAGAGATATTTAGTCTAAAGAAAAGAATTGTGGGAGTAGGGGATGATAACCATCTTCAGATATTGGAAGAAGAATTAAGCTTCTTAAATCTATGATTTAATTAAATGTTGCCTTAAGTAATCTCCAAGGTCTCTTCCAACTCTATGATTATATGAAGGGGATGTGTTTGGAGGACAACGTGCTGCATTCCCTTGCACAAAGTAGGAGCTTAGCATATTTATTGATTGGATAAATCACTGAAAAATCTTTAGGTTTGAGGGCATTTGTACTCTCATATGAATCTGGCATAGCTTGTTCTGATGAGAATACTGTATACCATTGTATACCAGAACTGATAAGTTCACATTCCTTGTTAGCATCTTTGTCTAAAAATATGAGTCATTGGCCTATCCCATCAAGGTTTTGCCCACACATCAATTGTTTTGAGTTCTGTAGCATCCAGACTATTAGTAAGGTGGCTCATCTGCTTGGTGGACGACTGTCACCTTTGCTACATGGCCCGCCTAATATCTTTGTGCACGGTAGATTGCCTCTAACGCTGCCATCGCTGTTGTTCAGCTGTGGAATTCCTACTTAGGCATGTATTTCTACAGAGAAATTTTTAACATTTCTTTACATTTCATGTTCATTTGCTCCAGCATTTGAATATCTATGTCTCTGTATGTATCTATATAAACAACTGTATATGCATACATGTACATATGTGTATATAGACACACACACATATAGATCACTGCAGGGAGTGTTGTGAAATTAAAGATATCAGCCCTAATTTTATAGGCACTTCCTCATCCATTTGGATCCTCGTCCTTTATAGATTATGGATGAAACTAATCCAGAGGATGCTTTACGTCTTTGAATCCAATCTTCATCCAGCCTGTTTTGTTGTGATGGTGACCAGATCACTGGTCAGAAGCTCATAGATTTAGAGTTAAGAGCTACCTCAGAGGTCTTCGAGTCGAGCCCTTGCACAATCATCATGATTTTGGTGTTTCTTTAACCTATGCAGTGTCTGATGTTGAATAAAATCTGTGTGGCAACAAGAGAGATTTCCACATTCATTATAATTCCATGATCTTGTGAATTTGAAGACTCTTTTCACGAGACTTTGCCCAAGTTCATGAAATAGTGTACATTATTGATATTCAAGCTATTTATGAATACCATCCTGGATAAGTACTGCTGATTTCATACCCACTTTGATTCATCTCTAAGCCAGTCAGCAGGGATTTGCAGATGCCATTTTTATCAATGATGCCTACATAAAATACATGGTAGCTTTTCTTAGAGAGGGCACATTTTCACTCGCAGCAAAAGCATCTGTGAAATGTTTGCCATCAGTCAGAATTTGATTTTCTAGTCAATATACTAGAACTTCTCTAATGTTGCTGTGATTAGTTTTGCAGTTTCTATCCCTTTGTCAGCTGTCTTTGTGGACTTGATGTGGCATCACTCTGTAAACACCCTGATTTGAGTTATGCATCCAGTATTTATCTGCTTGATGATATTAAAGTGGACTGCATTCACTCCTCTTTGGTGTACTTTGCTCAATGCCACAATTTTTTCTATCATTAAATAGATTTCTTTTGGTTAATTACCTCCTAAACAGAACATGCAAAATCTTTATAGACCCCACTTTTATTTTCTAAGTGTCTGGATAGCCTATATATTGAAAAATTCAAGCAAAAGTCTACCTGCCCCTAAGTGGTATAATTCTGTAAGTCCTTTGTGACATGAGAAATGATGATGACAGTATAAACTTATAAGGGGATGGTAATTGAGCAAGAGTTGCTGAGGTTTTCAGGCTTGCAATTTCCCCCCTATATGTATCTCCATCTTAAAAGCTGTGTCTTGGACCAGCCCTGTCCAAACAAAAAGAACTGAAGATCTTCTCAGGGTCAGAAATGATTGCCCCCATACCAGGGTACACAGTCTAGGAGGAAAAGGAGAGGCAAAAGGTATGGTGGCCAAAGAAGTGTCTCCTCACCTGGACCACCTTTGACTATAAGCTGTAAGGAGAAATTGCAATCCTAGGCAGCCCAGCTGATTGTCACTGCACCAAGTCAGAACAGGATGCTGCCAGCAACAGAACTATGAATAGAGATGGACAAAAAAGCAGCAAAGTTAGGAGCCTGTCCTCCACTGACTTGAACATGACAGCCCTGGAGCATATGGATGAGAAAACCCACGGGGCAGTGCCTAGGCTGTGAGCGGGGAGGACTTAGAATGTATGCAGCTTCCAACTAGAGTGTTAAGGCAAAGCATGAAAACTGTGTCTCTGAATTAGGGCAAGCCTGCAGACTTGTTCTGAGCTGCCTTGGCAGAGCTGTGGGCACACAGCTGCTGTGGTAGCTTGTTTAATATACTTTGGTTTTAGTGGTTTTATTTTTTGGTCATGGGGAAAGCTTGTTTGGAGTTAGGCCATGTTAATGGCAGATTCCATTATATGAGTCATGGAATTAGGGGTCATGGACATATGGAGAACAATAAAGGCTGGCTGGATCATAGTTTTCCCAGTGTATGGTAGCTTGAACTAATATTGTAATTGCATAAATCCACACTGAATACAATCCCTTGAGAAATAAGAATTAGTTCCCACCCCCAAAATGGTAGAAATGTGTGGCAAAAGTTCTACAAACTTTTTTTGGTATTATTTAGCAAGTCATAGTGAAATTGGAGTTCTCCCTATGGGTGTCCCCACCACTCCCAAGCATGTAGGGCAAGCATGGGATTTCCAGCACCTGGGCTTTTATCACTGAAAAGAATAAGACACTAGTGCAGAGAGCTTCCTGGTGTTTACATGGAAGCAGACAGTTCTTGATTTATTAGAATTAAAAATGGAAAAAAATTAATTTTAAGGACACTTTTCCTGCCAACAGAAGAACTAAAAAAAATTTCTGCAAATCAGTTCTTTACTTTATATTGATTCTTTTGTCTGGATCTATTCTACTTTTCTCCGTTTCCTTCCATGGTTTGTTTTTAATTCATTCAGTTGTTCTTATATAAAAACATCAGTATCCCACTTGTTCCATTGAAATGGTAGCACAATTGTCTTTCCCGAGAATCAAAATCATGTAAGTCATTAACAAGAAATGGAGTGGGACTCATTAACATAAGGAAGTACATTTGCCGACAGATGAATATGAGTTGTACAGCTGGAACTCATCATTATATGCCCAATTGGGCAGGCAGTTCTACTTTCCCAGAAATAATTTTAACGAATAGGACTTAAGAGCATGAAACCTATTGTGTGAATAAAACCCAGATGCCAGTAAACTTACAGATAAGAATCTTTTAAATTTCACCCAAATTGCCTTAAAAAGACACTATTTTGCCAGGTGTAGAAATTGTTATTTTTAAATTAAATTTTTAATATTCAACTAGGTTAGGATAATAAAGGACCCTACTTTTAAATGAAAACTTTAATAAATATTTTCCTTGTGTAAGAATCTACTAACAACATCCAGTATCAATTTGTTGTGTTGGGGGCTCTGCCTACCCAAAAACTGTTGGGGTTTCATGATGTGTTGTGGTAGAATCGTCTCAAAGAATTCAGAGTCAGACCACTTCTAATCCAAGTGCAGGCATTTATTGAGATTTACGCCTCTCATGAAGTAGGCTAAATTCCAAGATGAACCAGCAACTTGAGAGAAAGCAAGATGGATTTTCTAATAGGGTAAAGATGTAATTACACAACAGAAATTTACATAGAACACAGGAGTATAATTAATATCAGAAAGGCAAGAGGAGCTTATTAAGGGATTAGGTAATGGAGGAGGGGTCCCATCTGTGTTTTGGGAGTTAAACATTCTGGTCATACTGCCCTCCAATTGGCGAGCTATGGTGGTCCTGTCTGGTCAGGATAGATAGGTATTGTGGTCCTGTCCAGTGAGCAGTGAAGCATATAAGAAGAAGTTAAGACATTGTCTGGAGTGTGGGGGCTAGGTAGGTACAATGGGCCTGCTGTTCCGTGGGGCTGGGCCTACAATGAAGTTAGAATACTGGGATTGGGGGGCAGCTGTATTGGTATTCCATCATTCCCCCCTCAAAGAGCTAGAGTCCAAATTCATTTGGGAAAAGTGATGAAAGTCTCAGCTTCTGTAGCTTCTTCACACTGAAAAGGGGTGTAGAGCTGTCCCTGTCTCAGTGGGACCCGAGGAGTAGGCTGACTGGAATTGAGCACAGTTCACATCCAGGGGATGATGGGTAAGTATGAACTGGTATCTACTGTTTGCTGCCAACTCTAGGTGAATTGGTCTGTAATCTGAGAGACACAAATCTGACAGGTAGGTTCAATAGGAAGGGACCCAGATATAAGAAGAAAGAAATATCTATTTACAAGCAGTTGAGTAGGCCAAGTACCCATTTACTAAATTATTTAGGATTATAGTTTTAGGCTGAATAGCTCAGATCTAGCACACATTTTCTTCTCTCAGATGTATCCCAGTCTTACTATATGGGATAATGATTAACTTTGTGTTTGTACCTTTGTTTCACAAACTTCTTTTTACTTGACTCTGCAGGTAGGCAGATGATAATCCTGTGTACTGATTTACCCAGTGGTTTGGAATATGGAATGACTACACATGCAGAATGAAAACAGCAAAGTTTCACATACATGCATTATCTTTTACTGACTGCTTGCTCTAATTAGAGAAATTTGTCATAAAAGGAAAAAGCAGGGGCATGACGTATGACAGTATAAAACATCTTTAGCTCTGTTTGAATTCGGATAAGAGTCACTTTAATTCCATCTCACAGTCAGACTCAGGTGAAAAAGATTCCTTTTCAAAGGAAGACAATGGAGAAACTGAGCCAGGAGGGTCCTATCTTAGATTGAGGCTAAAATTGTCCTCTTGGCTTTTCCCAAAAGCAAACCTTCAGCTAAAGCAGGATTCCCTCTGAATAGATTGTGGCATTTCTCTCAAATGCTGATTTAATGAAGACAACTACATCTAAATTCAAACTCAAAATTATTTGTGGTCCTAAAGGCTTTTACTTTAATTGACAAGTCTCACCCATCACAGTTCAGGGCTAGATAAAATTGTTATTACCATGACTTACAAACTTAAGAGATTTCACTTCTCAGTAAGCCATGTTCATTGTTTAGGAATTCCATAACCCAAATGAGTTCTTTTTCCCTCTTGACTCATAGATGAAGAGTACTTTATAATTTACGGAGCTCTTCCCCCCAACTCTGTCAAATAGGTAGTCCAAATACATTACCATCCATATTTTTCAGATTTGAAAACAGGCTCAGAAAGATTAATTAATTGGCCATGGTCACAGGGCCATTAAGTGGTACAGCCATTTGAATCAAGGTCTCTTGACTCCTGTACTACTGCTTTTTTTTTTTCATTATATCACATTGCTCTTTTTTTAAATTTAATTTTTTTCAAATTCTTTATTAACTGCTGATTTACATCATTCATTTCTGCCAGATTTTGAGTTACAAATTTTCTACCCATTTTTCCCCAAAATAGCAGTCCCACAGGATATCCACTCCTCCAATCTGCTCTCTCCCATATTTTCTCCCATACCCCTTTCGACTTTTCCAGTAGGGCATGGTGGATCTCTATGCCCCAGTGTCTGTATATCTTATTTCCCAATTACATGTAAAATAGTATTAATAATAGTATATATATTTTAAACATTTGATTTTAAAACTTTGAATTCCAGATTCATTCCCTTCCTCTGTTGTCATCCACCCTTAGTGGGAAGATAAACAGTTCAGTATAGGTTGCACAAGTGTAGCTAATGCAAAACATTAACATAGTAGATATATTGTAAAAGACTGACTATATTTCTCTCCCTCCTATCCCACCTTCCACTTGTTCTATTCTCTACTTTGATCCTGTACCTTTTCAAAAGTGAGTGCTTCCAACTTCCCTCCCCCCCAATCTGTCCTCCTTCATCCCCCCTCTCATCCCCTTCCCCCCTACTCTCCTGTAGGGTGAGATACCCTATTTAGTGTGTATTTCATTCCTTCCCCAAGCCAAATTCAATGAGAATAAGGTTGACCCATTCCCTTTTGCCTTCCTATTCTTCCCCTCCATTGTAACCCTTTTCCCTTGCCTCTTCTATATGAGATAGTTTACCCTATTCTGTCTCTCCCCATCTCTTCTTGTTATATTCCTCTCTCACCTCTTAATTTCACCTTTTAAGTATCATCCCTTCCTGTTAAATTGGTCCTGTGACCTCTATCTATGTATACCTGTAAACATATATACACATTCACAGATGTATTCATATGCCCATATACCCTCGTATATAGACACACACACACACACACATATATATATATATATATATATTTCTATTCCCTTCAACTATTTTTCATACTGACAAAAGTTTCATCAGTTACAATTATTGTTTTTCCATGTAGGAATGGTTTTTTTTTTAAGCAATTGGGGTTAAGTAACTTGCTCAAGGTTACATGGCTAGTTATTTCTGGGTGTGGTGCTGAGTATCTGAGCCCAGATTTGGTCCCCAGGTCATCCCAACACTGGAGCTGGTGCTCTTACTTGCTGAGCCACCTGGCCACCTCTAAGCAATTGGGATTAAGTAACTTGCTCAAGGTTACACAGCCAGGTGTTTCTGGATGGGTGCTAAGTGTCTGAGCCTGGGATTTGATCCCCAGGTCATCCCGATACTGGAGCTGGTACTCTTACTTGCTGTGCTACCTGGCTGTCCCACCATGTAGGAATGTTAATAGTTCAACTTTGATAAGTTCCTTATTATTTCTTTTCCCTGTTTGCCTTCTCATGCTTCTCTTGCTTCTTGTATTTGAATGTCAAATTTTCTATTCAACTCTGGTTTTTACATCAAGAATGCTTGAAAGTCCTCTATTCCACTGAATGACCATATTTTCCCCTGAAACATTATACTCAGTTTTGCTGGGTAGGTGATTCTTGGTTTTAATCACAGCTTCTTTGACCTCCGGAATATCATATTCCAAGTCCTTCGATCCCTCAGTATAGAAGCTGCCAGATCCTGGGTTATCCTGATTGTGTTTCCACAATATTAAAATTGTTTCTTCCTGGCTGCTTGTAACATTCTCTCCTTGATTGGAATTCCAGAACCTGGCTATAATATTTCTAGGAGTTTTCTTTTTGGGATCTTTTTCAGGAGGTGCATTCTTTCAACCTCTCTTTTGCCTTTTGGTTCTAAAACATCAGGGCAGTTTTCCTTGAGAACTTCCTGGAGGATGATTTCTAGGTTCTTAATTTGATCATGGCTTTCAGGTAGTCCAATAATTTTTAAATTATCTCTCCTGGATCTCTTTTCCAGATCAGTGGTTTTTTCCCATGAGATATTTCACATTGCCTTCTATTTTTTCATTTGTTTGGATCTGTTTAACAGAATCTTGATTTCTCATAAAGTCACTAGCTTCCATTTGCTCCAATCTAATTCTGAAGGAATGATTCTCCTCACTGAGCTTTTGAGATTCTTTTTCCATCTGGCAAATTTGGCTTTTTAAGGCATTTTTCTCCTCATTGCCTTTTTGAGCCTCTTTTGCCATTTGAGTTAGTCTATTTTTTAAGGTGTTATTTTTCTCAGTCAGGCTGTTGACTCTCATTTTGTAATTTTCTTGCATCGTTCTCATTTCTCTTCCCAATTTTTCCTCCACTTCTCTTATCTGCTTCTTAAAGTCCTCTATGGCCTGTAACCAGCTTGTATTTTCCTTTGAAGCTTTTGGTGCAGGAGTTCTGACTTCACTGTCTTCCTCCTGTTCCATGCTTTGATCCTTTTTGTCCCCCAAAAAGGAGTCTAATGTTGGATTTTTCTGTTTGCTTTCTTTTCTTTGCTTGGTCATGTTGCCAGTCAATTACTTCACTTTTCGGCTTTTTGCCACAGTAGGACTTTGCTACCAGACAGGGGAGCTTCGTACCAAATGCTGGGGTTTTCTCAGATGTCGGAGGTATTAGTTGGGTGCCCTTGCTGAAGCCTCCACATGCTCTGGCAAGCTGGTCACACACCCCAGGACCTCCACCCTAGACTTCAATCCAGATCCAAGCAAGTTAAAGCAAGAGCGATTACCCCACAGACTGGTTGCTTGGTCCCCCTACACTCTGCAGGCCAGGAGCTGAAGCTGCCACATGGAGGCAGCTGCACAGCTGAGGCTCCTCAGTGGCTTCTCTCCCTGGGGGCAAAAGCCAAGGCTCTCCCAACTACTGGGTCCCAAAGTCCACTGTGCACTGACTTCTCACTTTGTCCTTTGCATCTATGTGTTGGTAAGTCTGGAAACTGCCACAGCTACTGGTGATCTTGAGTCCCTCTAGCAAGCCACTGGTCAGGCCCACCCTGGGGCTAAAACCTGGGGTGGGGTTGAGGTGGGGGGCGGGGCTAGGCTCGGCTGCGCTGGCCTATTACTGTTTGCCTGCTGGATTGTCCTCAGCGGGAGGTTAGCTTCTCTGTGTCATTTTGTGGGTTCTGCAGCTGCAAAGTTTGTTTAGAGTCCTCTTTTACATGAATTGGGGAAGGTGGAAGCCAGAGCCACACGGAGGACCTGCTTCTACTCTGCCATCTTGACTCCGCCCCCCTCACTTTGCTCTTTAAAGAAATTATATTGTACATTGGGCCATTACAAAGTTAGAGGTGTTTTTACATCATCTCACATGATCTTCACAGTAGTATCATGTAAGAAGTAGGTAATATCTCCATTTTATAGAGAAGAAAAGCAAGGATCACAGAGTTTAAATGACTTGTTCAGTCTTAAACAGGTAGTAGTCAGGCCTGAACTTGAATCCTGATTTTTTAATACTAAATACCATTTTCTTCACACTAAGATTTAAGCACTTAAAGAATGGTGTTAAGTTTAGCAGTAAATACTAGCAAAGTAAAACGGTAGAGTCTGATAATCTTAGAGTTGGGATAGTATTGTCTTGTGCACCATTTCCTGAAACATGGATTCCTTCTACACTATTCCAACAAGTGGTCATCCAGGCTCTCTGGCTGGTGACTCCCAGGTCCAGAGAACTCACTATATGAGGCAACCCATTTCATTTTGGAAGCAGTTTTAATTAAGAGACAGTTTCTCTTTATATTGAATGCCTCCATGCATTTTCAATCCATTAATCCTACTAATTCTTCTGTATTTTCAAATATTTGAGACTTCAATCATATCCTCCTGCTGCCCTGAAGTAATTCCTATCCCAACTAAATATCCCTACTTCCTTTCACCAATTCTCATATGACACACTTTCAGAGCCCTTACCATCCTGTTGTCCTTGGGAAACCTTCTAGCTTGTTAATGCCTTTCTTAAAAGATTATGTGCAGAACTGACCTCAGTAATACAGATGTAGTCTGACTAGAACAGAATACAGTAGACTATCCCTTCCGTTGTTCTGGACACTATTTTATCTCTTATTTACATCTCTTACATCAGTCTAGTGTTGCATTAGTTTTCTTGGCATCAACTTGGAAAGTTGACTTATCACAAAACACACAGTTGACTCATTTTGAGTGTACAATTCACTAAAAAATACTCATGTGTTTTTCACATGAACAATTTTCAGCTCCCATTTCTCCTATCTTATGCTTACGTAATTGATTTTTTAACCTAGGGGCAAAACTTGATATTTATTGCTATTGAATCCCATCTTAAAAAACATGCTAGTTAAAATTCTGTCTTTCATTATTATTTATCCCTTCTAGCCTTATTTGTTGTTGTTGAGTTGTTTCATTTGTGTCCAAATCTTCATGACCTCATTATTTGGGGTTTTCTTGGCAAATATATTGGAATAGTTTGCCATTTCCTTCATATTTTACATTATATTATCCTTTATATTATGTTACATTTATATTATATTATATTATACTTTATATTATTCCTTTCCTCTTCCTTCCTTTATTTTACAGATGAGAAAACTGAGGCAAACAGGGTTAAGTGAGTTAAGTGTCAGTTAAGGGCTTACATAGGTAGTAAGTGTCTGAGGCCAGATTTGAACTCAGGTCTTCCTGAGAACAGACCCAGTGCTCTATCTGCTATGCCACCTAGCTTTATGTCATCTGCAAATTTGAGTCATGCCATCCTTTTCTCCATCAATCAAGATCACTGGCACAAAAGTTGAACAAAACGAGGCCAAGAAAGAATCATGAAATACCACTAGACACCCCCTCTAGGTTAACACCACCCATTCCACAACACTCTTTGGGTTTAGTTGTTTAAGCCGCTCTGAATACTTTCATACCTAATCCCTGTCTCTCCATATTGTCTACAAGGCTATTATAAGAAATATTTTCAAGCGCCTTGCAGAAATTAAAATATACTTTACAGTGAAGGAAAAATAGAACTCATATAAAAGAGTCTTAACTCCTAAATAAAGTGATCAAGAGTAGAATGTGCAGGAATCCTGGACCCCAAGTGATGATGATTCTTCAACTCGTCCCTAAAAAAGGAAAAAGATTCATCTCAGTCAAAATGAGCTTGTTCCTTTTATCAAAAATCCTTTATCCTTTACCAAAAATCCCACGGTAGACCAAGAATAGACTTTTCCCTCACTCTACTCACACCAGTTAGTCATATGTTTAGTAGTCTTTAGGAAAACTCCCCCCTGCTCCCCTGAAGTTTGAGGCAGTTATGTTTGCTTTAAATAAAACTCACACCATCCAGATGCAACATAGTATAATCAAAAAAATGGTAGACTGGGAATTAGAAGGCCAAGTTCTAGTCCCCCTTCCCCCTTCTACCACTAACTAGTCTTGTGATCCTTGGGCAAATCATTTCATCATGCTCTAGTAGGTCTCAGTTTCCTAATCTGTAAAATGAGAGACTTGAGCTAGATGATCTTTGATATCATTCTAGTATTAAAATCCTATTCTATCCAGTTCTAGTCTGTTCTGTTCTGTTTCGTTCTATCATATCTGTAATATTTTGTTCTATCATCTGTAAAATGGGGGGATTTGATTGGATCATTTCTAAGGTCCCTTTCAGTTCTAAATAAATGATGTCATTCTATCTTTTTCTATTTGATTCAGTCCAATTCGATTGCTTCACCTTTAACAGGCCCATCTTTTTAAAATAAATAACTTTTCTCTTTCTGTATTCATTTATTCAAAAAAGAGGTCCCCAAATTTCAATATTAGTATTGCCAATGGACTGAAAATTAGCTGAAGAATTGAGGCCAAAGTGTAAAATAGTTTATTACAATCCACTTTTCTTTTCTTTAAATTGTGTCTTTGGTAGAGAGCTCTTCTATAAAACCATTTTATTAAATCTCATTACTTAATTATTAAAATTTATTAAACTTCTAGAGTTAGCCAAAATTTCCAATCAACATTTTGCAAAACAAACCTTGCCTATTAGTTAATCTAAATAGATTAACTGCTTTTACTCTTCCCTATGTTGATCCTACAGTAATGTACATAGGGCTTCATGTTTATTCTCAGAACAATAGGACCTCACTAACCTCCCGTCTTCCCTAATCTAGTTGCCTTATTAGAAAAAAAATACTATTTCTGTAACTCAGCTTGTTAAAGACCCTTCTCCCAGTTTTCAAAAGCTTCAGGTTTTAAAACCTTGCTTCCAGATGATCAAGACCTATACGCTTATGACTTTGTTCTTTAATTCCTTTTTTCCTTTGCCAAACCATGATCTCACAGGGGCTGCCCTCACAAGGCCTCAGGCCTATGGTATCGGGAACTGTGGGTGCACAGCAGGGCAATTTGCAGGCACAAAGAAGGAAGAAAAATCAGCTTCCTTTCAGGACCAAACCGCTCTTGAGGACACTTGAAGGTTTTCTGGTAGGAAGTAGAAGGGAGGAGGAAAAGGGAAGGAGGGAGGCAGGCTTCAAACTGGGGGCCATGCTGCTGCCAGGGTTCTGATGAGGTCTAGCTCTTGAATACTAATGAGGTGACCAAGTTTCAACGGGTTTGTTGGCCCTATACACCCTATTGTTTCCAAGGTTGCTCAGACTTGTTAGGAGATTAAAAAAAAAAAATCCAGCCTCAGGCCTGCGGCATCAGGAGCTGAGGGGTGCTGAGCAGGGCAGTTTGCAGGCACAAAACAGGAAGAAAAATCGCTCTTGAGGAAACTTATAGGTTTTCCCATAGGAAGGTAGAAAGGAGGAGGAAAAGAGGAGGGAGGCCAACTTCAAACCGGGGCCATGCTGCTGCTGGGGTTCTTGAACACTAATGAGGTGACCAAGTTTCAACGGGTTTGTTGGCCTTGTCCACCCTATTGTTTCCAAGATTGTTCAAACCTGTTAGGAGATTTTAAAAGAAAAAAAAATCTACCAGATTCACAATGGAAAGTTGTCTCACAGCATTTTTTTTTTTAATGTGTGTGGACAAGGACTGGGCCTGCAACTAATATTTGGGGATGGTTGCAAAAACAGGCCAAAGGTTTAGGAACTGTTAATATTGGGAACTTGGTTTCACCATCGCTGTTTTAGAAGGACTCATTATATTTCAACGTGTCATTTGCTGCCTGTAGGTGAACCTCACCTTACTCAGAATTTTAATGTTCACCCTCAGGAATGGGTAGGAATGGAGATCTGAGCTGTGATTCTATTGGTACAAGGTGAAGGAGCTCCATCTCTCAAAGATCAGCACCTTCTTTGAAACTTACAGTCTCAGAGAGTTATACAGAGCATTAGAATGTTAAGTAACTTGCCCAGGGTCACACAACCAATGTGTGTCAGAGGTGGAACAGTGAATATAAACCATTTATAGCTTCCACCTTTCTTAAGATTTCTCATAAGACCCTCAGTATAGAAGCAACATGGGATCTGAAATTAATCCATCAATGTAGAAGCATTTATTAAGCATCTAGTATGTGTCTAGTACTTGGTATACAAAGATAAAAACAAAATAGTTCTTGCTTCCAAGGAGCTGACAATATATGGAGAATAAATATAAAGTAAATCCAAGCTAGTTTAGGGAGGATGGACTTTAGAAGCTACAGAACCAGGAAAGGATTCCTGTACAGGTGCTGCTTAAGTTGAGTCTTGAAGGGAGCAAGGGATTCTGCAAGGCAGAGGTGAGTAGGGAAAGCATTCCAGGCAAAGGAGATAGTAAATATGAAGATGGTGAAGATGAGAGATAGATTGAACAGTGAAAAATGTATAATGAGGTCAGAAAGGTAAATTGGGGCCAAGTTATGAAGGGCTTTAAAAGTCAAACAAGGGGCGGCTATGTGGCACAGTGAATAGAGCACAGGCCCTGAAGTCAGGAGGACCTGAGCTCAAATCCAGCTTCAGACACTTAACACTCACTAGCCATGTGATCTTGGGCAAGTCACTTAACCCCAAATGCCCTGCCCTCCCCCCTGAAAAAGAAAAAGAAAAAAACTAAAAAAAAAACCTGAAAGTCAAACAAAAAGAATTTTTATTTGTTCCTATGGGTGATAGGGAATAACTGGAATTTATTGAACAATGGAGTGACATGGCCAGAAATGTGCTTTAGGAAAATCACTTAGCTCTATGGAGAATGGATTGGAATGGGGAGAAAGGTTATTTCAATAACTCAGGAAAAAGGTAGTAAGAACCTGGGCTAAGGTGGTGATTTTGTGAATAGTGAAGACACAGATGTGAGATGTTGTTGAGGTAGAATCGACAAAAATTGGCAAGTATTGAATGTATGGGACTAAGAGTGGAGATTAAACACTGAGGTTGTAACAATGGGAAACTAGGAAGAAAGATGTACCCTCCTCAGAAATGAGGGATGATTGGAAGAGGAGTGGGTGTGGGAGGAAAGGCAATGGATTTTATTTTGGACATGCTACATTCTGCTGCCAAAGTGAATTTCTTAAATGCAGGACTGACCGTGTTACAACCAATACTCTTCAACGGCTCCCTGTTACTTGAAAGATAACATATAACACCTTCTATTTGGTTTTTAAAGCCCTTCACAACCCACCCCCTTCCTATCTGTCCAGTCTTCCTGCACTTCACTCCCTTCCGTGCACTCTGTGATCTACGTAACATCTTAGCATTTAGTCCAATCCCCTCTTTTTACTGATGAGAGGAATAAAGGCCAGAAAAATTAGATGATTTACCCAGGGCAACCACAGGGTATGGGGTAGATCAGATGACATCTAAGATCCTTTCAGACCTTAACTCTATGATGCTAAGTTGTGTATGAGTATTGGTTACTGGATTCACCAAGACCCTAGTTATCTCAAGGTCTAATTACATAGTACCAGAAAAAGATGTAGTCCAGGTCACAAATAATACAATTATGCAAAGAGATTTTAAAGTAAGACTCTAGATCAAGGGTTCTTAACCTCAGGTCTTTGAACTTTAAAAAAATTGATATCTGCATTTAAATATATTGACTTTCTTTTAATGATGTTTAAAAACATTCTGTGAAGGGATCCACCGGCCCCACTAGACTGCCAAAGGAATCTAGGACACAAAAAAATGGTTAAGAATCCCTGCCCCAGACTGTAGGATTTTTTACTAGTACTATTTTAAATTTTTAAAGTTTACTACTACTATTTTAAATGTATTCTATTACTACCATGATTTAAAATAAAATGTAACATAAGCTACAATATTTATAACTTGAGGTCATACTTTCATGTAGTCACAATGACTAAATTATACAATTTTATGTAATGCTTTAAAAAATCTTTATGACAAAATGGATTTATTCCCTCTTCCCTCCCCATTTGCCCTCCCCCCCAGGTTTTCTAAATTTTCTTCATTGGAAGTTGGACTTGGTGACCTCTAAGATCCCTTCCAGCTTAAAAGCTATGATTTGTGTTTAAAAGGAATTATTTCGTTGAGGTTTTAAGAAAAAAGGAACTCAACAGAAATAATTATTTCAAGTGCTTTGCCTGAAGATGGAAATTAGACCTTTTGGCTATATAGGGAAGTGAAGGACCTGAGACTATGAAATTTGACACTGACCAAGTACAGTTCCTGAATTAGACTTCATTGCATTTTTATCCTAAGTCTTACCTTTGTAATTGCTTCAAGTTGTTGCGGTATCATTAGTGTGATTTGTGAGGGCAAATTATGATGTCAAAATGATGTAAATGAAAGTCTGGAGAAACGATAAATGATGTCACAACAAGAGAATGTTCATGCAAATTGTAGTTAGAATAAAGGGAAGTTAAACACCAGAAAGCATACCAAGCTAACACTATTTGGAGACATTGTTTGCCGTAGCATCTTAACTCAACATCTATATACTACAGCAATACCCCTTCTCATTCTATACCCCATCCCAACCTGCCGGTGCACACATACCTTGGAGGTACCTTTCCCTTCCTCTCCTCATGGAGGGATCCTTGGTCCTTGTATTCTTTTCCTGTGGCACCTATCAAAACCTATCTCAAGAAAGGCTCTATGTAATAACTTCTATCCACATAGCTTCTTAATGTTTTATATAACAGTTCATATACATTTTCTCTCTTGACCTTCCTAACCACCCTGTGATGTAGGTGTTATTATTAACCCAATTTTAGAGGAGGAAACTGAGAATCGAAGAATTTACCCAAGGTCATCTAGCTAGTAAATATTAGAGTTAGGTATTGAACCCATGTTCAATTTGTACCTTAGTGTGAATTTAAGACTATCTATTCCTAGGGTAATAGATTCAAAGTCAGAAGGAACCCAAGTCACTGAGTCCAATCCTCTTATTGCAGTAACAGATGAAGAAAATAAGGACCAGAGAGGGTAAAGGATGTGTCTCTGGTCACAGAGGTGATTAGTGGCAGCCAAGTGTCACATTGGGTAGACGGGTGGGTCTAGAGTCAGGAAAACCTCAGTTCAAATATGACCTCAAATACTTACTAGCAATGTGACCCAGGGTAGCTCATTTAATTGTTGTCAGCCTCAGTTCCCTCATCTATAAAATGGGGATAATAGTAGCATCCAAGTCCCCAGGTATTGTCAGGATAAAATAAGATATGGTTTGTAAAGTTCTTAGCACAGTCCCTAAGACATTGAGTGGGCGCTTAAATGTTTGTTTCCTGACTTTCTTGTTTCCTAATGGTGCCCCGCTAGGTGAGAGCTATAACAATTACTCTACGTCATCTTTGATACTTCTGCTATGCAATGCTCATTGATTAAATCAGTATTGACCGAGAGGCCTACAAGGGTGGAGAAAGAGGAGGTGAGGAAGAGTCGGCGCCTCTTTCTTCTCTCCTTTGGAATTGATTGACATGCAAGACCCTGGCACAGGATCGCCCAGAATGGTGTGCCCTCATCAAAAAAAAATTGCTGTGCTCTATGAGCAAAACAGAATTGAAGTAGCTCAGGAGATGAGAACATGTAAAGAATCCGCCCCAAATGGCCACATGGACGACTTGGGTCCGAGCTCATACTGGTCTGAGCAGCCGCACTGTCACTTGACTCTGATATAGCGATGTCATTTTTGATTCTCTTTGAGAACAAAGGAGAGCTATCAAGGGTCCCCATGCCACCTGCACAGTTTCCTTTGTCCCTTACCTTCTTAGTCCTTCCCTCATCCCTGCTCTTTCTGTTCCTCTCCTCTCCTTGTTTCTGTTAATTTAAGAAAACAAACAGGGTGTATGGGGAGGATTGGGGAACATGCACACTGTTCCAGAACCCCCTCCCATCTGTATTTGTCTCCATGTCACCTTCCTATGCTGTCCCTGTGCCAGTCTTCACTTGATGCCTCGAATCCTAAACCTTTGATCTCTAATTGAGAAATGGAAGCCTTCGTTCCCCTGTTAAATGAGTTCCCTGGGGCAATGAGCTGGTGGGAGACAGTTTGCTGGGGATGGGGGGAGTGGTCTGTCCTCTCAAAAGACTGGCTCTTAACTGTCATCCCTCCCATATTCTGTAATGGCTGTCCATATTTTTAGCAGTGCTTATGGTTTCAATCACAGGTTTATAAGTGTTCCCCAACAGAGTGTTTTTATTTTTAATAATATCCACATATTAGAAAAGGGTACTGAGAAAGCCTCTGGACTGGCAAGCAGAAAACCTGGGTCTGGTCCTGAGTCTTCTATTTACTAGCTTTGCAAAGCTCAACTTCAGAGTTTCAGTTTATTAACCTGCATAATTTTACCTATTTACAGGTGTATATGTTGTCTCCCCTAATAGAATGTAAGCTCTGTGAGGGCAAGGACACTTTCTTTATTGTCTCTATGATCTCAGGAACCAGCTCGTTGCCTGGCACATAAAAGGCATTTAAATACATGCTGGTTAATTACTTGGCTGTAAAATGAACCTAAAATCACAGCATCTGAGTTGGAAGGGGTCTCAAAGAGCATTAAGTGCAATCAATATTAGAAGCAGAAATCTGCAAAATCCTGTGTGCCCAGCTCCATTGAAAGCCCTATAGCTAGTTAGGAGTAGCACTCCACACCCATCAGTTAATCAACAAACATTTATTAATAGCCTACTATATGCCCAGCACTGTGCTAAGTGCTGGGGTTACAGTGCAAGGCAAAAACTGTCTCCTGAGGCAGCCCATTCCACTTCTGAACAGCTCTGTTTGTTAGGAAGTTTTTCCTTCTATCAAACTGAAATCTGCTGGTCTGTAACTCCTGACTGCTGCAGCTCCTACTTCTAGCCTTTAGGACCAAGAAAAACAAATCTAATACTGCTTCCACATGACAGACCTTCAAAATACTTGAAGACAACTATCAAGTCTCCTTAAGTTTTCTCCATCTCCCATCTCTGTGTCTTTGCCCTAGCTGGTCTCTGTATTTGGAATGTCTTCCTGCCTCATCTCCACCTCTCAGAATCCTCAGTTTTCTTCAAGATTCAGCTCAGGTGCCACTTTCTGTAGGAATACGTCAGGTGGTTCAGGAACCACCCCACTCGTAGCTGCTAGTGCACTATCTCCCCAAACGGTCCTCTCCTCATTGTGTACATGCAGCAATTCAACCCCTGCCCACATGCACACACACATATGTATACATTTATACACACACACACACATATGCACATGCTGAGTCTCCTGTTAAGAAGCTTCTTATAGGGGCAGCTAGGTGGCCCAATGAATAGAGATTGGTCCTGGAATCAGGAGATACTGAGTTCAAATCTGGCCTCAGACACTTAACACTTACTAGCTGTGTGATCTTGGGCAAGTCCCTTAATCCCAATTGCCCTGCCTTCCCCCTCCAAAAAACCAAAAAAATAAAAAAAGAAAGCTTCTTGAAGTCAAGGTCTGTTTCACTTTTGTCTTTGTACCTCTGGGATTTAGCACAGTGCCTGACACTTAGTAAGTAATATATTTAGGTTGATTGAATAATTGATTTTCCACATTAAATATACCCATATACTTCACCTGATCTTTGTATAAGGTGTTTTCTAGTCCCCTTACTATCCTAGTCAACCTTCTTTGGATACCCTCCAATTCATAAATATCCCTCCTAAAACAGGGACTCCAGACCTCACTTTGGTGCGCTAGATTTATAGGATTGATGTTACCTGCTTTGTTTAAGGTATTGTGCTTCTAACAATGTAGTACCATACTAACTCTTTTAACTGCTGTGTCATGCCATTAACTTGTACTGAGATTGCAGCTCCCTAAAAATCCCACCTCACTTTATTTAACTTCACTAGCTATATCTTCCCCAAACTGTACTTGGGAGATTTTTATTTTTTTATTTTTGGTCCATTTGCAGGACTTTACATTTATACAAATTAGACTTCTTAAAATCATTGGCACAAGTTAGGTGATTTGCCCAGGGTTATGTGGGTGTTGATATGCATTAATAAAGGAATGTCTTTACCAGGAGCTCCCAAAACTGATTAACTTGTAGGTCTAGATTAAAAAACAAGCAGCAGTTTTCATTTTGTAGAATTGGTTCATCATTCTAGCCTTTTTGAATTCTGATTCTGTTATTAAATATGTCATTAGCTTTCCTTCCTGGCTTTATATCTCATAAAATTTGACAAGTATAACATGCCATTGATAAGAAGGTTGAACAGGATCCAGAACAAATGCCTGCAAAACAGCCAACCCCGGGAAACCTCTTTCCAGGATCAATTTTATTTAATTCATTAAATACTGGCTAAATTCCAATTATCAAGAGCATTGTGTTAGGTACTGGGGGGATATAAAGATCAGATAAAACATATATACTGCTATCTTAGTGGATTGTTGTGAGGAAAACATTTTGTAAACTATAAAGTGTTATATACCATACAACTGCATTGTTCTGACTTAGTACAACCATTATGGAAAGCAATGCAAATAAAGTAACTAAAATGTCCACACCCTTTGACCAGAAATTCTACATATATCATTGATAAGAAGAAAGCCTCCAAGAGACCAAAATATTTATAGCAATATTTTTTATGGTAGCAAAAAACAAAGTGGGGGGGGGAGCAGAGTCAAGATGGCAGGGTAGAAACAGGACTTCTACATGGCTCCAGCTTCCACCTTCCCCAATTCATGTAAAAGGGGACTCTGAACAAACTTTGGAGCCACAGAACCCACAAAATGACACAGAGAAGCTAACCTCCCGCTGAGGACAGCCTGGCAGGCCAGCAGGAATCGGCCAGTGCAGTGCCCAAGAGATGAGCTCAGGCCTTGTGAGCGAGCTGGAGGTTTTAGCTTGAGGGTGGGCCTGACCAACCACCGGCTAGAGGGACTCCAGATCACCAGCAGCTGTGGCAGTTTCCAGAATTACCAACACATAGATGCAAAGGACAAAGTGAGAGGTCAGTGCAGAGTGGACTTTGGGACCAGTAGTTGGGAGAGCCTCAGCTTTTGCCCCTGGGGTGAGAAGCCCTGAGATGCTGCCCGCAGCCAGCCACATTGCAGCTTCAGCTCCTGGAATGCAGACTGTAGGGGGACCAAGTGCCCAGTCTGAGGGGTAATCGCTCTTGCTTTAACCTGCTTGGATCTGGATTGAGGTCTACGGTGGAGGTCCTGGGGTGTGTGACCAGCTTGC
Organism: Petaurus breviceps papuanus; assembly: GCF_028583685.1. Classification (NCBI taxonomy): domain Eukaryota; kingdom Metazoa; phylum Chordata; class Mammalia; order Diprotodontia; family Petauridae; genus Petaurus; species Petaurus breviceps. The sequence continues at coordinate 3,609,876 of NW_027186324.1, read as the reverse complement.
CAGAGCATGTGGAGGCTTCAGCAAGGTCACCCAACTAATACCTCCAGCAGCTGAGAAAACCCCAGTGTTTGGAACAAAAGCTCCCCTGTCTGGTGGCAGACTCCAGCCCAGCGGTCAAGTAATTGAGTGGCAACATGACCAGGCAAAGGAAGCAAAGCAAAGAAGAGCCCAACATTAGACTCCTATTCTGGGGACAAAAAGGATCAAAGCATGAAACAGGAGGAAGACAGTGAAGTCAGAACTGCACCAAAAGCTTCAAAGGAAAATGTGAGCTGGTTACGAGCCATAGAGGACCTTCAGAAGCAGATAAGAGAAGTGGAGGAAAAATTGGGAAGAGAAATGAGAACAATGCAAGAAAATTACAAAATGAGAGTCAACAGCCTGACTGAGGAAAATCATACCTTTAAAAGTAGACTAACTCAAATGGCAAAAGAGGCTCAAAAAGGCAATGAGGAGAAGAATGCCTTATAAAGCCGAATTTGCCAGATGGAAAAAGAATCTCAAAAGCTCACTGAGGAGAATCATTCTTTCAGATTTGGAATGGAGCAAAGGGGAGCTAGTGACTTTATGAGAAATCAAGATTCTGTTAAACAGATCCAAACAAATGAAAGAGTAGAAGGAAATGTGAAATATCATACTGGAAAAACCACTGACCTGGAAAATAGATCCAGGAGATATAATTTGAAAATCGTTGGGGAAAGCCATGATCAAAAAAAGAACCTAGAAATCATCCTACAAGAAATTCTCAAGGAAAACTGCCCTGATGTTTTAGAACCAAAAGGCAAAACAGAGGTTGAAAGAATGCACTGATCACCTCCTGAAAAAAAGATCCCAAAAAGAAAACTCCTAGGAATATTATAGCCAGGTTCCAGAATTCCCAGATCAAGGAGAGAATATTACAAGCAGCCAGGAAGAAACAATTTGAATATTGTGGAAACACAATCAGGATAACCCAGGATCTGGCAGCTTCTACACTGAGGGATCGAAGGTCCTGGAATATGATATTCCGGAGGTTAAAGGAGCTGGGATTAAAACCAAGAGTCACCTACCCAGCAAAACTCAGTATCATGTTTCAGAGGAAAATATGGTCATTCAGTAGAATAGAGGACTTTCAAATATTCTTGAAGAAAAAACCAGAGTTGAATAGAAAATTTGGCATTCAGATACAAGAAGCAAGAGAAGCATGAGAAGGTAAATAGGGAACAGAACTCATAAGGAACTTATCAAAGTTGAACTATTAACATTCCTACATGGAAAAAAATAATGTAACTGATGAAACTTTTCTCAGTAGGAAAATAGTTGAAGGGAATAGAAATACACACACACACACACACACACACACATATATACACATATACATGTATATAATCTTTATCAGAGGGTATATAGGCATATGATTATATATGTGAATGTGTATATATACATTTACAGGTATACATAGATAGAGGCCACAGGACCAATTTAATAGGAAAGGATGATACTTAAAAGGTGAAATTAAGAGGTGAGAGAGGAATATAATGAGAGGAGATGGGGAGAGACAGAATGGGGCAAACTATCTCATATAGAAGAGGCAAGGGAAAATGGGTACAATGGAGGGGAAGAACAGGAAGGCATAAGGGAATAGGTCAACCTTAAACTCATTGAATTTGGCTCAGGGAGGGAATGACATACACACTAAATAGGGTATCTCACCCTCCAGGAGAGTAAGGGGGGAAGGGGATGAGAGGGGGTATGATGGAAGGGAGGGCAGGCTGGGGGGAAGCGAAGTTGGAAGCACACACTTTGGAAAGGGACAGGACCAAAGTAGAGAATAGATCAAGTGGGAGGTGGGATAGGAGGGAGGGAAATATAGTCAGTCTTCTATAATATATCTACTATGTTAATGTTTTGCATTAGCTACACATGTACAACCTATATTGAATTGCTTATCTTCCCAGTAAGGTTGGGTGACAAGGAAGGAAGGGAATGAATCTGGAATTCAAAGTTTTAAAATTAAATGTTTAAAAATTAAAAAAAAAAGTAATAGTCCTTACATTCTGTTCAGCCAATGAACAAATGAGCTGCAGAAGAATGTCTCCCTTTACAATAGCCTCTGCCAGGTCGTCGTTATAATTAGCCAGCCTTCTGAGAGCCAGGGCTGCAGTCTGCTGAATAGTTGGGACAACATCCAAGAGAAGTGGCCTTAGCAAAGGCATTACACCTGAGTTATATTGGAAAAGGAGGGAATGAAAGTTCACATCAGCAAAACACAGTATTTTTATGTTCTTCCATAATGTAAAGAGACACCTCTTGTTTGAAGAATAAAATTGGTGATCATGCTCTGAAAACTAATGGCTACTTTCAAACTTCTAACTAGATGTATCTTAGCAGGATTATAGCCTCTTAGAATGAGAAACTGAACCAAACATCCTTCCTGCCAATCCTTTCCAAGTTCTGCCGGTCTTTCGAAGCCCAGCTTAAATTTGACCTCACTACCCCTCCCCAATCCAGAATAAACTTTGTCTGTTCTTCTAGAGCTAATACTAGTTGCAGGATATAGGCAAATCACTTCCTCCCTGAGTCTCAATTTCCTTAGCAATAAAATAGTGATGATAGGATTTATTCTACCTACTTCCTCTGCCGTTGTGAGAGAAAGGTTTTGTAAACCTTAAGTCGCTATATAAATGGAAGTTAGTACTCCAACCCACACTGATCAGTACCTTCTCTGATTTTCTACAACATTCATGTTCTGTACCACACAATTAAATCCTAATTATATGCTTATTTATATTGTACTCTAATTGTCTTGTCTGTTAGTGTCATTTTTTTTTCAAACATTTTAATATCCTTCTGGGTATAAAAACAGGTCTTAACTTATTTTATATTCCACCTAGCACCTAAGATAATTCTGTGCACATACCAAGCATTCAATAAATATTTAATTGATTGGTGTAAAACAATGTGTGTTGCTTTGGGGGAGAAGGGAACCTGGGAAATTATTAATTAACATTTTATCATTACAGTATTTTTCAGTTACATATATTAGGTTGTCTTAACATTTTTGCAAAGTAGGTTGCTATTTTCTTTGTTCATAAAGAATTCTATTTCCTTTGATTACATCATCATCCTCTCACCTTAACAAATTCATTACACTCTGATTCAGTTATTATCTATGAAGCCTACTTTATGCAAAGCACTATCTTAGATCCTAAGATATAAAAATGAAATATGACGAATTCTCCCCTCAAGAAGTTTATAATATACTTCGGTGTGGGTTAAGGATTAGGCACGTTCTGAATAACCGGATTACAATGCAGATGTGAGAAGTTAGGACAATGTCTTAAAGGCTGTGCTAAATTTGAAGAGAGGTCACTGTCACCTAAACAGATCAGGAAAAGTTTCATGGACAAAGTAAGGATGTTGATAGTTTGAAGTAAATCTACCACCACTTCTAGAATATCAGCTCAAAGCACATACGGTTTCATTTTCATAAATATGAAGAATTGTACTTTGTTACATAATAAAAAATAACTGTAGAAAAATAACTTTAAATACAATAAATAAAAATAACATTAAAAAAACAAAAGTGGATGCTCATCAATTGGACAATGGCTAAAGAAACAGAGTATTAATGTAATGTGAGAAACCATGAAGATGATGAATACAGAGAAGTATGGAAAGACTTACATGAACTGATGCAGAATGAAGTGAGCAGAGCCAAGAAAACAACATACACAGTGACTACAACAGTGTAAACTGAAAGAACAAACAATGCTAAATAATCAAAAATTAATTTTGCAAAATTACACAGTACAAGGTTGGCCCCAAAGAAGAGAAATAAGAAGATATTTCCCTTTCTACCCCTTTGCAGAGGTCCACACATGTGGAACACTGCATATATTTTCAGATTTTTTGAGTGTATTCATTGGTTTAACTTTTTTTTTTCTATTCTCTCTCTTTTTTCTTTGATTCTTCAAAAATATTTTTTGTTATATAAGATGACTCTGGAAAGGAGAGGAGAGTGAAGAATGCAGAGGGGAATTTGGGCAATGTAAAAACAAAAGATCAATAAAAATTTGTTTTCAAAAATATCATATACATGTGAGCTTCTATTACTAATAGAAATAATGTAAGAGCGAGCAAACATCATCCCCTCAACACATGCCACTGGCTTTCCTGTCTGGCCTTCTCATTAACTCCATCTGCTTCTGCCATGCCAGAGATCCGGTGTTTTCCCTCCCAAATCCTATATTGAGCTCAGCCTTGCTCGCATCTTCTCTTGGGTGGTCCAACATAGTGGGAGGCCTCTGTCAGTGTCATGTTTCCTGTACCAGCAGAACATGTATAGACCAGTCCCCATGCCTTCTGCCTCAATCCAGTCCAGTAGACAGAATGCAAATGCAGCCACCCCCTGGAGTATTTCTGTTGCACCTGGTTTTGCCAGTCAAGCCAAGAATTCTTTACGTGTTTCCAACACTGACCAATTTCTCATTCTTATGCTATCCTATAGATCTTATCTATTCACTGGATTTGTAGTTTTAAGTTTAATTTTTCCATTTACATTAAGAAATCTAGGGACTTTAGAAACACAGCTCTCACAAGGAAACACAAACAGGTATGATAGAAATAATGCTCAATTTGGGGCCCTGAATTTGGTGTATCCTGACCTGAAGTTAATCCTGGCTCTGCTACTTACTTTTGTTGTGACCCCAGGCAAGTCAACTGGGCCTCAGTTTCCTCATCTGTAAACAAAAAAATGAGGAGGTAGGACTAGATAAGGTGTCTTCTAGGTCTAAGAGATGTAATTCTATTTACATCAATAGTCATAGTTATATAGCTCTTTAAGGTTTAAAAAATGTCTTTCATTTTAAAAAATAATTATTTTATTGTTTTTAAGCATTACTATTTCTTTCTAATAACCCCTGCCCAACATAAACTACCCCCTTGAAACAAGGAGGCATAGTTAAGCAAAACAAAGACATCACATTGGTCATGTCCAACAATGTAAATCTCATTTTCCACCTATAATCTCGCACCTCTCTGTGGAGAGGAGGCAGGTACATTTCATCATCAGACCTCTAGTGTCAAGACTTGTCATTGCATTGATCAGAGTTCTAAAGTCTTTCAGGGTTGTTTTCTTTTCCTTTCCAATTATTGTCATCAGTTCATAAATTGTATTCTTGGTTATGATTATTTTGCTTTACATTATTTCACATAATTCTTCTCAAGTGTCTCCAAATTCTTTATATTTGGTTTTTTGTTATTTGGGGCTTTTTTGTTGTTGTTTGTTTTTATAATGCAATGATATTTCATTATGTGGAATCCATCCAAACAACATTCATTCAGCCATCCCCCACTTAATGGCCACTGATTTCATTTCTAATACATTGCTACCATAAAAAGCAGAGGCAGGTAGGTGTTACAGTGAATAGTCAGGAAGACTCATCTTCATGAATTCAGATCTGGCCTCAGATACTAGCTGTGTGACCCTGGGCAAGTCACTTCACTCAGTTTCCTCATCTGTAAAATGAGCTGGGGAAGGAAATGAAAATTTACTCTCATATCTTTGCCAAGAAAGCCCTTAAATGAAGAGTCATAAAGAGACAGACATGACTGAATAACAACAAAAGGTTCTTGAGGGCAAAAACGGTTTCATTTCTGTCTTTGCATCAACCATCCTTCTCTAATCTTATGATACCTCATTTGTTTTCCATTATTGTTTCAGTATCTTTGATAATTGCTCAGCAATCACACCTGCCAGGTTTTTTTTTTTTTGCTTGTTTGTTTTTTTAAGTTCCAAGGATGTGATTCATAGGTGTCAAACTAGATCTGGGAGCTGGGGGCTGGTATTAGGTAACACTCCCAGGTATAACTAGAATCATATTAAAATGTTATTGAGAAATATTTAACAAAATAAATAAAATCTATTAAAACATAGATAATTTCACATTTAAAAACTAAATCAACAAGTGGTTTGAAGGAATCCTCATATGGATTAGTGACCCATTTCTTTTTGAGTTTGACACTTCCGCTGGAGTGTAGCTAGGTACCTTCTCACTATCTCTGTACTTATCTTTGGGTATTGACTTCCAGTCAGTCATTTTTTGTCTTTTCCAGTGTGAAAGCCACCTTCCTTTGTAGAGAAAACAGAAGCAAGATAAGACTTGAGCAGCTGCATCATTTTTCTATTGTTATCAGCCTGTAATCCACTCCATCTTTGATTCTACCCAATATAGCTTTATAAAATCCTCATTTGGGGAAGGCTAGGTGGTGAATAGAGCACAGGCCCTGGAGTCAGGAGGACCTGAGTTCAAATGCAGCGTCAAACACTTAATACTTACTAGCTGTTTGACCTTGGGCAAGTCACTTAACTACAATTGCCTTCCCCCTCCAAAAAGCAAAAAACAAAAACAAAACTAAAATAAAATCCCTATTTGTTGTTAGCTTCCCCCACTGGCTTCAGCTTATTCTGAGCTTTAGCATTCCTGACATTATTTATATTTTTGTTATATTCAGTTCTATTGATGTTTTCTTTTCAAATGACAAACATTTCCAGATTACTCCCACTTTTTAAATAAAGTTAAATAGCTAAGTAAATTGTTTTTTGACAATTAATGACCTAATAGTAACCTCATATGAAAATACACACATTTCATATCTTTAGCACTGCTCTCTTCTATTTTTTAAACCAACAGAAATCTATCTTTTCACCACCACCACCCCCTTTCCATTGAACAAAAAAAGAAAAACAAATTTCTCATAATACACATGCATATTCAAGCAAAACAAATAGCTCCCCTCAATAGCTGACACTACAACAGGATTGTGCCTCATTTAAATTAATTGTTTATTAAAATCTGACTTTCCTTCCATATTCTATACTTTCTTTTAAAATTCTAAGTTGGTGAATTTCTTGTGTATACATATCAATTTCTTTAGACAAATCCCACTTTAAGAACTTCCTTTCTGGAATTGCTTCCCTTTGTATCCAGAATTTCATTCCATCTCTCCAAAGCTAACTTCCCCTGAAGCATTTTGCTCCTTGGGATCCTTCCTATCTTTCCTCAGAGCTTTGAAATCCACATCCTTTTGCAGTCTACAGGAATTTTGTGGCTATACCTTTTTCCCCATCTCCCTCCTTCTCCCAAAGCAAATCTTTTTATTAAGCTAGCTGCTACCGTGTTTCCCCGATAATAAGACACTGTCTTATTCTTTTTTTTTTTTGGACAGAAAAACACCAGAGGGCTTATTTTCAGGGGAGGGCTTATTTTAATGAACATTGACAGCAATTTTAATAAACAGGTAAATGTGAACAAAAAAATGTACCTTTATTCAATAAGCAAATCACTGGGGAAGAACAGGATGACGCGCTCACTGTTGCAGCTCTGATTGGATGCATCTCGGAGCGCGGCGTGCGTTTCACGGGGGGGGACGACGGTGTAGTGTGTAGCGCAGGGGATCACCTTCACTACAGTAGCAATCTCAGTAGGGCTTATTTTCGGGGGAGGGCTTATTTTAGAGGAATCTTACACAGTAAGGGGAGGGCTTATTTTCAGGATAGGTCTTATTATCAGGGAAACATGGTAGCTTATTGGGTTAGAGCTATGTGTGTGTACAGGGAGCCATTTTGTGTATCCTGCTTCTGTATCTATATTTTGGAGGGGCAAGGGAGAAAGAGAGACAGACAGACAGACAGACAGACAGAGACAAACACAGAGAAGGAAAAAGAAAGTGAGATACAAGTAAGATTATGCTCAAAATTTCTCTCCTTTACCATAAATTATAAGAGGGAAGGGACTCTTTCTTCTGGAATACCATAATTTCTATCCCAGTCAGTGAGATTCCGATGCAGAAGAGAATTTTCCCTTATTTGTCCCTTCGTCTTTTGAAGAATGAAATTGTCACTAAGGCAAGTCAAGAAGTCATTAGCTGTTCTGCTTTTGGCAGAAAGAGCTCCAGCAGATGTTTGGATAATTCCTTCCACTATGCCACATTGCTTCTCTTTCAACAGCCCTTTAGATGACATAAATTTATTTTAAAGTACTTGGTAGTTCACTGCAAAACTACCTTTTGACCCATTACTAGACATTTACCTTAGAACTATAGCATTTTAATGGATGTACAAGACAGCTGACAGGTTCTCTGCATAAGGAGACAGTTAAGTTTTGCTTTTACAAGTTTACATAAGACCATGCCTTTATTTCTCTTTGTCCTGTATCCTAGCAACTATGAAATATTTTTCCAGTCATCCTACATGGGCGTTTTGATGGATGAAATCCCAAATTAAATAAAATATTATAGATCCCCCCCTAATTTAGAGGAAACTAGGAAATAATTCAGTAGCGATAGTTGTTCCTTATCTTAAGCATCTAGGACAGAGCTTTGCACCTAGTAGGCTTTTAATTTATGTTTATTGAATTGAATTGACTACAAAGGGAAAAGGGACAATAATGCATTCTTTTAGTTAATTATAAACTTTATGGGTATAAAAACCTCCAAACAAACCATTTCTTTTTAACTTTATATCTCCCCCAGTGTCTGGCATGGTGGTTTGCATATTATAATAAAATATCTAATGAATGAATTGATGCGTGACTGGATGGAAGGGAATGGATTGTGTTGAATCAGTGGCATAAGGTTGAGGTCCAAGTAGTTGAATGATCACATATTTCCAAAGCTACTGAATTGAGCAGGGGCCTGTAGGTAGAGGAAAATGAGTAAGGGTCTCTAGTCTTTGCTTTTAAACCTAAACTAGACAATGACAAGGCCTTATCATTAGTACTCCAATTTCTGAATATTGATGGAAACTCAGTTACCAATGTTGTTAGAATGACCCAGTGAGTTCCAGGCATATTGTGTTAGGTTCTAGAGGTAGTAAGTTAAATAGCTGCAGATTTTATTCTCTAGTTTAAGTAGAATCAGTAAATCAATGAGATTTATTAAGGACCTACTATGTGCAGGGGATTCAAAGACACAAATGTAACAGTCCTTCTCCTCGAGGAGCATTCTATCAGTGGAGACAATGTGTACACTTATAAATGTAACATCAGCTTCAATGGACTCCTCAGACACCACAGATGTCTGAGATTATATCTTTAGGAGAAACAATAATATATTAAGCTATGGGCAGTTAAACTGTCATTCTGGAAATACTTTTAAGAATGATGGCTGACAGGGCGGCTAGATGGCGTAGTGAGTAACAGTGCCGGCCCTGGAGTCGGGAGGACCTGGGATCGATTCTGGCCTCAGATACTTAACACCCACACAAAAAAACTGGCCATGTAACCTTGAGCAAGTCACTTAACCCCAATTACTTAAAAAAAAAAAAAGAATGATGGCTGAAGAGAATCTATGAGAAGACTGAGAAAAAAGAGGTTGAAGAGACATTTTATGTAGACGACTGACAATGACTAAGTTGCAAAGAAGATGAAGATAATTCTTGAGAAGAGACTTTTTATCCTGAGTAAAGTGAATATTTGGGACTATTCCAGAAGTGAGGAAGAGTCAATATAGAGAGATGACTCTGGTTGTGATCTTTCTCAAAGCTGAAACAATTATAATTACAGCATTGTAAACAATTGCTTATGTATCTGTGTTATTATTTATTACAAGGTTCATAAATTGTACATACAACTTTTGTATATATAACTTTGATCTTTAAGCCTAAGAGAGTGAAGGTTTTGACACAGAGAAAGAGGTGAGCAGCTTCTTATGGGAAAAGAGATTTCTCTGGTTTATTAAATATTTAGTTTTAAAGAAAGTGGGGCAGAAATGAGCTAATTGGTTAATTAATGAGAGAGGTTGCTATTTTGGTAATTAATAAATATCCAAACAAACCCTGATATTATCTTAAAAGAAGGAGTGAGAATCAATGTGGTAGTTATGATTCAAGTAAGAGTGACCACCCCATGTAGGCTACATGTGAATGTGACCTACCCACAAAACCCTCTTAGATGAGAATATACAAATACATACAAAATTAATACAGGGGAGCTTGGGAAGGAAGTCACAAGCAGTTGGGAAGACCAGGAAAGGCTTTGTGTGGAAGGTACTGCTTGAGCTGAATCTTGAAGAGATTATATATTTGAGGAGAATGGAAGGTTTTGTCTTTCATAGCTATGGATAGAAAAAGAATGTATAATCACACATGGAATAGGAGAGAATAGAAAATATAAAATTTTTGCTGTTGTTCAGACATGTGTGATTCTTTGTAACCAATTTGGGGTTTTCTTGCCAGAGTGGTTTGCTATTTGTTTTTCCATCTCATTTTATACATGAGGAAACTGAGGCAAACAGGGTTAAATGACTTGTCCTCGATCACCCAGATAGTTGTTTGGGGTTGGCTTTGAATTTAGGTCTTTCTCACTCCAGGTCCACCATTCTATTCACTGTGCTACAGTTGCCTCAAGTAATGTATAGGTAAATTATCTCTCTCTCTTATCTATCCATCTCTCTCTCTCTCTCTCTCTCTCTCTCTCTCTCTCTCTCTCTCTCTCTCTCTCTCTCTCTCTCTCTCTCTTTCTCTCTCTCTCTCTCTCTTTCTCTCTCTCTCTTTCTCTAGTAGCACAGTGCCGGGCACAGAGTATGTGCTTAATAATGCTTGGTTATGGGACTGACATATGTCCCAGATGATTCAGAACAGTCCCAATTATAAGAAAAGAAAGTGTGTTTTTAATAAAGTTTGCAAAAGAATTATCCTTTCTTGATCATGCGTCCTGATTTGGTGTTTGGAAAATATGGTCACTGTTTATATAAATATTTATATTGTGGTTCAGCAAAGGAGTCCGGGTATTTTGTAAACAGGGTGGTTAGGGAATAGCATGTTTGGACAAAGTTGAGTTGTGGTGACAAAGTTGCTGCCTTGGGAAGGCTTCCTGGAGGCAGTGAGCTTTTTTAAGTACCCTCTTTAGAAGTTTATAAATATTTTTAGGATTAGGTTTCACTTTTCACCAGCCTTTCATTTTCAGAACTTTCTTTTCCTTGGCACTGTTTTGCCTTCTTGATGTGTTCTAGGCATTATGCCCACTTTGATTTATTCTGTCTTTATTTATACAATGTCCCAGATGTAGTGGCAATGGACAGTTTATAAATACTACCTGGAGAAACTCAACTATTATTCCACCCTGTCAAGATGTCATTTGAAGATGACAAATATATTTCCTGAATTATTTGAAATTCTTGCCTTTCTGCTCTGCCTCTCTATTACAGTCCTCCTCATCCCAGCTGTACACATTTTTTTCTACCAATAAAACCTTGATGTTACTGTTGTCTCCTCCACTCCTCACTGCTCTCACTTCCCATCACACCCCTTTTTCCATGGTAAAGTCCCAGATAATATTACTAACAGGTAAAAAAAAATACCGAAGGGACAATATGGTGATAAAACAGGCAAAATTTGATTTTATAGTGAGTTAGCATTTCTGGAATGCTAAATCTACCCAAACTGTTTTATGAAATTGCATGTAGTTTATTCTGCCCAATTAGATAGCATTAGGATCAGAGAAAGGGCTGTCGTGAACCTTCAGAGGTGAGCTTTCTGTGCACACGAAGTAGCTTTTGGACTCAGATCTGTGGTTTCATTGGCATAGAAAGTAATTGAAGAAATTCACCTTTGTAAGAGCTATTTCCATGCTTTCTCTGCTCCAGGAAGTGACACAGGGTCCCAGCCTTATCTTCATCTCATGAAGAATAGCAATGACTCCAAGAACCTACTGCTTTACTTTTTTCTTCTCCCCAAATGCTATATAAGTTGCTAAAATGGAGCCAGGGAGTCTTTCCCAAAGTTCATGCGAGGCTCAGGTCAGCTTCAGGACAAAATATGGAAGACAGACCCCAGAAATTCTGTCTTTATCTACTTGCACAAAGAGTGAGTTTTTAAAACACTACAGAACCCTTAGTGCAACATGCCTGTCTTATGTGAATACAATGCTATGTATGCCTGTCTTTCTGCCAATACCTCAGCCCAGCGCCCTTTACAGAGTAGCCACTTAGCAAATAATTGATGAATGAATGAATGTTATGAAGCATAAGCATGGAGGGTACCATAAAATGTACATCTTGATCCTTTATTACTAGATTTCTTATTCTATAGAGGGTTTTATCTCAGTCTTAATCAAAATAACCACTGGCATCCTGATGCTTTTTCTGAATTGATATTTTAATGTTAGAAGTCAGGAGACAAAAAATGACTGTTCCCATAACCCACACCACTAGGAGTTTATTGTATAGATGAAACCATGACCTTCCTTTTGAGGGGTCTAACAAGATAAAAGAAAATGATGTTCAGTTACAGGAATGCATTTTTAAACTGACTTATGCAGGTGTTACCTACCAGTTATGAATAGATGACTCAGGGGAGTATTTTTAAATAAATGTTGTATTCCATTCAAACAACCCAGCCATGAAGGAAATATTATTCTTATGCTAAGAAAGAGACAAGTGTCTGGGTGAAAAGTAATGTTTCTGTTATCTCTTCTACAACAGTGGGTATGTGTCTGGATTGGAAAAATCAACTAATTACGACAGCCTCATCCAAAGAAAAGGAACAGTGAGTATCATAAAAAATAGATTTACTAATATAAATCTGGTGGGAAAATCAATGATTATATAATTCAATGAAACTGTTTTTGATGCCTTGGAAACATTTATAGGTTACCACTGCATTGTTGTTCTCATTAACAGTTTAACTGTAGTGTTCCTTTAAATGACAAAGAGAATGTATTAACGATGGCAGGTTTATAAGAAAATACCTCCAGAGTCTTCTTCCTCCCCATCCATGATTGCTGTAAAGTTTGTTATTATTCATAACTCATAGTGTCATAGATTTAGAGCTATAAGAGACTCTGCAGGTCACCTAGTCCAACCATTTCATTTTACACATGAGGAAACTTAACCATTAACAGTTAAATCTGTTTAACTACAAGATGAATTTTTCCCAGGGTGTCCAAGATAGTACAATATTTTGATTACGTTTCACCATTGAGTATTCTTGAATACACAGGTGTTTAATGAATAGGTCCTAATACTGCCCCAGGCTCTGTTGGGGATAAAGTTAAAAGTTGAAAAGATGAGAGTCCCTGACTCCTCGGTCATAGATTTAGAGCTACAAGGGACCATATTGTCCAGGCCCCTCATTTTACATATGAGAAATCTAGGAGCAGAGTAGGTTCTCAGATTCCAAATCCAATGGGTTTTTTTTTTCCTATAGCCCCAGGCTGCCTCTCAGATAAGATATTCATTAAATTCTTAGAGAACAAAACAATATGAAAACTATATAATTCTAAGTACAATAAGAACTCTAAAGAAGGAGATATCACAATGACCTGAAACTATCAGAAAATATTAAATAGAGAAGGAAGTCCTCAACCTGGAAGAAGAATGGGTAGAATTTGCATTGGAAGAGAGCAGGACAGCCCATATTGAGAAGTGAGGAGAAGGATCCAAAAGCATGAGCATAATTTTGGAGGTGAAAATCAGCTTGTGGGAACCTGTAAAAAGCCTGTGTTAGTGATGGAGAAAAGGCTGAGTAGGCAGAGAGGCCGCAACATGGAGGGACTTTAAATGCTAGCCTGAGAGATTGGGATTTGATTCAGTGACAGTAAGAGAGTATTCAAAGATCTGTGGCAGGTGAATAATGTGGTGAAATCGACATTTTTGAGGAGTGTCATCTATAGCAATGTGCAGGAGGGGTTGGATACAAGAGAAACGGGAGGTGGGAAGACCAAGGAACGAGAGTAGTTTAAGATGAGGTGTCTAGAATGGAATAGTGGCCCAGGAAATAGAGGAAAAAAAAGAAAGAACCCTCTACAAGGCAGAACCATTAAGATCTGGTGACTGGAGAGGCAGCTAGGTGGCACAGTGAACAGAGTTCAGGCCCTGGAGTCAGGAGGACCTGAGTTCAAATGTGAACTCAGACACTTGACACTTACTATCTGTGTGACCTTGGGCTAGTCACTTAACCCCAATGACCCTGCCTTCTCCCCTCCCCCCCAAAAAAAAAAGATTTGGTTACTGAGGATATAAAGAAAGACCAAAGGAGATAGAGAAAACAGATAATGCCAAAGTTTCCTACTAGGAAAAGCAATAATAACTAATATTTGTGTGGCATTTTAAGGTTTGCAAAGTGCTTCATATACATTATTTCATTTGATCTTCAAAGTGCTGCAACTGTTATTTTATAAATGAGGACACTGAAGCTAGTAAAAGTTAAATGACTCGCCCAGGCTCACACAAGTGGTAAGTTCCTGATTTGGGTAAGACCCAAGTCAGACACTTTATCTACTATTTTGCCTACTTGCCTAGTACAGTAATTTCAATTATGTCATTACTGTATTGCCCAATTAAAATTTTGGCATAGAAGCATCTTGACATCTCCAACATTCAAATGCTAAAATAGATGAGTAATCTCAATTCCAAAGTGTCTTCATGATAGAGATTGTACCCTATTTAAGCTTGCCCATGCTGTGCCACTCTTGTTCATGTTCTCCTATGAAATTCACCTCAGACGGTCCACCCAACATGATGGTGACATTCCTTGCTTTCTTCCGACATGGCAAAGATTCCAGAGGAGATCGCTCACTGTCTACCCATCGATTCTCATTCTTGCCACGTGGCCAATCCATTTTCTGTCCCTCTCTTCTGATTCCTTAAAGATATCTTTTCTTCTTGTTCTTCAGAGTCCTTCATTAAATATATACTTTAGTCTAGTCATACCTACCATATGCCTCCCCTGTGCTCTCTTTAGGAGACTCATTTTTCATTCTTCAGAGACAATTGTGTTCCATATCTCTGTGTCATATAGCAGTTCCTATAGAATGTTAGTTTTGAAAAGATGGGTCTTTGCTTTCCTGGGAAGGTTGGAGTCAGTAAAGTTTTTAGATTTCCCAAACACAATCCAGGCTGCTATCTTCCTCTTGCTCAACTTTCAACCTGACTCAGCATCTGCCTGCCCTGTTATCTGTTACAGATAGACATAGTGATGGGATGAGTTTTTAAAATTGTCCACGACATCCTTATTTTCACCTTGGCTATTTTCCACTTTCAGTTTGTGCTGCCACTATTGGATCACCTTCTTAAAAAAAAAAAAAGCTTCTTTTGGAGAAGGAACCGGTAAACCCCATTGGTATCTTTGCCAAGAAAATCCCAAATGGCGTCATGAAGAATCAGACAGGACTGAAATGATACAACAACAAAACACCCCTTTCTAAAAGCTACTTAAGGCTAGATGATTAATTAATGTTAACTTTCCCCTTCTAAACTTATCACCAGAAAATGTGCCTTGGGCAAGTTTAGCTACTTGACTCTGCAATCCCTTTACCCCAATCTTTTTCCACCCTGTTGCTTCTGCTGCTTCCTGCTCTGTACCCCCGTCCCACACTTTTTACCTCTTTCATTGAGATCTTTGATCAAATTGCCATTACCATTGCCTCTGGAAAGGATACTAATGGACTGCATTATTTTTTCAATGACCATCCATAGCATCCTTCTTGGGCTGCTATTCCCCTGTGTGGGTTGCTTCCTCCTTTAGACTATGAGCTTCCGAGGACAGGGATTTTCACTTTTGCATTTGCATTCCTAGTGCTTAGCATAGTGTTTGAAACATGAGAATCTAATTCATTTTAAATAATCCATTCATACATTCCATATGCATTTTTCAACAATTTCAACAATAAACATTCTTCATCTACTTCATCCACTTTGTCTTTCCTGTGTGAATAGATAATGGTCAAATTCCTTTTAATTATTGCATCCAGAAGGTTCTTTAATATTCCAGAACTGAACTTGATGCAATCAACATGATGTCATTTACAAACAGCATTTAGAGGACGCTCATACACAAGGAATCACTCTTTATCCTGGATTCAGCATTGGATCTTCTCTATCACAGGTGTGAACACCTTTTGCAAGCATTTAACCCTGTTTTATGCTCCACCTGATGTTTGTTACTAGACAGTTGTTGAACAATGTTATTTCTGCTAGATATAAATCTTTCAAGGACTCCTGACTGATTTTGATGTTTGGACAGGAGATACCTTCTTGTAAAAGAGCATGTGAAGAAGAATTTGTTCTACCAAATCAAATACTTATTTGTAATCAACAAATAATCATCATAATGGTATTTTACATTCTCCATACTTTTTTGGCAAATTAGTCAGATATTTTTCTGATCAAGATACTTTATGCCCCTTTGTTGTAGAGACAATTAAATTACATTGATTAAGTTTCTTGATAAAATTAATATAGTCAGTATTGATGTCATTTCTGTTGTCCATTTCCCATTTTTTCATTTTTGTTACTTATTTAAATATTTCACACTTAATTTGTTTCAATTGTATACTATATTTATCTCATTTTTATCTTTTTAAAGTAATATTGAT
Source organism: Petaurus breviceps papuanus (assembly GCF_028583685.1). NCBI lineage: Eukaryota > Metazoa > Chordata > Mammalia > Diprotodontia > Petauridae > Petaurus > Petaurus breviceps. The sequence goes on along the minus strand of NW_027186324.1, from coordinate 3,593,521 downwards.
AATTCTGATCTTAGCATTGATGACTTGATTGTTGAATAGTGCACAGACAATTGAATCAAAGATCATTCCCACATCAATAACAAGTCTTCATCTGGCAAAATATAATTTATTTAATTCTTATTTGAGGTCCCAAAAGTCTAGAACCTATCAATTCTTTTTTGTTCACAATATAGAGTCCTGAAACTTTTTTGTAATCTGTGTCTCAAGTCTTTGGCCTTTCTCATTTCTTCCTGAACCATGCTTTCCTATACATTTCTCACCATCTTTATCTTTTTCCACTTTTGCAATGAAGTCACCATGTATCAGATTTTATGTTAATTTAATTAGAAGAATCTTGTCAAGTCTTTTATAGAATTTCTTTACCACTTTATCCCCATCAACTGATTTTGGTACATATACTGTAATTATTTTCCTGATGGCCTTTTTGCAAATAACACTTTTATTTTTAGTTTTGCAAAACACGATCCCATGATTCCATGGGATCTTTTACTTTTACACGTACAATAAAACCCACTCTTCCCAATCCTTTCTTTGCCTCTCTAATGAATACCTGTGAAACGATCCTTTCATTTAACTGCAACTTTCTTCTTTCTTTTTAGTTTCATTTAGTAAGAATGTCATTTTCTATATGATTCAGCTCTCCTAGTTTGAAGCCCTTCAGAAAATGCCTTAGTTTCATTGAAGAAAAAGATCTCATATCTAAATTACAAAGTAAACCAGAATTATGTGAGCATCATCGCAGAAATTATCGTTGCTGGAAAGCTAAAGAGTAGAAAATAAATTTGGTTGTTTTTCTACTCATAGACCCACACATTGTATGTCTAATTGTTCTAGGTCATTTTAATTTTCAAGGGTTCCCTCTTTGTAAGAGTAACATTTTAGAATGGCCTTTCCAGCCTGAGCTTCCTCATGTTTTTAATCCAGCAAATCAATATCTGATATATGCAATTTATATGGAAATACACTCCCCTTTGAGTTGATTGTACCATGATGCTCTCTCTTAAATAGTAAGGGGAGGAAGAGAAATCTCCATAACTTTATTTTGGAGTAATATTTATTTCCCTCTAAAGAATGTATACTGCTTGAGGGCAGAGACTGTTTTTCTGTCTTAAATCCACAGGGCCTAGCCCAGTATCTAGCACATTATAGACACTTAATAAATGCTTGTTTAACAGAATTGAGGATATTCTAATAAATTTCAATTTAAAAATTACTATGATGTAATTTTAAAATCTTATCAATGTTTTAAGTATTCCTTCTCTCTTTGACAAATAACACATTAGAAAATAATTGCCTTTTGAACTTTTTTCTTTGCTTTTCCAGAGGGATAATTGCCATGGACTGATTAAATTAAAAAACAAGTATCACTGATACCAATTAATTAGTTACCTACTTATTCTTTTGAAATTTTACTGCAAGTTTCTGATTAAGAAAAATAGAGTATAGGAAAGATAATTCATAAGCTTTCATAAAACTCTTGAGATTACTTATTTTTACTGGTTTATAATGAAAACATTTTCCTATAAATAGTTTCTGTGGCCTGGCCTTTGTAGGAATTGAATTCAGGAACTTACAAATTTTTTTTTTCTGCACTAGTGGATTTTTCATTCTCCTGAGTATCAGTTCCTCAAATTTTCTGATGACAAACGCTATCACTTGACTTCTTTTGAATATGTCTAGTTGGGATGAACTTGATACACCTTTGAGCTTTACAGATTTCTATATTATTATAAGGAAAATGTCCTAGTTAACCACAGAGGTACCAGCAGATGATTAATGGACTTAGATGGATGCAGCATTATTGTAGAGAAAATGGATGGATATATTTGGGGGAGTTAGTGTTTCAGCAACAAAACATCTTAATATATTCCTTCTATCATTCCCAGTACCAGCTATATTTGTGCTTTCAGAAGTTCTAATGGACAAACCAGTGAAGTAGTCATTAATTTCTCTCAAGAAAGCAATAATGGAGAAGACCCTGTAACCCTCTTTGGCTTGATGTAGTCAGCACAATACCATATGCAAACAGGAGAATTTGGAATATCTTACCATCTATGGGGAATCCCTTTTTTTTGAAGGGGGGAAGGCAAGGCAATTGGGGTTAAGTGACTTGCCCAAGGTCATACAACTTGTTAAGTGTCAAGTGTCTGAGTCCTCCTGACTTCATGGCTGGTGCTCTGTTCATTGTACCACCTAGCTGCCCCTTTCTTTTTTTTTTAATCTCTTGCAAGACATCTCCTCTGTTTAGTGATGAACACCTTTGGTAGACATATACAAATTAACAAGCATTGATTATAATATAGTAATAAATGATATATCATTATGTATTAATCATGATACATAATATATAATAATAATATAATATTTTGGTTACTTTGTTAGATACAGGGGATACAAAGACAAAAATGAAGTGTCCCTTCCCTCAAGGAGCTTACATTCAGTTTGTGGAAATAATATTTACACATAGAGCTAAATACAAAATATAGACAAGGTAAATATAGTAGCATTTTGAAAGTATCAGGAAAAGCCAAATGTATGAATTGCCGGTTGAAACGAGTTTTGAATTGAGGTAGGTGGCACAGCAGATAAAGCACTAGACAGGTGAGGAAGATCAGGAAGACCTGTACACACATCCAGTCTCAGATACTCACTGACTGTGTAACTCTGAGCAAGTCACTTAATTTCTGTCTGCCCTGGTTTCCTTATATGTAAAATGGAAATAATAACATCTAACGGCCAAGGTTGTTGTAAGGATAAGGTGAGATAATATTTGTAAAGTGTTTTATAAACCTTATAATTCTATATAAATGTTAGCTCTCACCACCAATCATCATTATCATAATTATTGTTATTATTCTAAAATTTAGAGGTGCATAGGGGGTATCTTCCAGACATGGGGAACAGCCAGTGAAAAGGCACAGAGATGGGTTTGAATGTGGATGTTACTCACTTGATGTTACTAATCAGATAATTCTTTTTTTTTGGAGGGGGGAAGACAAAGCAATTAGGGTTAGGTGACTTGCCCAAGACACACAGCTAGTAAGTGTGTCAAGTGTCTGAGGCCACATTTGAACTCAGGTCCTCCTGACTCCAGGGCCAGTACTCTATTCACTGGGCCTCCTAGCTGCCTTGAATCAGATAATTCTTGAACAGTGTTATTTGTTATTGCGTTTGTTAGATAATTATGTATGATCTTAACACACATAAGAGGAACTCCTTGATAGAAGAGAATCTTTAAGGCTTTTATCATAGCAAGCTACTATTGTGGATAGAAACACAGGAAAAAGTATGCATCGCACTGAATAATTCATATTTATAAGGTTTTTTTAGTGAAACCATCAATGAAAGCATTTACATAGTGCACAATCAGTTGAAACCTGGAAATATTTTCAAGTGATCCTTTTTATAGCATTTGTTATATAAAGCAGTTTGACCTGTAATTATTTATGTAAGTGAATTTAAGTTATGAGATTTATAGATGATTGACAATGCAAAAATGTACATAGCATAGGAAAAATATGCATATTTCTACATCCCCCAATAGTATGCATGTTCCAACATAGTCTTAATTCTTTTCATCGTCAGCATACTTTCACTAATTATCTCAAGAGTAGAAATTCTGGCTCCAGATTCACAAATTATTTTCACAGGATATTAAATCCATAACCATGAACTAATAACTATAGATCACAGCAATATAGAGGAGAGGTTCAGGTTTATTTGAGGTCAGATATACTGTTGTCTTCCTTGGAACAGTTCTGTGTCCTAGCCTTCTGACAGACTACTAAAGCAGTGAAATCTGTTGACAAAATAGTGTTTGTTTTCTTTCTATTCATATAGTTTGTTGCAGGATAATAAATATGTTATGAAGGAAATAAGACATTTACTAAACTTTCTCTAGCTTGATGTTAATTTGCAGACAAAGACAGATACAGGTGGATTTCCTTTGTGTGAATTCAGGAGATTTCCTTTTTGGGAGCAAGAACTGGCAAAAAAATACTCTTATAAAATGGTAAGTTTGAACTTCTAGAAAGAAATTATGTTTTCATTTTATGTGCTCCTTCGGACAGTAAAGTTCTGCTGATTATGCCTCAGATGGAGATGGGCAAGATTCACTTTTGCTTTCCCAAATCTGAGAATCCTGGGAAGGTCTCTTCCCTGGGATGAAACCTGTGGTAGGGTTTCAGGTTGAAAAAAGAGTCCTATCCTCTTCAGGGGGAGTAGTGATGGCTGGGGGCTTCACTTGGCCTCTGTTGCTTCCTAAGTGCTGTCCCTAGATTGGGGCTACTTTGTTCAGCTCCCAGTTTGGGGCTGCATCAATGTGAAAGGAAAGGGAACAAGACTTCCACCTCTGTAGGAGAGGAGCTGGGACAGAAGAACAATGAAGGGAAAGGAAGGAGTTAGTGACTTGAAGAAGAGTAAAAACTGGTGAGTATTTACAGGGGGAGGAGTAGAGGTGGGAAAGATTGGATGTATTCATGTGGGAAATGAGACTCACGTAAACTGCTATTTGTAAAGTAAGCCCCAAGCTTGAATGGTCTTAGCATAAGGATGCCAGCTGTGGAGGGAGGGTATAGCAAAAGACTCTAGAGAGTGAATTAACAAGAACTGGAATAATTGTTCTTCTCTGACCTAGGTTGTATTTCTTGCTGACGAATATTGTAACTACTGTCAAGATATTTTACAAAATGTGAGGAATCAGGAACTTGACAGGGTAGGATTTTACACATCAAAATCAAATACCTGTGGTTTCATGGGTATGGGCATTCCTCCTGTCAACATGGGCCATACTTATTAATGTTTTTACTTCAAGAAATCAAAGAGGTGATATTTAATGAATAAACATGCCATTTAGCTAGCTAATAGGTATAACTTTATATGTATTCATTAATATAAAATTTAAACATTGTGTGAGATAAAGATAATTAAGAGGCAGTGTGTTTTAGTGGATAAAGAGCCAACTTTGGAGTCAGAAAGATCTGGGTTTGAGTTCAACCTCTAAAAATAATACCTACGTGACTATAAAAAAATTTAACTTCTCATTAGAGAGTAAGACATCTCTCTAAGACTATAAATCACCAAAGAGTGGCCAGTCTGCATCAAAGGGAGTTTCCACACTGGAAGTTACACACACACACACACACACACACACACACACACACACACACAGACCACTAAGGGCAGTTAGGTGGCACAGTGGATAGATCATCGGCTCTGGAGTCTGGAGGACCTGAGTTCAAATCCAGCCTCAGACACTTAGTAGCTATGTGATCCTGGGCAAGTTACTTGACTTGGATTGCCTCCAAAAAAGAAAAAAAAACACAAACAAAAAAAATTACAGAAAAAAGGAAGGAAGGAAAGAAAAAAGAAAGGATAATTCCTTAGCCACTATTTTCATTTCCTTCTTTAGTGTGTCCCCATTTTATAGATAAGGAACTAAAACAAATAGGGATTGAGTGAATTGCCCAAGGTCATACAGCTAGTTAAGCGTCCAAGGCCAGATTTGAATTCCCCACTCCAGGCCCAGTGCTCTATCCTCTGTGCCACCCAGCTGACCCCTGCCCATGATACTGATATATAGATATGTAATTGATTTCCACTGAAATCCTATGCGCTATTTTTACTATAATGGCCTTTATCAGCGGTGAACACTTCTCTAATTATTTGAATCTGTCTTTATTTGTGTGAAGAATGTTTTATGATTATATTCATATAGATCCTGCCTGTCACTTGGCAGATAGATTCCCAACTATTTCATACTAGTAATCTGTAGTTAAACAGAATTTTTCTTTCTATCTCTTCCTGCTGGGTTTTGTTGGTAATATTTAGAAATATTAATGGTTTGTATAGATTTATTTTATATCTTGTAGCTTTACTGTTTTGACTAGTTTTTTAGATGACTCTCTAGGGTTCTCTGAGTAAACCATCCCATCATCTAAAATCTTCATCATCCCCCTATCAAAAAGTGAGTTTTGTTTCCTCATTGTCCGTGCTTATTCCTTTGATTTCTTTTTCTTCTCTTATTGTTATAACTAGCATTTCTAGTATAATATTGAATAATAATATTGATAATAGTCATCCTTGCTTCATCCCTAATCTTATTGGGAAGGCTTCTAGTTTATCCCCATTAAAGACAATGCTTGCTCTTGGTTTTAGATAGATATTACTTATCATTTTATGAAAAGTTCTATTTATTCCTGTGCTTTCTAGTGTTTTTATTTAAATAGGAATAGGTATATTTTGTCAAAAAGCTTTTTCTGCATCTGTTGAAATAATCATATGATTTTTGTTATTTATATGGTAAATTATTGCTTAGAGTTTTCCTAATATTCAACTGGCTCTGAAGCCCTGGTATAAATCCAACCTGATCATAGTAATAATATTTATGATATATTATTATAATCTCTTTGCTAGTGTTCTATTAATAATTTTAAAATTAATATTCACTAGGGTAATTGGTGTATAGTTTTCTTTCTCTGTGTTTGCTCTACTTGGTTTAGGTATCAAGACCATATTTATGTGATAGAAGGAATTTTTTGTAGGACTCTTTTTTATCTTTTATTTTTTCAAACAGTTTATATGGTATTAAAATTAATTGTTCTTTAAATGTTTGGTAGAATTATCTTCTAAATACATCTGGTCTTGTTTTTTCCCCATTATAGAACTCTTTCTATATAACTCAATTTCTTTTTCTAAGATAGAGTTACTTGTCTTCTATTTCCTCTTCTGTTCATCGGGGGAATTTATATTTCATTTAGATTGTCAGTTTTATTGGCATATAACTGAGAAAAATAGCTACTAATAATTGTTTTTATTTCATCTTCATTTGTTGTTGAGTTAACCCTTTTCATTTGTGATACTGATAATTTGGTTTTTTTTCTTCTTTTTAATTAAATAAATCAATTTATCCAATTCAATTAGGAAAACAAACAAAAAACCAAGCAAACAAAAACAGAAACCAGAGAAAATATACATACCAGATAATAAGTAAAGGAGCTCTCCACCAATTGAGAGCAAGAGATGGAGAGGTGGAGAGAGAGGTGAAGAGAGACAGAGAAAAGAAGAAAGGAAGAAAGGAAGGAAGGAAAGAAAGAAAGGAAGGAAGGAAGGAAGGAAGGAAGGAAGGAAGGAAGGAAGGAAGGAAGAAAGAAAGAAAGAATTTTCATAAGAAGAAATTCCCTGAAGTCTCACTGTAGCAAGCTGGTAATAGCGACATGATGGAGAATGCCAACTCCTCCCATGTTGGCCTCCTTTCAGAATCTTTTTCCTCAGCTATTTGAAGTGGGATTGGCATCTTTCATTTTCTCTTTGGAAGTTGGAAGCGAGAAGAACCTTTTCATGCTTCTCTTGATTCTTGTATTTGAAAGTCAAATTTTGTATTCAGCTCGGGTCTTTTCATCAAACATGCTTGAAAGTCATCTATTTCACCGAATGTCTATTTCTTTCCCCTGAATGATTATACTCAGTTTTGCTGGGTAGGTGATTCTTGGTTTTAATCTTACCTCCTTTGATGTCTGGAATATCATATTCCAAGCCCTCTGATCCCTTAATGTAGAAGCTGTGTTATATAATGTAGATCCTATGTTATCCTGATTGTACTTCCAAAATACTAGAATTGTTTCTTTCTGACTGCTTTGCAATATTTTTTTCCTTGACCTGGGAATTCTGGAATTTGGCTACAATATTTCTAGGAGGTTTCCCTTTGGGATCTCTTTAAAGGGGTGCCACCACCACCTCTACCACTCCTACTACCCTGGGGCTAAGGCTGGACCATGCTGCTCTCTCACCCAGGTCCCACAGAATTTTCCCACTGACCTTTTATGTTGTCTTTGGTGTTTGTGGGTTGAGAAGTCTGGAAACTGCCACAGCTGCCAGTGACTTAGTCCTCTGAGGCCTGCTCTGGCTCTGTCTGTGCTGGCAGGGCCCTCCCTGGACTGTACTCTGCTCCCAGCCTGGTACAAAAAATCTTTCCAGTTGACCTTCCAGGTTGTCTTGGGCAGGAGATTTGTTTCACTCTGTCATTTTGTGGGTTCTGCTGCTCTAGAATTAGTTTAGAGTAATTTTTTTTACATGTTTTTGGAGGGGTTTCGGGGCAAGCTCAAGCAAGTCCCTGCTTTTACTCCACCATCTTGGCTCCACCCCACCACGCTTCTTTCTTTTTAAAATCAAATTAGGTGGGAAAACTAAAACAAAATTCAAGTTAGCCTATAATTTATATATTTAAAATAAAAATGGCTCCTAGTTTTGTTTATTAGTTCAATTTTTTTTTGCTTTCAATTTTATTAATCAATTTTTTGATTTCTACTTTGGTATTTAATTGGGAATTTTTAATTTGTTGTTTTTCAAGGTTTTTTTTTTTAGTTGTATACCCAATGTGTTGGTCTAGTCATTCTCTCTTTTACTGATATAAGCATTTAGAAATATAAATTTTCCCCTTAGTACTACTTTGGCTGCATCTCACAAATTATAGTATGTTGTCTCATCATTATTATTATCCATAATGAAATTATTAATTATTTCCTACGTTTTGTTCTTTGTCTCTTTAGGATTAGATTATTTAGTTCCCAATTAATTTTTAATCTATGTTTCAAAGGCCCTTAATTGATTGTAATCCTCATTATATTACCACCAGAAAAAGATGTATTTGCTGTATCTGTCTTTTTTCATTTATTTGTGATGTTTTTGTGCTCTAATATATGATCAATTTTTGTGAAAATACCATACCCAGCTGCAAAGTAGGCATGTTTCTTTCTATTCCCTTTCAGTATTCTCCAGAGGTCTACTGCATCTAATTTTTCTAAAAATCAGTTCATCTCCTTAATTTGTGTCTTTTTAATTTTATGGTTATAATTTTCTTTAATTATTTTTTGTATTATTGTATCAAGATTCTTTTTTTTATCATAATTTTCAGTTAGTGCGATAATTTTTATATTTTCTTGATCTGTTCTCCAAATCTGTTGTTTTCTTATAAGATGCTTCACTTTCTCTTTTTTCATGTTTTGGTTAATTATTTCTTAATCTTTTATAATTTCATGGCTTCACTTTGCCCAATTCTAATTTTCAAGGTGTCATTTCCTTCCTTAAGCTTCTGGATCTCCTTTTCTAATTGGTTGACTTTCCATACATAACCTTCTTGTTTTTCTTGGATTGTTCTTATTTTTTCTTCTTAGTTTTTCCTCCAGCTCTATCATTTGATTTTTAAAGTCTTTTTTAAAGATCTTCTATGAATTCTTTTTGGGCAGGTGACCTTTTGACGTTACTCTTTGGGGATTTCTTTACTTCAGTATCCTTTTCTGAAGATGAATCCCAGTCATCTCTATTCCCATAATAGCTATCTATGGTTGGATTCTTTCTCCTTTGCCTGTGCATTTTTGTTGTAATAACTTAATTTTTGTAATCACCTCTAGCCCTGGGGTATGGGAAATGGTACCTCTTGCCCCAGATCTTCAGTTCCCCCTCTAACCTGGAACCCAAGCCAAACCTCCAACCTCCCTTAAGTGCCCACAGCCAGGGACTTTCTGTCCCACTGCTTCTGCACTCACAGGGTGTGTGATACTTCCTTCTCACTCCCACCGCTCAGCACAGCACAGCTGGATCTGGGGTTCCTTGTCAGCAGAGGTTCCCTCAATCTTCCCAAGCTCAAACGTCCAACTTTCCCTCACTATCTGGGGGTAAAAGTTCCTGTGACTGGGGCTGAGACAAATAATTCTCAAACCAAATAACTCCAGGGCTTGCTGCTTGTTAAACCAGGAACCTAGCCTGGAATTGTTTACAGGGACCAAAACTTGTCCTAGAATTTTTCTTTCTCAAATTGTGACAGGAAGACCCCTGTTGTTGCCCTATTCTTGTGTATCTCCACTCACACTTTGTTTGCCCTAAGGTGCTATTTTAACTCTTTTACTGGGGAAAATCTTGAGAGCTTGGAATTTTCTGACCTACTCTGCCATCTTCCCAGAATCCTCTGAGAAAAGGATTAATAGGGAAAGTATAGGATGGAGGGAAATACACTGTTAGCAATAAAAACTGTGAATATGAATAAGATGAGCTTACCCATAAAATGGAAGTGGATAGAAGAATGGATCAGAAACCAAAATCCCAACAATATGTTATTTACAAGACACACACTTGAAACACAAACACACACCCAGTTAAAATAAAAAATTGAAGCAGAATTTATTATGCTTCAGTTGACATAAAAAAAAAATTAGAGGTAGCAACCATGATGGCTTAATTAAAAGAGATAAGCAGGGAAACTACAGTTTGCTAAAAGTCACCATTAGATAATGAAGTAATATGAAAACATTTTACAGTAAGTTTCTCTGATAAAGGCTTCATTTCTCAATAACATAGGGGACTGAATTAAATTTATAAAAATAAGAGCCATTACCCAGTTGGTAAATGGTCAAAAGATATGAATAGGCATTTTTAGAAGAAGAAAACAAAGTTAGCTTTAGTCATATAAAAAAACACAATAAATCACTATTGATTAGAGAAATGCAAATTAAGATAAGTCTGATGTACCACCTCATTCCTATCAGAAATGACAAATGCTGGAGAGGATAAGGGAAAATAGGTACACTAATGAACTCCTCTTAGTGGAGTTGTGAACTCGTCCAAACATTCAGGAGAACAATATGGAACTCTACCCAAAGGTCTATAAAACTATGCCTACCCTTTGATCCAGCAATATCATTACTAGGTCTACATCCCAAAGAGATTAAAGAAAAAGGAAAGGACATATATGTATAAAAACATTTACAGCAGCTCTTTTGTGGTAACCAAGAATGGAAAATTGAAGGGATGCTTTTCAATAGCGGAATGGCTGAACAAGTTATGGCATATGATTTTAATGGAGTACTTTTGTGCTATAAGATATAATGAGGTATGTGATTTTTGAAAAAAAAAATGGCAAAATGTTTATGAACTGAAAAAATGTGAAATAAGAACTGGGAGATCACTGTGCACAGTAACAGCAATGTTGTAATGATGATCAACTGTGAAAAAATTGTCTACTCTGATCATTACAGTGATCCAAGATAATTCCAAAGGACTCATGATGAAAAAGTGTTGTCCACCTGCAGAGAGAGAACTAATGAACTCTGAATGCAAATTGAACTATAATTTTCTTGCTTTGTTTATTTTTTGCTTTTTTAAAAAAATATGACTAATATGGAAATAAGTTTTGCATTATTTCACATGGATAATTGATATCATTTGCTTGCCTTCTCAGTGACTGGGAGAGGTGTGTAAGGGAGGGAGAGAATGTTAAAAGTAAATAAAGAACAATTTTTTTAAAAAAAGAAAAAGTTTATATGAGGTACAAGATGAAAGGTTATTATTGTATTCTGGGAACGATCAAGGAAAGCTTCTTAGAGGAGGACACATTTGAATTTTAGCAATGGGTAGTAATGAAACAAACAGGAGAAAAGGTATTACAGGAATAAGGAATATCATGAGTAACCTCAAAAAATGAGTAGAGTGAGGGATGGGTTCTAGTAAGCAAAGTTCACTTTGGTACTTAGCACAGTGCATGGCATGTAGTAATAACCTGATAAATGTTATTGACTATTGACTGAGCCATAGAGTAAATGAGGGGAAGTGAGATGAGCTAAGCCTAGAAATTGTAGAGAGTTCTGAATGTCAAGCAAAAAAAAAAGTTGAACTTTACTCAGAAAGCAGTAGAAAACTGTTGAAGATTTTTGAATGGAAGATGATATGACCAGATTTGTGTTCAAGAAAAGCCAGCGAAAGTGACCAGTCTACCTTCGTTTCCTCTTTAGCCATGAATCTATTATCTCATTTTTCTAGATGAGTACTCATATTCTGGGGTCAAATCTGGCCTCAGATACTTGCTAGAAGCATGATACTGGGCAAGTCACTTAACACTGTTTGCCTCAGTTTCTTCATCTGTAAAATGAACTAGAAAAGGAAATGGCAAACCACTTTAGTATCTCTGTCAAGAAAACCCCAAATGGTGCCATGAAGAGCTGGACACGACTGAAAACAACTGAACAACAAAAATTTCCTCACTTCCTGGGTGCATACTTGTCAAGTAAACAAGGCAGTGACCTACTTATTTAATTTTGGCGAAAAAAGATTTCTCCTACATGGATAATCAGACTTTTTCAAATGGCAGAATTTTTTTTGGTAATTATTTTTACTGCCTACCTGAATTTTCTTTTCAAAGTCATTTTCTTTTAGGGTTTTGATCTATATTTGTACCAACACACTATCCATTCCCCAGGTAACTCTAGATTAGCTATAGTTTCTATTAAAGTTGAAATGTGAATATAGTTATCCCTTCCACATTGCAACTTTCCATATCACGGTTTCAATATATCACGGGTCAGCATAAGCAATTAAATGGGAATTTGGGGGGAGTTTTGTGGAAGCCTTAGACTACACGTGAAAGTCAGCAGGTAACACAGAACCTATGGCCAAATGCTTAACCCAAATTTTATAATAAGGTACTGTAATCACCCTATAAAAGAAAAAGAAAATATTCAGTCTTCTTCTGTGGCATGAAAGGAGGGCCAGAAAACTTTACACAGATTTTCCAGACTATGGGCGCACTGTGCCCCTAACCCCAGCTATGTGGAATGGATAACTGTGTTAGTGCTCACCCACTCCTGATTACCAGGGACTGTGGCAACACTGACTTTGGTAAATCAGAGCCTTATGATAGCACCTCCTGCCCCTTTCTGGTAATGGTAACAATTCCAGACATCCAGGTCCCCCTGAAAAGGGGGTGAGCCTTGGTTACCAGAGGCATGTGCCACTTCCTAGATGTATAACCAAGGACATTCACTTTTTTGGAAATTCATTCTCGTCAACCCTAAGATGGGTATCAGTGTGGCATAGTGGATAGAGACCTGGTCTCTGAGGCGAGATAACCTGTGTTCAGGTCCTGCCTTTGACGCTACTGGCTAGATGCTTGAGGTAGTTGCCTATACTGTTGAAATCACCAGGAAGAGAGAGAGACAGATAGACAGACAGACACAGAGTTGGATAGAACAACCTCTGGCCTTTCCTCTAGCTTTAAAATCCTATGATTCTATGACTCATATTTCCTACCCTGTATAAAAATGGAACTTAAAAAGTCACTTAGGCAAAAAAAAAAAGAGTGGATTTCTTGGCTACATAATTCCTAAGTTTTCTGGACAAGGAAGAGATATTAGTTTTTCTCAAAGGATAAATCATTGGCATGAAGTCTCTATCTGAGACTTTTTCAGTCTCATGGGTTAGCATTAATCTCTTTACAAGTATGATCATGTTTATTCCAACCAAATTTATTTTAAGAGCCTTTCTAAAATGAATACTGATGTTAATTCTTTCAGTTCTGGATAAAGAATTATTGATCGATAAGTGTTCTCAGTAATTTCAACCACTCAATGAAAGGGCTGTGGGCTAGGAAGTCTTCTCTTATTACCTTGTGCCCAATAAGGGTACCCTTGTGTTCGAGGAGCAACTTTGCTTAACTCCCTGCATGGGACACCGACTCCACATTCAGAACATATGTTCTATGTTATCCCACTCATTTGGCACATACTTCCTGACAGGTTTCCTCAAGGAATACTTTAGAGAGCAGCTTCATGAAGTTGATAGTGATGGTCCACAGCCAAATTTCTAAATTAATGGGAAAACAATTTATCCTATTACAACTCTTAGAGCTGATTAAATATATATGGAGGCTTAGTCATAATGGACCTAAAATGAAGTTTGAGTGATGTCATCTCTTACTTACAATAGGTTGAAGACTTGCTGGCTTTTTTCTGGAAGTCTCTGCAACACGATACCATAACATTCATGTCATCACCTGATGTTTGCCAGCTCTTTAAATGCTATGATGCCCAGCTGTACAAGGTATACAGACATTTGTTTGAATTTCTGATTCATATCCTCTATGAAAATTGATACCAAATGTTGGGATCATAAGCCAAGTTTTCCCTTTCCCTTAACTCCCATTGACTTCAGGCTCACTGAAGAGTGATAAGGTTAATGAAACAGGAGTGTTCCAGCCTCTACCTAAGATTTAGTTTCTCCTCTCTCAGCCCTGATTCAGAATGATCCTAGAGTTCTAGTGAGTCCTTTAACTACAGAAAAATCCTTTCTTTTTTTTTAAGCAATTGGGGTTAAGTAACTTCCTCAAGGTTACACGGCCAGTTATTTCTGGGTGGGTGCTGAGTGTCTGAGCCCAGGATTCGATCTCCAGGTCATCCCGACACTGGAGCCAGTGCTCTTACTCGCTGAGCCACCTGGCTGCCCCCGAAAAGTCCTTTCTTGAGTTAATTATGACAAAATGGAGGTGATGGGGATGGGAGGTGGCAAGAGTCATTAGAATAATCATCTCAGCTTTCTCCTTGACTTTGGAGGGCATTTAAGTCATGAAAGTTTAGTTAATTGTTATTATTTTAAAAGCTACAACCTTAGAGAGGGGCAGCATGACATAGTAGATGGCCTTAGAGTAAGGAAGACCTGGGTTCACTTCTGGACACTGACACATGTTAGAAGTGTGATCATGGACAAAGTCATTTAACCTTCCAATGCCCCCAAATAACTCTAAGATTCAGATGAATTGTTAATTTGCGTCAGTGGAAAGAATTCCCATGCCAGGAGTTCCCTATCATAATAAGATAAATCACAGATCTGCACTTCCACTCCCACCTCAAACAACCAAAAAAAATATTAGTTATTATTGTCTCTAATTTTTAAAAACTTCAATTTCTATTTTTGCTGAGGCTTCTTTGTCATGTCTGTGGTTGGACCTCTTTAGCTAATGCTGACCCTCGTCACCCTTCAGGAAACGATCTGCATGGTGACTTCTGAGGGCTTCAGATGTTGCTATTGAATGGAGACCCTTTGGTCACTAAGGAGCTATAGGAATTCCTTGTTGCAGAGAGAGTCACAATAACATGAAACTTTTGTTATAGGAAATTGAGGACATTCTACTTCATGATTTCCTGGAAGATGTCTCTCTTCAGTACCTGAAATCAGTCAGGTTGTTTAGTAAGAAACTTAAACTCTGGCTACTTAATGCTTTGGAAGGTTTTCCATCCCTCTTACGGATCTCCAAGATCAAAGGTACATTCTAACAAGAATGATCATTATATAAAAATGCATAGAATACCTGATCTTTTAAACTGGGTCAGTAAATTACAACTGTTCTATGGTTGTATCACTTTTCATTTGGGTAGATGCCAGGATTTATTAATCCCTAAATCAGTCAGTCAGTCAATAAGCATTTATTAAGAGCTTACTATATGCTGGGCACTGTGCTACTAGAACTGGCCTCAGTGGTCATCTCATTCAATCCCTCTCTTTTACAGATGAGGAAACTGAGGCCCAGAGAGGTAAAGCAACTTTCCCAAAGTCACATGACTGGTAAGGGTCATCACCAAGATTCTAGCTCAGGTTTTCTTACTCCAAATCCAGTACCTTTCTACCATGTCATACTATTCACCAGCAGAAGGGTCCTTTGGGGATGGAGGAGCATGAGAGATTAATTCCCTGAGATATTGTTTCACCCAATCCCACTTGTGACCCAGAAGCAGAAATTGTGAAGTAATCAACACCTGGGGTAGGAGTCTGGTGCCATGGAACAGAGTTACAACTCACTGTCCTATTTGGGGGACCTCATTAGCACAGAGCTCTAGCCAACGAATCCAACTTATACAGAGATAATCAAGTTTTCTCTATACAATCAACTCCGTTAGCTTCAGTAATGGAGGTGAGCAGTGGTACAGATAACAGAGCATTGAATAATAGATAGGGCCCCTTCAGGACCCGTCAAAGTCAATGGAGGCTGCTGAGCAATGAGAATTACTCAGCTTTTACTCCCCACTGCCAGCCTCATTAGACTAGCAAGGAGCTTCAGTGCTATTTTCTACCACTGTGGACTCTTCATTCAATGTCCCTACAGCCCAGCTGCATCTGGAAATGAGGAGAAGCAATCAAGCAAGCATCTATCAAGTATCTACTATGTCCCAGGCACTGTGCTAGGCATTGGGGATATAGAGAGACCAAAGTGAAGCAGCACTTGCCCTCTAAGAGCTTATATTCATTCCAAGCTGCATAAATAGCTGCTGGACCACATGGGTTAGTCAATGATGTGGATCATCCATATTTCGTTAATGTCTTGTACTCCCCCATAGTGGCAGCAGTGACATAGTTACTGGAGAAGCAAGATAGCCACAACTCCAGATCAGGTACAGTCTGGAAGAATAAGATACACAGATCGTGCCTGAAGGACCTTGGAAGGGAAGATCCCTTAGAGCAGGGTGTGTTTCATTCTTTGTGAATAAATTAGAATGTGAGATCTAGAGGGAAAATGTTCTCTCCTTTCTTTGTAGCCCCAGTGCATGGCACATAGTAAGTGATTAATAAATTGACTGATTGCTGTGGAAATCCAACAGTATAAAAGCAATAACATTTTGATATTGCCAGTGACTGAAATTGACCATTGCAATTTTTCTAAGGCAGAAGAGACAATAACCATCATTAGTTTGTAGTAGAGTGCTGGAAGTTAAGACAGATCTGAAGCAACTCATGGAGTGTTAAGGTTTCCCATTTCATTAATCCTTGAATGAAACCTTTATGACTTTAGGGCTTTGACTGGCAAAGTTAGAATCCAAAATTGTAAATCTTGTGTTTATCTGTTCCTTGGAGGCAAGAGGAGTTGGGATCGCTCGGGAAAATCCTATCCATGATTCTAATAATATTTTGCCAAGCTTGGGTTGGCTGCATAGTGTAAGTATTTAAATAATCTTACTGAAACAAGTGATCTTATCTCTTTCTCAATTCCTTTTCCCCTGCTTAACAAGAGAAATAGAAGGGATAGGGGGGGAAAGGTATCCAAGGAATATTGTTAAGACATTCATTATGGTATTAAATACTGGACTGGAAAATTTTCAATGAGTGTCCCCTCCCTACAATCTGGTTTTTATTCCCACTACACTCCTAAAAACCAATGAACTCTTTCTTTCTAAATTCAGTGCTTTTTTCCCCTCAGTCTTCAGTCTCCTTGACCTCTATTAAACATTTCTTTTTCATTAAATTCTCTTCTCTGCGGGCTTTTACTCATCTCATAATTCTTTTTTTCTCCTCTCCATATCTCTTTGACTGGCTTATTAGCTTCTCCTCTTTCTTCTTCCCCTCCATAGTTGGGATATTTCTCCAAGAATCTCAGCATAGGAGGGGGCCAAACGGACCAGGCAGTCCAACCCATCCATGACCTAAATTCCTTCTACAACCCATCCAACAAGTGTTAATTACATACCCAAAATGTGATCATCCAGCCTTTGCTTGAAGATCTCCAATCAGGGGAACCCATTACTTCCCGAGGCAGCTCTTTATGTTAATTTTTACAGCTTTAATTATGAGGAAGTTTTTTCTTTCACCAAACGAGGATCTGCCTCTCTGCAATTTCTATCCATTGTTCATAATTCAGATCACTGGCGAGAAACAGAATGAGTTTAAGCTCTCTTCCTCCAAATCCTGGGCCATAGGCATCATATTCAACTCAAGACGCTTCTTGAGGCTAAACACCCCCAGTTTCTCCAACTAATCTTCATACAGCATGATTGAAAGAACTTCCCTTTATCCTGGTTGTTCTCCTCTCAACACTTTCTAGAGCCAGCATCCTTCCTAGAATGAAGTAGAGAGAAACTTGAGGCAGGGATACTAATCAGGAAGCTATTACAATAGTCCGGGTGAAAGGTGGCAAGGGCGTGAACCAACATGGTGACTGAGTAGCAGGAAGGGGAAAGAGGTGAGAGATGTTGTGGAGGCCGAAAGAGTGATGTCTGCCAACTGTTTGGAAATGTGGAAAAAGAATAAGTAATCAAGAATAATGCTGAGTTTTAAGTAACAATAACTATCATTTATACAGCACTTTTGGGTACTTGGAACATTCTATTATTACCCTTTTTTCTGCCTTTTTAAAAATGGAAGAAATGAGGACAATTTGGTTAAGAGAAGAAGCACACAGTTTTTAAAAAAATTCTCCTCCTTTTCTCAAATCCTAGATGGAGTAGTAAATTGGCCAGGAGCTTGGTCAGGGTGGTACAGGATTGGGTAGCAAGTGCTCAGAGGTCGTTCTGCCACTTAAAGATAAAACTAATTTTTCTAGCACCTAAGGATTCATGTGAAACTTGGCTCACTGAAATCATTCTTAAACATAAGTAAGAAAGACCAGAAGACAACAGAGAAGGCAAGATGGTACAGTAGGAAAACCCTTGGCTCTAAGTCAGAGGACCTGAGTTCAAATCATACTTGTGTGGCTTCGGGCAAGCGCTGAACCTTCCTTTCTTTCTTCATCCATAAAATGAGGGCCCTGAACAATAAACTCCAAGGGCCCTTCTGGCTGTAGATCTAGAGTCCTACCATAATATTACTGAAAGCAGGCATTCTGTTTGGGAAGAACGGCTTGGGACCATTTCCTCCCTTGATGTATTATGCTCAATTTTACTTCATAGTTGATTCTTTGTTGTAGCCCTAGTCCCCTTGCCTTCTGGAATATTGTGTTTCCATGACCTCTGATCCTTTAATGTTGCAGTTGCTAACTCCTGGGTAACCCTGATTGTTATCAGCTCCCTGATATTTTGATTGTTTCTTTCTGGTCACTTGCAGTATTTTTTCTTTGACCTGACAGTTTTGAATGTTGGCTATAATGTTTCTTGGAGTTTTTGTTTGCGGATCCCTTTCCTGATGTGATCAGTGGATTATTTCAATGCCTATTTTACCCTATGGCTCCAGGATGTCAGGACAGTTTTCTTGAAAATTTCTTAAAAGATGCTGTCCGGGCCCCACTTTTGATTATGACTTTCATGTAATCAAATTATTCTAACTTAGTCTCTCCTGGTCTATTTTCCTGGTCAATTGTGTTTCTCATGAGTTATTTTACACTTTATTCTATTTTTTCATTCTTTTGAATTTGTTTGATTTATTCTTGATGTCACATAGAGTCATTAATTTCCACTTGCCCAATCTAACTTTTAAGGAGTTGTTTTACTCCACTAGCTTTTATACTTTCTTTTCCATTTGGCAAATTCTACTTTTTAAGGAGTTGTTTTCTTCAATAGATTTTTGTATCTCCTTTTCCATTTAGCTAATTTTGCTTTTTTTCACATTTTAATTTTCTTGATTATTCAAAATACATATCCTTTCTATTTACTTTTTTGACTCTGTGCTTGGGCCTTCAACACCTTCACAACAATTTTCTGCTCCTCAATCAGGAAAGCATGCTTGATCCGGTCACAGACACATTTAGCACACATGGAGCCACCATAAGCCCTGCTGACATGCTTTTTTGTCTTTGATAGCCTCATAAGAACTTTAGGTCTCACTGCACGAACACCTCGAAGTCTTCCTGGGCATGCACCACAGGCTGATTTTGGTGCTTTCCCAACTTTCTTGGTATAAAGGTAAACAATTCTGTTACCTGGGGTTTGTGACAGCCGAGTTTTATTGGAAGCTGTATTGTAGGACAGCCTACGGTGGTATGTCAGATGCTGAACCATTTTTAATTTCTGTCAGGTCCACCACCAGAAGAGGGAAGAGGCTAATTTTGCTTTTTAAGCAGTTGTCTTCTTTTTTCTAAGCTTTTGACTCTTTTTCAAAATTCTCTTGTATCACTCTTATTTCTTTTCCTAATTTTTCTTCTGCCTGTCATATATTATTTTTAAGATCCTTTTAAGCTCTTCCATGAGTTCTTTTTGGGTTTCAGACCACTTCCCTTTTGGGGGGAGGGGGTGGGGAAGGGGTTGTCCATAGGTGATTTGACACTGTTTTCCTCTTCTGAGTTTATACCTTGATCTTCCCTGTCACCATAACAATTTTCTATGATCAGATTCTCTTTTTTGTTTGTTTTTTGCTCATTGAAAAAAAACAAACCTTTTTCCATTCTTTTAAATTTGAGCCCTCCTCCTAGGGTGGAAAGGACACTGTCTCAGGCTTCTTGTGCCTGGGGCCACAGGCAGTGGCTGTTTACCTGCTGTTGCACTGATGTTGCCCTGAGGCCCATGGGGAACCCTCATGTCTGGTGCTAAGGGAGTGGGGTAGGGAGTGACTGGTGCAGTTGGAGGCCACAGGGGTCTGGTAGCTTACCTATTGCTAAGCTGAGGTCCTAGTGCTGTTGTCTGGTGTGTGCTGAGGCTGATGGGGTGTTTCCATGTTTCCCTGGGGCTACACTGAAGTACGTGGTAGTCTGACCATGGGAGGTTTCCTGTTCACGTATGGCTATGGTGAAGCAAATGGTGGGTGTCAGAGCTGGAGTCTTCCCATTGCCCTGGCTATACTGAGGCGTGTTGGGGATCTTGGTGTTGTCATTTGCCTGCTCTACCATACTGGGGCTAAGGATCTACTGTTGGTTTGCTAAGGTGGGACTTGCTGCTGGCTTGCTGGGGTACTTCCTGTCCTGGAATGTGCTCCCCTTTTACCCTAGTGAGAATGACCTTTCCTGCTGATCCACCAAGTTTCTTGGACTAAAGATTGTTTCACCCCATCTTTTTCCTGGTTCTGCTGTTCCAGGGTTTGTTTTGGGGTGCTATTTTATGGTTGTTTGGAGTTAAATATGGGAAAGTCATAGTGATTTACTTCTTATTCCACAATCTTGGCTCCTGCTTTCCTTTGTTTTATTTTATTTTTTTGCTTTTTGAAGGGCAATTGGGTTTAAGTGACTTGCCCACGTCACATGGCTAGTTTTTGTGTTAAGTGTCTGAGGCTGGATTTGAACTCAGGTCCTCCTGACTCCAGGGCCGGTGATCTATTCATTGTGCCACCTAGCTGCCCCTTTCCTTGATTTTTTAAAATTTGAGAATATGAAATTAAAAATGCTACTCACTTGTTTTTGTGTTTCAACAGAAGTTACTGTGTTTGTCAAAAGACTAAGAAGAAAGACTTATCTTTCAAATATGGCAAAGGTATGTTTTCCCCAAACATAGGAGGGAGCAAGACAATTCCCTGAAATAACAGGGCTACATGTCTCAGAAAAACCAGTGCTAATTACACTTTGTAGCAAAAAAAAAATTAACCACAGGTTCATGTAATTTCAGAGTTGGAAGGGACTTCCATGGCTACCTACTCCCCTTCTAAATATGCAATTTAGGAGTGTGTGCTTATAAGAATTGGTGAGCCCCATAAACAGTTCACAATGGCGAATTCTTTTGTTTGAGGGGAGCTACTTTCTTCTTTCTATCCCTTTAAAAGGTCTTTCACTGTTACACAGTCCCTTATCTTGCTTTTTAAGTTAAGAGGAAGAGAAAGTGCTGGCCTCCTCTAGCGGGACAAGGTGGAATTATAGGCACAATGATGATAATAACATCTTTGGAACACTATCAATGACAGACTCCATTGAGTGGAATCTGAGTCTGATCTGCTTTACAGAACAGGCAGCAGTGTAGAGAGATAGAGGATAGATATAGACACATATATGGGCACACGTATATGGATATGGACACACATGTATATGCACATTAATACCCATGATAGATATACACATATATGTATGCATGTGTCTACATGCATATGGTTTTCCTGACTAGATATGATATCATGGTAATGTTACATATGTGTGTGTGCATAGATAAATTACCCTATGTTATATAAAGAGTCAGGAAAACTTGCCTAGTTGTTTAGTCATACTTTTTATCATTCTGAATGGAGGATAGATAGCTATACTTCTAAGAAAGTCAGAGTAATGTTTGAAATGGAAATTAGAAAACACACAAATATGAGCACCAGAGAAATCTAGTTTGGAAGTCCCTTGGAGTGAGAACCTTCAGATGTGACAGAAATGTCCTGGCTGTATCAGCCGCCTCACAATTTCGCCTGTGAGAACATACACCTATGCTCAGAATCTATTAAAACATAGGCCCATCTTTCCACCTTTCCCTCCCCCATTTGACAGCCACATAGCTATATATAAGGTTTTTGAGGTTGTTTGGGATTAAAAGCCTCATCCAAAATTTAATCAAGAACACGGAGATCTCTTAGGATAAGAACAGAAATTTATTCTCTTCTCCCAGGAGAAGAGGGCAGTCTTCCCCATGACTGGTCATGAGGCATGCAATGTGGGGTGAACAGGGTTTTTAAACCCTGATGCAGTCAAGCCCCCTTTCCCTGACTGTCCCGTCTCCCATTGGCTGAGAGGTGGGCTCAAGTCTCAGTGCAAAAATCTTCCCATAATGGCACATAACACTATCCCTCAGTGGCTGGAAATTGAACTTACAGAGAACAAGGATGCTTAGGGGCGGCCAGGTGGCTCAGTGAGTAAGAGCACCGGCCCCAGTGTCGGGATGACCTGGGGATCGAATCCAGGCTCAGATACTTAGCACCCACCCAGAAATAACTGGCCGTGTGACCTTGAGCAAGTTACTTAACCCCAATTGCTTAAAAAAAAAAGGACAAGGATGCTGATTGACAGCAAGGGAAAGGGGGAAGGGTCCCAAAGCAAGGGAGGGGGAGGGAGAAAGAGGGCCAGGGCAGTAGCAAAGAAGGGTGCAGGTCCAACGACTCCTGAACGGGCTTGTGCTGATTGACAGCAGCAGTGGAGGGGGAAGAGGAAAGTTAATTGCCTGAGAAGTTTTCACTCCCCCAGAGAAGGTCTTGCATTGGCTACATCTGCAGATTTTTCAAAGTTGGATATTAGACACATGAATGCTAACTACATCTCCTTTGAGGACGGTCAGGCATTTGGAAGTTAGTCTGTGGGATAACTTAGATCTTTTATACTTTTCCTTGGCTGAGGGTGGGAGCATAGCACAGAAATGAAGGTCTGCAGGCCTTGATGTAACCCTAGAAAAGCAGAATATTGGCATAGGTGTTTTTCTGGCTTACCATGGAGGTAGTTCAGCCCTTTCAGTGTTAGACATTTAATTGTGTCACTTCAAGGTACAATGTAAATATTGCATACAGTTTCAACATCATGATGATCAGTGAGGTTTTTAATTTAATAGTTAATATCTAAACCTAATTTCTACTTTCTCTAACAATAAAATTGGTGAATTTGACTAGGGGAATAAAAAAATAAAATGGAAAACTTTAACTAACTCTTTAATCTCATAATCTTTAGACAATGAGAATGGTATTAAATAACAACAGAAGAGTCAACATTTTAAAATCAGACTTGCATGCTATTGTCAACCAAGGAGCTTTGGACATTCCTAGGAAACCCTTGAAGGATCATTTTAGAAGTATGGATGAGCTGGAAAGCAACATGGAGCTGAAATGTAATTTTTTTCTATATAATTCTCTTCTTTATTGATGTTTTTGTCAGCTGTTTGGGCTGTCTTTCCCTTAAGGGTTTACTTATGCTATCCCTCCCAGTGGGAAGGATTATATTCATTTCTATATAAAGCTAATTGTCATATGCTAGCCAATTGAACAATTTTTAAAGTCTATAGAAGAGGGTGGTGGGTTTTTTTAGCATCTGGTTCTGACTTGTGGGATTAACATTGGAGTAGAATAGCAATGTGTTTTAAATGTCAGACTAAAAATCCTAGCAAACTTTTGACTTTTTCCTTAACTATAGTTTTTTTAAGTTATTTTTAAAATGACCATTGATACACCTTTTAAACATTATACATCAGGCCTCATTTAATACTATTTGTTATTTCAGTTGTGTCTGACTCTTTGTGACCTCCTTTGGGGTTTTTGTGGCAAAGATATTGGAGTGGTTTGCTGCTTCCTTCTCCAGCTCATTTTACAGATGAAGAAACTGAGGCAAACTGGGTTAAATGACTTACCCAGGGTCATGTAGTTAGTAAGTGTCTGAGGCTGGATTTGAACTCATGAAGATGAATCCTCCTGACTTCAGGCCCAGCACCACCACCTAACTACCCCATTTAATACACATAATTTGGTTGGTGTGTGCACTTCCTTCATCAGTGTGGTCCACGACCATTCTTTACTTTAGTAGAGTGATCTTTGTGAGTCCCTTCATCCAAAAAGATTCAATGTCCCATGGTAACGCTTCCAGCAGAACCTCATAAGTCTGGTTCTCAACTGACAGACATACAGACTGTCCCTTTGCCTCTCTGATGGCTCAAAGCCTTTTTAGCTTGGCAGACCCTGTGAGAATTTGCCTTCATTCCATAAGTTGCCTCCAAACTACAATGAAACACTAATATAGGACCTTGGTAGGAGCTTAAAGCATCAGCTCTAAAGCCATCATCACTGTTTGTATCATTTGTATTTCTATGGGACTTTACGATTATAAAATGCTTTCACACACTTTATCATTTGATTTTTACAGTACTGCTGTGAAGCAAATAGCTTAAGCATCATTTTGCCTTTGTCGCACATGGGGCCCAGAGGAGTGAACGACTTGTAGAGAATCCCATACCTACTAAGAAATGCACACAGGACTTGAGCCAAGGTCTTCTGGCTCTGAGTATGGTGCTCTGTTCTGGAATGATCAGAGCTAGTGGAGGGAGTGTATTACAGAATTTCTCAGGACTAGTTCTCTGGGGCCCAATTTATTATTTATTTATTATTTATTATTATTTATTTATTATTAATTTATTATTTATTATTTTTAAATAATATTTAAATATTTAAATAAAATATTTTAAATAAAATAATTTATTATTAATGCTAGGTAACCAAGCGTAACGGTGGATAGAGCATTAGACCCAGAATCAGGAAAATCTCAGTTGAAATCTAGCCTCAGATACTTCCTAGCTTTGTGACCCTGTGTGAGTCACTTCACCCTATTTGCCTAAGTTTCCTCATCTATAAAATGAGCTGGAGAAGGAAATGACAAATCACGCCAGCATCTTTGCCAAGAAAACTCCAAATGGGGCCACGCTGAATTTGACTCTACTGAAATGACTGAACAATAACTATCTTAACTAGATTTTGTGGATATCAAATGAGAACATATGTAAAGTACTTTGCAAATTTTAAAAGCACGATATAAATACTAGCTATTGTTATTATAATGCAGTTCTGTACGATATGCATTTATGCTTTCCATCGTGGTGGAAATTAAATTTATTCTTCCAAATAATGGGCAGTCATCAAAAGATTTTTATTCTCTTTTGAGGATATGCATTCCATGATAAAGCAAACACTATATCCTGTTTGGAGGAGGAAAGTTAATGAAGTCTTTATTTTGTCTACTTCCATGCTCATAGCGTTTTAAAATGTTTCATTTATTGTGCCTAAATTGGATTTGATTAGTTCACTGACTTGCCTGGAGCCAAACAGAGTCTGATATTGTTACTTTTAGTCTCATCAAAGAATATTTACATTGGTGTGATGCTTAATAATTGGGTATGGTTTCTATAATTCATTGCATTTAAAATAATCCATGCTAATTCAGCAGGTGGCTGGGCATTGGTTGCTGGGTTACTGTGGGTGTTTGTAATTAGCCTGGCTCATTCCAGAATCTCCTTTCATGAAATCACAGTGTGCTTGGACAGGGCACTGGGGAGGTTTATATCAGGTTGGGGATCTGTACAGCCACTAGAAAATGTCAACTCCAGGGTCCTTGTCCCTTGAGAAAATTTATAATAACAATAATATGAAGAGCAGCGATAATAGCTCACATTTATGTAGTACTTTTAGGGTTTGCAAAGCAATTTACATGCAGTATTTTACCTGCCTGTAAGGTAGGTCCTGTTTTACAGATAAGGAGACTGAGATTCAGAGAGGTTAAGTGATCTGGCCCAGAATCACACAGATAGTAATTATTTATGGTTGAACTTGAAAATAATTCTTATTTTTTCCAGATCAAGGATTCTATCCACTAGATCATACTGTTAAACTTTATCATACTGCTAAGTGTGATTAAGCTAATTTGGTTCATTTTTCCATGACTTTTTCCATGATTAAGGGTACACCTTCCTATCACTGTGAGAAAAAGGGGAATCTTCACCTCATTTTTGTACTTCATTGGAAAAGTAAACACTTTGCTCTGGATTCTATAGCACACTTGTAGAAGGGAATTCTATTGAATTTCTTGGGAGCCTTTATTTGACTTTCCTCCCAACTGAGTACTGACAAAACTTTAGCATAACATCAAGCCAACCTTTCTTAACTCTGGAGGCACTGACAAACATAGCCCTGTAGAGAAAGACAGAAAGTCAAAAGGCTGCTTTTTGCCCGCAGCGTTGGCTGCTCCAGGGAAAGATCCAAGGTCTGCAATGTCGAGATACCAGGGTTCTGTTCTTCAGATCCTTCACCAGCTTGCTCTAGCCCCTGGCAAAGCATTTAATTCCTCTCAACTGCTTTGATTTTCCCTGTCAGTTAAATGGCAGTAATAAGTTACACCTTGCATGAAATCTGTACCATTGGTGAGATCATGTCTGTTAGGTGTGATGAGCTCACTTGAAGAAAGGCTCTGTCTAATTACAAGGTGCAGTTGTTTTTTTTGAAATGTTTCTTTCCAACTCCACAGGTGACAGAAGTGGTTGGTCAGGTGGCTTTATGATTCACAAGTAGATCAGCACAGTTGGTGAAAAATCCAGACCAAGAATTCTTTATTTGTGCCAAAGACCAACACTGCCCCTGGGGGGAAGAAGTCTTGCAGATCAATTGATTGCTCAGAACCATTTTAAAAGTCAATATGAATGTCTAAACAAAAAGCTTCAACTTCACTAGAGTCTTTTTCTTCACAGGTTTAAACAATTTGATTTCTTTGCTGGGAACCTCGACAGACGTCAGCGTCTTCCTGAACTGTGTGTCTTCAAACCTCCAGGCATTTGTCATCCAGGTACAAAGCTAACTATGCTTCTTCTTGAAGTAAAGAAGGAGTAGACAAATTATGTACTGAATGTTCCTATCTCAATAGTGAGAAAGAGAGGCTGCTGCCCAAAGTTGTCTGGGGCATGTCAAGGCTTGGACTAGTGTTACAAATTGTGGGACAGTTTTTCATCTGCTTCTGACCATTCTACACTCCTACTGTTTAAACATGGAGGAACATTTGAGGAATACAAACCCGAACGAAGCAAAGATAATGAACTGTTATCTTGTATATATGGGCAGAATTTGGGTGGGGGTTGAGGTGATACAGGCAATAGGAAGGGACATATGGGAAAAGGGTGCATTTGATTAGAAGAATAATTGTTTGTGTTCCCTAAAGAAACATACCACTATTATAGTATATAATTTAATTTCCTTTTTTTTTTTTTTTTTGTATTTTTAAGCAATCCGGGTTAAGTAACTTGCTCAAGGTTACAGGGCCAGTTATTTCTGTGTGTGAGTGCTGAGTGTCTGAGCCCGGGATTCGATCTCCAGGTCGTCCCAACACTGGAGCCGGTGCTCTTACTCGCTGAGCCACCTGGCCGCCCCTAAGCAATTGGGGTTAAGTAACTTGCTCAAGGTTACACGGCCAGGTGTTTCTGGGTGGGTGCTAAGTGTCTGAGCCCCGGATTCGATCTCCAGGTCTTCTCAACACTGGAGCCGGTGCTCTTACTCGCTGTGCTACCTGGCCGCCCCTATATGATTTATTTTCAAAGATTCAAGATGTATCACATTATAACTGCAGATTAATTGGCTCATGGTATCATTTTGCCTTTGACAAGTCTTTCAGTAAGCCCTGTTTGCCCTCCTTTATCATCACCTTTGTCGATAAACTTGTATTAAGCAATTAAATTCGAGAAACATTTAGTAAAAACACCAACTATGTGGCTATGGCAGACTAAGGAGATACAAAGACAGTGATAAGACAGTATCTGCTTTCAAGGACTTTACTTTCTTTTTAGAATGCTGCTGTAGGAGAAATGTCTTCTCTTTGAGTTCATTTAGTCGGTCACTGCTGCGAAAATAAATCTACCACATTGCAGAAATCATGGGGATTTAAAACCCTAGGTTTTTATTATGCTTAAGCATAGGTTTAAGATTCAGAAAAATAACCCTGAACAAAAATTAGGATTCTAATGAAGCTTTTTATAGACAAAATTACATCAGAGAGACAGAGAAATAATTTTTCACATGTAGAAGTCTAGTGCGTCCTCTTAAGTCATATAAACTGAATTTAGTTAAACAGAATCATAATCTCACACATCCTTTAAGGAAACAAACCTAGTTAAACAGACTCTATGGATAAACTCAGGTTACAGATTAAACTACCTATAGATGACTGATTGAGAAAAGACATGCCTAAAAGGTAACTATGGAGTTAATAATAATTATTACTGTTAATGATAATAATTCATATTTTTTCACAAATAGTTAATCACCTTAGGAAATCCAAAACTCCCCTTTGGCTTCTTATCTGAGGAATGTCAAAAAGTCTTCCCTTAATATTATTATTCCATGAGTTAGGTTTTATCTAGATGAGATTAACATTAACAGAAAACATGTTTCAGTTAGCCAAAATGTTCCAGGAGGAATGGCATAATAAAAATTAATAAAAGGAAACAAAAAATGAAAAATCATTAGCACTTTTCTGTGCTACATATTGTAGACATAAAGGGTATTCATGTTTTAAGGGGTTTATAATCTAGTTTGGGAGAAAAGACATGTATAAATATATATATATATATTATATATATATGTATATATATCACCTAAAACCTTTTAGAAAGGTGAATTATTTTATTATTTCTCTAATTTTCCAATGCTGCTTTTTTCTCCTTGATATTTGTATTCCTAATAGTCCTCTGCAGAGTCTTGTTCTAGTCCAGCTGCTTTTCCCAATTTGTTTTATTTAATGTCATTTCCTCATTTTCAACAAATGGCTCCACTCTCCTTAATAGTAAAAATAATTTTGTTTTAAAAATTTTGGTAGCTCTTTTCCATACTTTGTCTGTTTGTTGTTCTTCCAGTTTCTTCCTTCAATATTCTCAGAATGACTTTGCTTATTAGGTTATTTCACCAAGCTTTCTTTAAATGTGTTTTTCTTCCTACTGCTTATCACAGATTTAAGAAAAAATATTGGTTATAATTTTAAAAATAGAAATTATTTTTATTGTTGTCACTCCCGCGGGACTTACACTACTCCCCAACAAAAAACTCTACCTTGAAAAATGTAAGTGCACTTAAACAAAACAAATGGATATGTTGTCTGTGTTGACAATCTGCATTTGTTGTCTCCTACTTCTTTGAAAAGGCCCATGGAAAAGTGGTATACTTTACCACCAGTCCTCTGAAATCCCTATTGGCCACTACTTTAACGAAAGTTCTAGGGGTAGGGGCGGCCAGGTAGCATAGCGAGTAAGAACACCGGCTCCAGTGTTGGGATGACCTGGGGATCAAATATGGGCTTAGACACTCAGCACCACACCCAGAAATAACTGGCTATGTAACCTTGAGCAAGTTAGGGGCGGCCAGGTGGCTCAGTGAGTAAGAGCACCAGCCCCAGTGTCAGGATGACCTGCGATTGAATTCAGGCTCAGATACTCAGCACCACACCCAGAAATAACTGGCCGTGTAACCTTGAGCAAGTTACTTAACCCCAATTGCTTAAAAAAAAAGTTCTACTGGCTTTACATGTTGCTTATTTTTTCACCTGGTTCTACTTACTTGACTGCATTAGTTTATATAAATCTTTTCAAACTTCTCTGAATTTTCATATTTATCTTTATACCACAATTATATTCCACCACCTTTACATACAATGATCTGTTCAACCTTTCCTCAACTGATGGTCATCTACTTTGTTTCTAGTTCTTTGCTATCACAAATATGGCTGCTACAGCTATTTTGGTAGATTTGGGGGCCTTTATGTATTTAATCATCTCAGAGTATATACCTAGTAATGGTATCAAAGAATATGTGCCATTCAGTGACTTAGGAGATAAAATTCAGTGTTTTTTTCCCCCAGAAGAGTTGGATCGGTTCACAGCTACAAAACCAGTACATTAATGTGCCTTTTGCTCTATTTACAATTTCATCTTTTGTTAATCTAATACATGTAAGATAGAACTTCAGAAATTATAGTTTGTGTTTCACTTTGTGTTTCCCTCATTTTCAGTGATATGGAGCATTCCTTATTTGGGTGTTGATATCTTATATTTTTTAAACTATAAATATCCTTTGACCACCTGCCTATTGGAATAGTTATTTTGTTTACATATTTGAATCAATTTCCTGTATATCTTGGATATCAAACCTTGACCAGATATGTTTGGAACAAAATTTTTTTCACAGCTAAAAACTTCTCTTCTTATTCTAGCTATATTGATTTTGTTATTGCAAAAGCTTACTTTATATAGTCCGAATTATCTGTTTTATCTTTAATACCACCCCACTCCCTGACTTTGTTAAGAATGAGAATACCATCCTGTCCCCCAGCCATAATGATGCAAGGCCCATGCCCTATCCCTAGGGTTTTCTTAAAAAGCACTACCCAAGTCCTAGGTAGTTTTTACTTTACCATTAGTCCATAGATACTGATGGCTTCTGAAGGAATACTTGTCTCTTTCAGGATATAAATATGTATTCAATCATTGTTTAGCCTTTATGATTTGCTCATTTTTTTTTTTACCTTTCTAGGTATACAGAAAACTAATTGAGGAGTGACTCATATCAGTAACTGTTAAATGTCTCTCAAAATATGGTCAATTTCATTTAAAAATTATTTAGTAATTGCCATATCCAATGCCTTCCTTTGTATTTTTTTGTAAAAATGTATTCTTTTTTTCTTTGTAGGGCAATTGGGGTTAAGTAACTTGCCCAAAGTTACATGGCTAGCTTTTTTTTGTGTGGGTGTTAAGTGTCTGAGGCTGGAACGGAACTCAGGACCTCCTGACTCCAGGGCCAGCGCTTTACTCACTGCGCCACCTAGCCACCCAAAAATGTATTCTTTATATGGAGGATCGAAGGCCTTGTTCTCTCTTGTTCTTTACTCCTGAACTATATTTTCTAATATATTTTTCACCATTCTCACCTCTACATTATGTTCCATGAAATTTTGTTTTCTTCTTGACTTTGGACCAACAAAACTCACTTTACCAACTATTTACCTCTCCAAGGAAACCTTGCTAGCCATCCTTCCATTTAACTAAACCTTCCTTATGTCTTCTGACCTCATTTACATCAAGTAAATGCCCCAGACTTAGTGACAAATGCCTGTAATCCCTGGTATCTGTGAGGCTGATGTTGATGAATCACAAACTCGGATTTCGGATTGTAGTGAACTAAGTTGATTGGATGTCCACATTAAATTCAACACCAATACAACAAATCCCTAGGAGTAGGAGGCCATCATGTTTCCTAAGGAGGGATGAACCAGTGCCAGTAAAAAATAAAGTCAAAGCTCCCATGCATAAGGGTGGTGGGATTAGACATGTGAGTGGCCCTGTTAGCCCAGGTAAGATAGATAAATTCAGAAGAAAGGAAGGAAGAAAGAGAGAGACAGAGAAACAGAGACAGAAAAAGAATTTGAAAATTGATATGATTCTGTTTCTCCAGCAGTATGTCCACTCATTCATCATTGTACAAGGATGTCCCACATTTAGAGCACCAACAGCTGTCATAATTTGCAAACCATTTAAAAATGACATGCTCTTTAGCACTCTCTACTCCCTTTTCTGTTGCTCTCCCATATAGGACTGAGATAATTTTGTCATTTTTCTCTGCCTCTGAGGTTGCCATGGTCAAAAAACTCATCACTACATGACCAGTCTTCTGGTGATGAACCTCTGTGTTCTTAGCTAAACTGGTTATAGAGTTACAGTATTTGAGAGTTGAAAAATACCCAAACAGCCCTCTAGTGTAAACCATACCCAAAAAAGGAATCCCCGCTACATAACATTCTTGACTAGTAGTCATTCACCTTCTGTTTGAAGATCTCCAAGGATATGGAATATGCCATCTCTCCAGGCACTCTATTCTACTTTTGATCACTTTTAACTATTAGGAAGTTTCTTTTGATATCAAACTATAGTGCCAATGCAATATTCACAATGCCCACAGTCACTATAAATATACCTGCATGGTGCTCAATTGCAAAATATAACAGACTCTCCATGTATAAGACAAAAACAAAACATTTATTTAGACACCAGAAAACCAAATCCATCATAGCAACTGAATCCATCATAACAATATAGAAGTTAATGCACCACAATGTAGCAGAGAGCCACAAACCAATATTTGGCCAATATTTACTCATGAGCCTATCTCTCTTCTTGCCTGAACATCCTCTCTCTCCCACCATCTATCTGGCTCTGACTCCCAGCTTCCTGTGGGCTCTGCTCTACCCTTCAGCAAACTCCTCCCACCACAGGCTCCATGTGATTCCATTCAGCCTATTAGGGGGCAGAATTTATTTTCAAAGCAGGGAAGGTCTTCAAATTCCCTTAGACTTATTAAGGGGAAGAGAAGATCTTCTAATTCCCATTACCATTACATATGCCTAAATTTGCCTATTTGCAACTTCTACTCATTTTGTCTGACAAACAATACAAGTCTAATGTCTACTCCACATGGCAGCACATTAGATATTTAAACATAGATATCATGGCCCCCTTGAATCTTTTCTTTTTCAGTTCCTTTAACCAATTTTCATATGACATGGGCTCAAGACCTCCCACTATCCTGGTTGCCTTCCTTTGTTCATGACATTCCTATTCCTGTCTTTGCACAGAGATGTTCTCTTTCATTACCTCTATGGTAATATTCAGTAGAGGAGAAGTATAAATGAACAATTGTCATACAAGTTATAGAATGACTAAGTAGATAGGTGAGGCCAAATAGAATGACTAAAGTAATGTGAGGAATAGCTGAACTCTTTTAGCGAAGAGGTCAGGGAAGGATATGTGGAAGAGGTGACATCTGAGCACAGGTAAGAAGGCACTCAATAGACAGAAGTAGGGGAGAAGGTAGGAGGAAGTGTCTATCCATGGCAGGGAGCATGTACACACAGGAGTATAGAGGCAGGAGAAATGAAAGATCAGGAACCAGTTTAGTGTCACTCAAGTATTGAGCATGTTTAACAGGAGAACCCAGAAATATGGTGGGAAACATCAGCTGTAGCTTGTCTGCTGGGCTAAGAAATCTGACATTTTTTCATTGCGCATGGGGAGCCATGGATAAGGTTTAGAGAAAGATAGTTCATAGAAAGATTATTTTTATATCTGTGTGAAAGATAGATCGTAGACAGTAGACTAGAGACAGGATGTTAGGAGACTATTATCTAAGAGAGAGACAAGGAGAATGCGAACCTGGTTGGTGTTAGCAGGAATCCCAAGGAAAGGACATGTGAAGAAGGAACTGGCATTCTGAGAGGGTAGAATCGACAGGACTTGGCAGTTAATTGAATGTGGAAGGTGAGGAAGTAGGAAGTCAACACTGACTGATTGAGGTTTCAGACCTTGGTTACTAGGAAACTGAAGGCCTCCTACTTAGAAATAGGAGTGTTAGGGGAAAAGCCATGTTGAGATGAAAGATGATAAGTTCAGTTTTAGATATACTGAGTTTGAGATGCTGGTAGAACATCCAAAAGATACAACTGAGGGGTGGCTAGGTGGCGCGGTGAACAGAGCACTGGCCCCGGAGTCAGGAGGACCTGAGTTTAAATCAAGTCTCAGACACTTAACACAAAAATCTTGCTGTGTGACCTTGGGCAAGTCACTTAACCACAATTGCCCGACCTTCCCCCTCCAAAAAAAAAAGAAAAAAAAAGATACAACTGAAAAATGACTGAATAACAACTCACAACAATTGTTATTGTTATTTTCACTACATTTTAATACTTACTTGCTTGGAGCACTGATTCAATATGCAAAATTTGGTGAAAGCATTCTTATGGAAAAATAACTATTGAATCTATTTAGAAATAGCATGGTATTCTTTTCCTATTATGTCTGAAACCACACCATAATCCAGTGTTTCCAAAATCTTGATCATCATATCATCAGACTTCACAAATGAGACATGCTAGAAAAGTTATGGATTTGTATCCAAAAGACTTTGAAAGGCTTATTTTTATGAAATAGTAAGCTGACAAAAACAGATGATTATCAATAAAATAGATTGTCAGACTATAGCTTTTCCTGCTTCTCGGAGATGACTAATGGCTTCTCTTGTTAGCATCTGGCAATAAGTAGTGTTAGACTTGATCAGGTGTTGTCTTCTAACTGTTCTCATCCAGGAAGCAGCCAAAAATAGTTCTATCTATCCATTCATTCATCCATCTATCTATCTATCTATCTATCTATCTATCTATCTATCTATCTATCTATCTATCATCTATCTATCTATCCATCTATCTATCTATCTGTGTGTATATTTATGTATACACGTACCCACACACACACAAAGTGCCATGGCACACTGATAAAAGGGGTAATAGGCAGTATTTATGCCATTTCTCTATTTGGTTACTCTAATAGGACTTGGTTTGAATGGTCCTTTATCTCATTCGACTACGATACAATATCCATTGAGTTGATACAAAATAAAACTCATTTAAAAATTAATCTTGCTCACAAAAGTTAATTCTAAGCATCCTATGATTTATTCAAGAGGATAAACATATTCTGTGGGATAAATATTTTCTGTGGATGTACAAAATCATGTCAATGCAAGAATCATAATGTAGGCAGCTGGCTGGTGCATTGAAAGCTGAATTTGGTGTCAGGGAGACCCAGTTTCAAATACTGCCTTAAATACTGACTAGTTATATGACCCTGAACAAGACAACCCTCAGTCTCAATGTCCTCATTTGTAAAATATGATTCATAATAGTACTTACCTCACGGGGTTATTGTGAAAATCAAAAGAAGTAATACATGCGAAGCATTATGTGAACTTTAAAGCATGTTATAAATCTTGACTATTATTATTGTTGTTGTTGAGTCATTTTAGTTATGTCTGACTCTTTGTCTGACTCCATTTAGGGTTTTCTTGGCAAAGACACTAGAATGGTTTGCCATTTCCTTCTCCAGCTCATTTTACAGATGATGAAACTAAGGCAAACAGGATTAAGTGTCTTGCCCAGGCCACACAACCAGTCAGTGTCTGAGGCCAGTTTTGAACTCAGGTCCTCCTGACTCCAGGGCCAGCACTCTATCTACTGCCCAACTATTATTATTATAGAAATTCAAATCTCTGCATTTGAGAAATTATTTGAGAATACTCTCTACCTAAGCCTGACCCACCCCCTAGTAGTGCCAACACAATATTCCCAGTGCCAATGGCGACTGTGAATATGCCAGCATAGTTCTCAATCAAAAAGTATAACAGACTCTCCATATAGTAGACAGAAGCAAACCATTTATTCAGACACCAAAGAACCGAATCCCCAAACCAGAAAGCTGAATTGATCATAGTAGCAAAGAACTTAAAACACCATAACACCACAGAGAGCCACACCATCCTTTAGCCTTCCCACAAACCAACACTCACAAGCCTAGCTATCTGCTTGCCTGTCGTCCTTTCTCTCCCACCATCTATTTGCTCTAACTTCCAGCTTCTTGTGGGCTCTGCTCCAACCTTCATCAAACTCCTCCCACCACAGTCTCCATGTCATTTTATATTCAGCCTGTTAGGGGGCAGGGAAAAATCTTCAAATCAGGGAAGGTCTTCAAATTCCCTTAGTCTTATTAAGGGGCAGGGAAGATCTTAAAATTCCCATTACCATTACACCCCCTCTGCAATATCCCTTAGAAACTGAGTTTCTCTAATTATCTGCTACCTCACTACTCCTGCTATGGTTTCTCTCATTCCTTTTTCTATCCCTGTCCCCAGGGTTCTCTCATCTCCATCCTGCTTAGCCCTCATCCACTCATTTTCATCTCCATTTCCATTTGTGCTGTATAGATTTTGTACGTACAAGATTATTTGCAAGTTTTCTCCCTCATTAGAACGTGAGCTCTTTGAAGGCAGGGACCTGATTTTTGTCTTTCTTTGATTCCACCAGTGCTTGGCATGTCGTAATAAATGCTTCCTAAATGACTGCTCATTCTCTCCAGACTCCACCCTCCAGACTTTCCTTTCCATAACAAACTTCCTGTTGTCTTGGACCTCTTTTTTTCACTTTCCTTCCAGTGTTTAGGGTTCTCTGAGACCTGGCTCCCTTCTGATGACATTGCCTCCAGGGCTTTCCTCTCCAGCACTAGGACCTTCTCTCTCCCTCCTTCTTCCCCAACATTGATCTTGGAAGAGACAGTTGGAATACTTCTTACCCCACACTGTCACTTCCAGATGTCACCAATAAACTCTCCTCCTCTGAAGTCCACTTAATCCAAATTTTCAACCCAATACAAATTTTGTAACTACGGAATATTGACCACCAATCCCATCATTCTCCCTTCTTTCTCAAGGAACCCAGCACCTCACTGATCAATTCCTTGCCTTATACAAGTGAACTTTAATATCTACTTAGATACTCTCTTAAATTCCCATTGCTCCTACTCTCCCATTTCCTCAATCTTCTTAGGTCCCGTTACCTACTTCTTCACTTCACCTAAGCCACATATAGGGATGGTCACATGCCAAGTGTTGCCATTTCCCCAGTAAGAAACCTTAACCTTCCCTTGTCTGACCGTAGTGTCTTAGCACTCCACCTCTGCCGATTATGTTTATCTCTTCTATACTTTTCTCTCCTCAAGATCTCCATTCCCACCACCCCTCAGTACATTGTGGTCACTGCCTTAGCACTTTCCTCTCTTTCCATCCTGTATCTGGTAGTTAGCCATTCAAGTCAATGCTATCCTTCACTCCCTTTTCGTATCTCTGGTCTTCTGTT
The DNA here is from genome assembly GCF_028583685.1 of Petaurus breviceps papuanus. Classification (NCBI taxonomy): domain Eukaryota; kingdom Metazoa; phylum Chordata; class Mammalia; order Diprotodontia; family Petauridae; genus Petaurus; species Petaurus breviceps. The sequence goes on along the minus strand of NW_027186324.1, from coordinate 3,556,884 downwards.
GCTAAACCATAACACTGGATTACTTCCAGCATCTGGCTCTTTTCAAAACCTGCTAAATGTAGCTGCAAGAGGTCTTACAACCAGACTGGCGAAGTGCTTTAGAAATTGATGTTACCCAACCTCAGCTGTACCCTCACTGCATCTTGGTAGTTGTTTTATTCTTCCCTAATTAATTCTCTATCTCACTCCCGGAAGCAGGCCTCCTAATACATCTAGTCCTTGCCTTTTACTCTCAGTTGCGGATCTTGCCTCTTGCTTTACTAAGAACATTGATAGTATTGAAAATCATCACCCTTTTCTCTCATTCTCTTCATCTTAAAAATCCTTAACATCATCTCCTACTCTCTTCTTCCCCCAAATATCTCTGACAAAAGATGACCTTGCTTGCCATTTATATTTGTACAGTATCCAATGACTTCCCATCTTCATCCTCAATCATCACCCATCTATCTTTTTTGTTTGTTTGTTTTTTGGAGGGGGGAAGGCAGGGCAATTGGGGTTAAGTGGCAGGCCCAAGGTCACATGGCTAGTAAGTGTTAATTTGAACTGAGGTCCCCTGACTCCAGGGCTCACGCTCTATTCACTGCACCACCTAGCTGCCCCACACCCATCTATCTCTTGAATTTTTCAACCTCTCCTACCAATATGTTCCTTCTTTACTGCACTTCAGACATGTCCAAGTTTCCCTCATCAAAACAACCAACCAAACAAAAAACTTCCCTAGGCCCTATCTTATCCTCAAGCTATTATCCTACATTTCTCTTCCCTTTCTCAGTGTTGCTCCCTCTTTCTCTTCATATCCTTTGTATTCTGGCTTCATCACTTACCTGATATGGCTTTCCCCAAAGATACCAATGATCTCTTAATGGCCGAATAGGATGATCTCTCAGCCCTAATTCTTCTTGGTCACACGAATGCACTTGACATTATTGATTACCTTCTACTGAAGACTTTCTCGTCTCTTGGTTTTTAAGACTGTACTCTCCTGGTTCGCCTCCCACCCGTCTAACTGCTCTTTCTCAGCCTCCTTCATTGGCTTATAATCAATATCATGATCACTTGCAGCAGGCATTCCCCAAAGTTCTCTCCTGGGTTCTCTTATCTTTTCTTTCTACATTCTTTCTTGAGAAACCTCATTGTCTACAATCATATCTCTATACATCTGTCTTCCTGATCCATATATTCAGCCCCACTCTTTCTTTTGAATCTCCTGGTCTCAGGACAGCAATTGTCTACTGCACATTTATTTTTTTTTCCTTTTTATTTTTTGGAGGGGGGAAGGTAGGGCAATTGGGGTTAAGTGACTTGCCCAAGATCACCCGGCTAGGTTATTTTGTGTGTGTGTGTTAAGTGTCTGAGGCTGGATTTGAACTCAGGTCCTCCTGACTCTAAGGCTGGTGCTCTATTCACTGCGCCACCTAGCCGCCCCTGTCTACTGCATATTTCAAACTATATGTCTCAGAGATAACTTGAACTTAACAGTCCTAAAATGAACTCATTATCATTCCTCATAAACCCACCCCTCTTCCAAACTTCTGTATTTCACTTGAAGACACTGCCTTATTTTCCAGTCTCCTGACTCATCTTCACTCTGAATATCCAATCAGTTCCAAATCTTGCCACTTCTGCCATCATGGGTGAAGAACTATAAGTTGCAGAGAAGGTGCTGATCTTCACTAGTAAAGGGAATTCCTCACCAGAATGCCTCACACCAATGAACCCATGGGTCAGGTTAAATACACAAACAGAAATCTAATCATATATCTTCTCTTCACAGAAATACTTTTGACCCTAAGAAATTCCATTATTCAGAGGTACATTTTGTATTGATAGATAGACAGATAAATATCTTCTCATCTTTTTCCATAACCAAATTATTTCCTAGTAAATGTAAAGTGTGCCCAAGGCTGCTTACAATTCAGAATAGTAAAGTATCTCCTTCATTGTTTTATACATTTAAATATAGTCTCTTTAGTTTTTTGTTAGAATTCCTTGGGATTGAGGAACTTATGATATCCTTTAATGGAATGCTTCCCAACCTTCCCCTCCTCACCCCCACCCACAAATCCTTTACACTAAAAAATTACAAAGAACTTTTAGTTATGTAGATTAGATATCTCTCAATATTTACCATATATGTTGGAAATGAAAACTAATAAATTTTAAAGTGTTTTTCATTCATTTCAAAATAGCAATCAGCCCATTACTTGTTAACATTTTTAAAATGTCAAAAACAAAAAAATAGAGAATAGTGTTATTTTACATATTTTTGCAAATCTAATTAATCTGCTTTTGCATTAAATCTGTTGTGGTTGAAGTATACAAAGAAAATTCAGCCTCACATAGATATATCGTTGGAAAAGGGGAGGTGATTTCAATAGGTAAAGAACAGCTTAGAATTATTATGAATGTGTATAAACTATATCAGACTACTGACCATCTCAGGGATAGGAGAGGGGAGGGAGGGAAGAAGGTAGCGATAGAATTTGGAACTCAAAACTTTTTTTTATAATGTTGAGAAAATTGTTTTAACAACATAATTGGGGAAAAATAAAATATTGTATAAGTAAGAATTATTATGAATATAGTTTTGAATTTGTGAACTACCAGAAAGGGTCTTGAGAAGCTCAAGTGTCCACAGACCACATTTTGAGAACTGCAGCTTGAATGCAGTAAAGATAGCCTATGTTTAGCTCACAGCAGGAAGCTGTGTAGATGACCTCTTAAGATACCTTCTAACTCTGTGATTCTTAACACACGCTACATCTGATCATGAATATTCCCTGAATTAAACACAATTATGCTTTCATTACTATTGGATACACAACTATCTAGCCCTTTATTCATTATTATTCCAATCAGAGCTCTTGCCCATAATCAAACTTAGCACCATCACTCATCTGCTTTTCTCTGATAAGACAATCAAAGCACATGTCATTAGGGGTATAAATAGCCTATCAGAATCTTTCAATTTATTCCCCAAGTAGACTTTAGAGGTACTGCCCCTGCAGTATTACTCTCCCATACTTCACAAGTGACCTCTTTTAAAAAATGGTATGTGTATGAAAAAAAAAGGCCAATATCTGATCTCCCTCTCCTCCTTTCTCAACTTCAAAGAACACAACACCAAGGATCAGCCCCACAGGGGATGTAGCCAAAAGCTAGAAACGGGCCCACTGTGCATATGTCAAAATATCCCTCTTTAGCAGAATTCATAAATTCCTCCTAGTTTCTCATTTGTACCTTTAAGAACGGCTGTTGTAGAAGACATGAACTTGTAAGATCATTGTATGAGTCATATTTTTCTATCTGATTTTTTCTAAATTGGGATGTCCTTTGTTATACATTCTTAAAATTTACTAGCCAAGCAGGAGCAAAGAAGAGTTTATCAGACTGGCTGCTAGCTTCCAGCTGAGATGGAACTTCCTCCTGACTGCCGTGAGCAAGGCCATGACCCTCTGCCACACAGACAGTTTTGGTAAGGCACCCTCCTGGGTCCCCAGTCACTGAGTGTTAGCTACTCTTGAATTACAGGTGGCTTTGCATTTTGATACAGGCATAGCTAAGGTAACCCTAGCAAGAAAGAAGGGGTGGCGGTTCTTGGGACATTCCAATGGGAATTACAGTCTGGACAATTGATGAGGAAGTCATATTGCAATGCAGCATGGCCCTAAGGAGCATCATGGAGAGAGACAAGCTTAGATGTTCAGGTTTTTGGTCCAAAGAATATGAACTCAGTAGAAAAAGGCCTGGTTTTAGAGTAAGGACCAGAGTTTGGATCCCTGCTCTTCACCTAATAGTGTGACCTTACCAAAATCACTTAATCTTAGAGGCACTATAAAGGAGATAAAATGTTGTAGATAGTAGGTAGAATGTAGGATTTAGAGTCAATAAGACCTAGGTTAAAATCCCATCTAATACACTTGCTAGCTATGTGACCTACACAAGACTCTAGCCTCGGTTTTGTCATGTATAAAATGAGAGGGTTGAACTTCTATCTCTAAGCCTATGATTCTGTGATCCTAGAAACTTTTCAGGTGTTACTTTCCTTATCTGTAAAGTGAGGATATTGGGATTAGATGCCTTCTGGGGTCCCTTCCAATATTGTCCCTCCCTATTCCTCTAATTTAGATCAGTCTCACAAATACACTGGAGTTTCAGTTGAATGCTGTTCTCAGAGTTTGTGATGAGGAATCGCTACGTAGATTAAAATGAATTACTTTGCTTACTTCAGTAATTCAGCTTCTTTGGATAGAGTCCAAGATGATTAGCCTATATACAGTCATAAATTAGCCCTACAGTGTTACAACAGTATTTCAGTCCAAGTCTAGAAATAAAGGAAGAGCCCACACCTGTTTTCCTTTAACCAGACTACTCTCCCCTCAGGATAGATTCACGTATTAGACATTGATCATATGAATCCATATGGAGTTTGATGAATCTCCCAATCCTGGTCCCTGCTGAAGCCCCCTGTGGAGGTCATGCACTTTGCTGGAGAATTCCTGATTGGTCTCCAGTGATAGGGACTGCCTTAAAATGATTGGCAAATGAGAACTTCTGCTCCTGTTAGAGAAACCTCACCAAATAGAGGGCTATAAGAGTAAGGAAAAGTGGCTCCATTCTCCTTCTTAAGTCTTTCACCCTCTTTATTTTCTTACCCTTGAACTCCCTTCTGACAAAGGCCATACCCTGTAACCTTTTTCTAAAAATTGTTTTACTTAAAAAAACACTTATTTTCTCTTCTTCCCTTACCCTGACATGATATAATCTTCTCAAATGCATTGAGGGTCACATCAAATTGACCAGAGATTTCCCCTGTCTGAGATATGTTTAGGAATAGGGACCAGGTGTGCAATTTCATTGGTATCAGGAACTATTGGGTGATGAAATCTCTTCTACCAATACAGACTAGCAACACCTTGCAGCTTATGGTTTTAGAGAATTACCCAAAACACTGAAAGGTCAAATGACCTACTCACAGCCACATAGGCGGTATGTGTCAGAAGAGGGATTTGAACCCAGGCCTTCGTGGCTGTGGGCTGGCTCACTAGCCCCTATGCAACACTAAAATCAATAAAAACAGTAGTTAATACATCAAATTGAATGGGCTGGTAGTTATTGACCCAAAGATACTGTGATTACCCTGGCTTGCCCTCGCCAGCCCTGTTTTATCAGTCCCTGAATACCTGTAACTTTGGGTCCTCTGAGAATTTACAATAAGCTGGCCATTTCCTAGTCAAGTCCTATCATTTTCTGTCCTATCTTCTCACAAATCCAGTGTTTTTCAGCTCTGTTATTTGTGCTTTCTTCACATTTCCTCCTCAAATCTGCCTATTTATGGCTTTAAAATTCTGGCACAAGATAAACTTCATTTGTCATGTGCTTCAGACTCTTCTCTGCTGCCCACTTAACACATTAGATTATGCAGCAGCACAAGCAGTGAAAGACTTGAGAGGTAGCTGCGTCTCAGGCATCATAAAATGGCAACACTATTCCTTCTGTGATCCTCTCCCCAGCCCCCCCCCACAATTATATTCCTGCATCTCTGTGCAGCTGCCAGATAGACCTCAAAGAACAGGCTTTCACTGATTTGGGGAACCGGGACTCATTATCCCTATAGTTGATGTTTCTGTCCTTAAAAAAGATTGGGGGAGAAGAAAAAAGGGGCGGAGAGCAGTGCTCGTGTTTTGATAAATGTTTCTTCTCTTAGATTAAATAAGTAGAATAGTTTTATGCCTATATACAAAGTTTGTATATGCCCCATGTGTCACTCAATGTCACTTCTTCTTTAAGGGCTAGCTCCTACCTGAGGTGGGTATCAATAAACAAACAAATAAAATCAAAGGTTCCCACTCTGTACTCAGTCAGTGAAAACTGCAGTTCAAATGTACAGATGAAGATTTAGTGAGTGAAAACCTTTAAAAAGTTGGTATGTTGGCTTTACAGATCTGGCTTTCTGGTTTTGTTTTGTTTTTGGTTATTTAAACCTAGGCTCCTGGCATCTATTTAATTTGCTACTTTTGGAATATGTGATTCATATACTTCAGTCATGTATAGAGGATGAAGAGGAAGAGGAAGATGGGGGCAATCTCAAGGAAATGCAGCCAGATGACAAATCTCCCGTCCAGTCCACTCAGGAGTCTCTCCCAAGTCCTGATTCTCCAGTTAAGCAACATGAAAGCCAAAATGATGAGCCACCTCGTGCGACTCTGATGAAACATATGAGCCAGAGTGACGTTTGTCTGAGCAGCATTATCCTTAAGGTCCTGGGATTTCTGGTGGACACTGCCACCGGCAATAAGGTAAAATCACCAGTGTGTGACATTGCTCCAAATTCATATTGCCTAGTTATGACAATTAAAATCTGCATGCTGGGGGACAGACGTAGGAGTAGTGAGTGGGAAGAAAGATCTAGATCTAGTTGATTGATATAGCAGGCAGTGGAGAACCTTCCTGTTAATCCCTTCCATGAAAAGGGATGGTCTAATTTATTAAAGATATGGAATGTTACATTTCTAATACTAATTTGTAAGGTCATTATAAATGTGCTTTGGATACTGACATATTTATGACAGATCTAGGTTCTGCATCCATGAATTTCAGCAAGATGGTACTTTGAAATTTAACGTTAAGGGAGGAATCAGTCTGGAGAGAAGGGGGGAGGTTTTATCTGTTATTTTTATAGAAATAATTGTAATGTAAAGAAAAAGACACAAATAAAATATATTTTCTTAATGTAACATGGGACCACTAATGGCTAACTCTGTTAACCTATAATCAACATTACCCAAAGAAAGAGAATTGTAACCTGAAACTTTCCCACCAAAAGTTGCTAGAAGTGTCATATAATTTTTCTGCGTTCTTCAATTTATGGACAAGTGCTTAGATATAGTATCCTAAACCTAGAGCTGGAAAAAAACCTTAGAGTCCATCTATTCCTTTTTTCTCCTTTTAGTGATGAGGAAACAGAAACTCAAGTGAAATGACTTGCCCAAGGTCACACAGGTAAAGGTCAGGGACAGAATTTGAACTCAACTCCTCTGACTCCAGAGTCAGTGTTCTTTCAACTCTGCCAGAATGGAACAAATACAGATAGGACCAGAGGAAGTTCTAAAGTTTCTCTATGAGGTTTTATAGCTCTCTCTTTGCCCTGTGCACGTGTGTGATGTTGTTTACTCCTGATAGTAAGGACATTATTAAATGCATCTGAGTCTTAGTGATGGGATATCTATGTGTTGAGGGCAGGGAGGAAGGGACTTAGATTTGTATTATTGGGAGGAACAAAAGGTTTTTGATGTTTCTATTAGGCAAATGCTGCCTCAGTCTTGCTACAGCGGCCATGATCTCCTATGCCTAATACCACAATGAGTAACCTACTTTCTTGGAATAAACTGTTCCCTTATTTAGAGGGAAATGAAGCACTCAAAGGGCCAGGGGAGGTTTTCACATGCTGACACAACAGTACACATTGAAGTGGTTTGGGTTGGTCTCCTGTGGAAGCCCAGAATTCACTTGAAAACCAATTTTCCAACCCCAAGATCAGAGAGAAGGCTTCGTATAGATGAAGGATCCCTTTTTCCTTTCCCCAAGTGGGCCCCTCCAACCTCTTCCCAATCCTGGCTAATAAGCAGAGTCCAGTAGGAAGCCTTCACAGAAGCCTAGTTCATCCCCACACCACAGGTAACAATAGTTCCAGCTTACACCTGAACGACCTCTGTCCTCTATCAACTGGGGAGTAGGGAGGGGAGGAGAATAAAGAGCTTCAGCAAATACATTTCTGCTCTTGCTGAAAATAAGCCTGTCTTAAGCTGGCAAAGCTGCTCTCCTGATCCATGATTCACATTGGCGTGTATATACACTGGAGCCGGAAGGGTAGAATTGGAGTACGGTTATCCATTCTGCATTGCAGGAGTTAGGGGCGCAGGGCCACTATCTGAAAAATCTGCATAAACCTCCCTTCATATCAGAGAAGATATTGTATATATTTATGGTATCAAAAGATACAATATGTTGATATTCTACAGTACATATATTTTATGCATTTCTGAGTTTCTAAACCTTTTCTGTGTCATCTGCTGGCTTTCACTTGGCATCTGTGGTTTTGGCAAAACTCCCAAAAAATTCCCATTGAATTTCTTGTGCCAACCTGTGACATATGGAAACTGCAATAGGGAAAGTGGTGATGTGAAAGGGATAACAGTATATCTGAAGAATTTACTAAAGTTTCTAGGATCAATTTAGAAAACTCTTCGTGTATGATAATAACGAGGTCTACTAATGATGGTGCTGTTTGTCCTTCATTCTCGAAGATGACCCTGACAGCAGGGAGATGATGCCATGATATGCAAGTGAATTGGATTTAAGTGAGGGAGGACTGTGCGAAGTGACAGCCGCGCTTTCTCCTCCAGAGTCATCTGGGTCCAGTGGCAAGATATAGATCAGGATGACTGGAGATGACCCTAAATATCACAGCTATAAGGACATAATACTTGCTGTCAAGAAAATTACATTTAATCAGTACTTGTTCATTATTATTATTATTCCTGAATAAGAATAGCTTATTTTGGTTTATGGTTACAAAATTCTTTTCCTATACATTGCCTCCTTTGTCCCTCAAAATAACCCTGTAGGGAACACAAGTTTTATTATCCCCATTTTGTAGGTAAGGAAAGAGAGGTTCAGACAACTTAAATAATTTGGCCGATATCTCACAATCAGTATGTCAGAGTCAGGAGTCTAACACAAGTATACCACTTCCTGAACTCTTTCCTCTAGAGCATATTTAAGCTCCCCGGTTTCACCATTCTGCTCCTTGTCTAGGAAAGACTCTTGTCCACTTGTCTCCTCACCCATCCTTCAATTAGCCAAAGACAACCACTTATTAGGCACCTGTAGGTGCCAGGCACTCTATAACAGGCACAAAGAATGAAACACACTTAACATGTTTATTCAGTATTTCTTGCCAAACTGATAAAGGCAACCACATATAAGACACAACACATGCACAGTCCCAGAGGGTTTCATCTTATTGCAAATCTTTTAGGGTGAAATCTCCAGTGATGCTTTACATGCACAATCAGGAACTGGTTTTAATATTATATGTCAAGAATCTAGATTTCATTGGACCATGTAGATCAGGAAGGGACCTCAGAGACCATTCAAATCCAACCCCTTCATTATACAGATAAGATGACTGGAGCCCAGAGAAATTAAGCGATTTGCCCAAGGTCACACGAATAGTATGAAAGGTGAAATTTGAACCTAGGTCCTCTGACCTTAGAGTCTTTTTACTACCACACTACACTTAAAAAGAGAATTGAGGTAATGAGGATTTACTTTGCAAATGGATTCTTTGTTCTATAGGGGTATTCCTCCCAGGAATTATTCCAAGTTATATCCTCTCCCCCCCGCCCAGTGCACTTAAAATGTGACTTAATGAACACAAATTTGATTTTCATATATTTTCAGGTGCTCATCCATTTTACAGAATAATTTATGCTTTACTTCTATAAGTTTGGTGGCTTTGTGATGGGTAGGGTGTTTTAAATAGGAAGAGAAATTACAATACAAGTTCAGTAATACTACCATAGAATTCTCATTACAGCATGTAGTTTTTAAATAAGTCTACATTTTTACATATTCATATAATCAAATATGGATTTGTCAATCAATTAACCTTTATTAAGCACCTACTATTTGCCAAACATTGTGCTATAGACTAAGGATAGAAAAACAAAGAACATAAGCATCTGGGCTCATTCATGCTTTGGCTTCCACCAAACAAAGGCAACAGCACATGCTCAGTACAAAATAGACACAGAGCCAGGGTTTCATCTTATTGCAATTAGTGTGCACACCATAATTATCGTTCCACATATTTCAAGGAATATTCAAATGCCACAAAATTCCAACACAATGGAGTAATCTGGGAAACCTCCCCCCAACCCAACTCTGCTTCAAGTCTTTTTTGAAGTTCATTATCTTTGGATTTAACCAGTTTCATGAAAATAGTTAAGGGTATTCAACACTTAATTGGTTGTGGTGGTTGTTTAGTCATTTTCCAGTAGTGTCCAACTTTTTGTGACCCCTTTTGGGGTTTTCGTGGTGAAGATACTAGAGGGGTTTGCCATCTCTTTCTCCAACTCACTTTACAGATGAGAAACCTCAGGCAAACAGGGTGAATGACTTGCCCAGGGTAACGCAGTGAGTGTCTGAGACCAGGTTTGAACTAAGGAAGAGGAGTGTCTTTTTGTCTCCAGATGCAGCCACTGTGACACCCAGATAATAAAGCAACCCAAGTCATTGAATCTTCTACGATCTAAGATTATAATATCATAGAATTTTAGAGCCAAAAGATACTTCAGGGGTCCCTTACTCCAAATGCTCTCATTTTACAGATTAGGACATAAAATTATTTCTCTTTGTTTAACGGAAAGTCAGAAAAGAGGTGGTTTCAATTCCCAACGTACAGAACCACAGAATTCTAGAGTTAGAAGGTACCTCAATAGCCATCTAATCCAAACCCAAGCCTGACAAATTTATCCATTCTCTTCTAGGTGACCTCCAAAGGAGAAACCTGCCACATTTCAGGATAGCCTTATCCCCCTTGAGACAACTCTACTTATTAATAACATTTTCTTGATTTCCAGCCTAAATTAGTATTTCTACAGCTTCCACCCATCACTACTAGTTTTGCTTCCGAGAGCCAAACAATACAAATCTAATCCCTCCCTAATACAACAGCCCTTCAGACCTTAGAAAATGGCTATTATGTCCCTGCCCAATTATCTTCAGGTTAAATATCTTCATTTCCTTCAATTGATCCTTGTATGTAAGTGGTTTTAAACTGGTTGCTGTGAAACCACACTTTTTACCAAAAAAAAAAAAATATTGTGCTCTCCCCTAAATTCTTCATAAAACAATCTATCCAGATAATTTTCTTGGCTCATATTTTACCCAAATAAATTTAAGAACTTACTAAAATGTTAATAACAAAAAACAAATCGTGAACATATACAAATAAGTATTTGTTATAATCCTTCAAAAATTTCATATTTATAATTTTAAATGATAGCAATAATATTCCTAAAGTGGGTACACTGTTTTGTTTTTAGCTCAAAGTTTCTCAGAATATGTTGTCATCAATATTATTAGTGAGATAGATATTTTGGCTTTAGAAGAGCTACAGATGAAAAGCCCATTTCAATCAATTGTTATATATTACATATTAGAAGGTGTTTGAAACAGTAGGAAAATGCTTCTTAAACCAGAGAACTCTTCATTCAGCCATAGTCAAAACACGAATATTTTCTGGATTAAATGCTTACTTCAAGAACTATCTCAAGACAAGTCTATAAATTATATTTTTGCTTAGCCGGAATAAGACCAAATTTAACATATTTGTCCATGGCAGCCAGGCTTCTTGTTCACTAATATTTAGAAATATTGAAGACTTTAAAATGAGATGAAAATTGATTTTGTAGATTAGTCACACAACTTCTTGGCTAGTCTTTCTTCAATTTCATTTTTTAAATTGAGAAATATATTTAATTTTTTGTTATTTATTATCCACATTTCTAATAAATATGGTGGCTTTATCTTTCTAGATCAAAGTATGAATTTCAGGACAGTGCATTGATTTATTTAGCATGCTCAGTTTTTCAAAAATATCCACCAAAGCATGTCTCAGGGGGAAATTTTTACTCTAAAATGAATTTGGTTCTTTTATTCCTATCAACAAGAAAAATGACAATTTCTTCTTTTAGCTAAAATACCCTTCAAAGGACTCTGACTCGAAAAAGTCAGGATACTTTACAATAATACAGACATTCCCAATGTTCTACTTTCATATCATCCCACAAATTTGCAAATATTTTTCCTTTTAGTGGATTAACTTTCATTAAATCGATTATTCTTGTAGCAGCTTAACTGTATGTAGTCATTTCTACTTCTTGATTCAAATGATTATCTATAAACCACAATATGCCACACTTTAAACTAGTGTTTATAAGCCTGAATTTTGTTTGACATTAGTGAAGATCTCTCTGTGCAGTGTCCAATATAATTTTCCCACAGGCAAAGTAATAAATTTTTCCTCAACATCAGTCTGATCAAAATATTATACATATGTAATCAAGTGAGTATTTTTAACTACATCTATTGTTTAATCCTCTTGCAATGCAAAATAGGAAAATTTTAAGTTTCTTAATTAATTGGTCACAAATATCTTCAAATGTTTTGTCAATTCTCCTTCCCGTCCTATTATCTGCAAAGCAGAATCATTCAAAGTTGCATTACATATGAATTTGGACCATGTCAATAGCGCAATCTTTCTCTCAAAGGAAGCTTTTTGCATTTAGTGCTCTATAAACAGTGTACTCCAATGCTAGCAGTCCTTTTGATGTCACAGATGGGTTGTTGTTTTTTAAGTTTGTCTTTGCTTCTTAAAAGCATCTAATTTTCTCAAGAAAAATTCTCTTGTCTCGACAATGTTGTCTGTGCATACACTTTGAAAATGTCATTTCGGCTTTTTGGGTTTCATGCTTTGTCATCATACAAAGCAAACACAGTGTTCTTTACTTTCCACAGACAACAATATCTATGAATCCCAATGATAAATATAGTGAAATATATTTGCTAATTTTGAGCTTCTTTCTTCATATTTCTGTATTTGCACCACTCAAACTAACCTCCATTGTCTTCATTTATACTAGTTTAAGTTGCTTTAGTGAATTCCCTCTTCAAACCAGTTAAATTTTTATCCAAGAAGCAGGGACATTATTTCACGTTAAATAATTAGAGAAAATAAAAAGTTTAAGACAATTAAATGCAAATTATATTGTTGGACATTTGGGAACATTCTCTACAATTGCTCTTAAGATTTAAAAAAATGTTTATTAATTTGCATCTTTAACTTGGAACTATACCCCCGAAGTCACTAAATTGCGCATTCCCCTTGACCCAGAAATACTACTGCTAGGCCTATATACCGCCAAGCATATTAACAAAAGGATCTGCATATACAAAAATATTTATAGCAGTTCTCTTTTGTCATATCAAATAATGAGGAACTTAAGGGAGTGCCTATCAATTGCAAAATGGCTGAACAAATTATAGTATAAATATGGTGTCATAATAATTAACAAAAATCCTGAATAAGACTCGTATGAGCTGATGCTGAGTGAAGTGAGCAGACACAGGAGAACAATTTATACTATATCAACAACATTAAAAAAACAGGTTTGTTTTTTTTTTTGGTAGAGGGGAAGGCAAGGCGATTGGGGTTAAGTGATTTGCCCAAGGTCACACAGCTAGTAAGTGTATCAAGTGTCTGAGGCCACATTTGAACTCCAGTCCTCCTGACTCCAGGGCTGGTGTTCTATTCACTGCACCACCTACCTACCCCAAAAAGAAGAGTTTTGAAAAACTTAAGAACTCTTATGTGACCAGTGACAGTGACCAGGAATGATTTCAAAGGACTGGTGATGAAACATTCTAGCTACCTCTTGAAAGAAAGGTGATGAACTGAATGTGCACAATGAGACATACATTTCTAGATAAGACAACTGTGAAAATTTATCTTGCTTTGATGAGGGATGGCTATTAGGTTCGGCAGGGACTCTGATCTTATCTTAAGACAAGAACCTTCGATTCAGTCTAGAAAGAATTCAGCTCAGCCTTACTTGGAGTCAGGGTTGAAAAAGTTTATTTTACACTTTGCAGTGGGCAAGGATCCTTAGGGGACCTGCAAGTGAAAGGGGGCACAGGCTTTTACTTTTAAAGGGTGGGGGCTTGCATTGTCAGGGCTGACCAGATGGATGTAAGGGACTTGAGTGCATAGATAAAAATTAGGGCTGACTGAGAGGAACTTGTGACTTCAGTGCACAGATAAAAGTTTGAGAAGTTTAACTTGGAGATGAGATTTGGGCCAGACTAGAGGAGATTAAGCCAGGACAAAGGAGTCACAAGTTGTTGAAAGAGGGAGGTGAGAGCAAAAATTATAAATGCTTGTGAACTGAAACCGTTTTGTTTTTTTTTTTTT
>NW_027186324.1:3518566-3542743 GCF_028583685.1 Petaurus breviceps papuanus | reverse complement strand
GGGGGGGTGGTAGGGCAACTGGGGTTAAGTGACCCGCCCAAGGTCACACGGCTAGTTTTTGTGTTAAGTGTCTGAGGCCGGATCTGAACTCAGGTTGTCCTGACTGCAGGGCTGGTGCTCTACTCATTGCGCCAACCTAGCCACCCCCTGAAACAAATTTTTTTCATTTTAAATAAGTTACATCTTTTGAGGAAACTAGCTAATAATTTTGTATTTGTAAAATGAATGAAATATTTTAACTTCAACACAGATATTGTTTAACTTTAATGTAAAGGTTATATACATCATATGTTCAAAAGTAGAAACAAGTGGGAAAAAAAATCAATTCATCTGAGTCATGAACCTACACCAACTCATTGTGATGGTGGCAGATCATGACAGCATTCAGATTCAACCTGCTCTTACTCAAATTTGGCCATAGTTGAACATACAATATTTAAGAACCACCATGAATAAATAATTCACTGTCAGTAGCAAATTCTCCATGTTAGTTTCACTTTTGATTTGATGACTTGAATTCTGTTTTCATTGGAGAGAATATAGATATATTTAAGTAGGAATTGTTCTAGAAAATATCCACTAATTTCTGCCATTGCTTCAACACCCACACCTCCCCCCCCCATGGGGGCATGCTCCAAGAGTTTAAAAAATTCTTTCTGATGGGATGGACTCAAAACCCTTCACCATTCTGGTTTTCCTCCTCCAGACACTTTCATTTATCGATGTCTTTCCTCAACTATGACTCCAATAACTAAACAAAATACAACAGATGTGAAGTGATGAGGACAGAATACAGAGGGGCTCTTATTATTCTTGGAAACTATGCCTTTCTCAATGCAGTACAAAACTACCTTAGCTTTTTTGGCTTCCGTTCCCATAGTTCATTTTGCACTTAGAGTCCACTAAAAATCGCAGTTCTTTTTTGGACAAATTGTTAGCCATGCCTTTGACTTGTGAGGTTGATTTTTTTTTTTAAGTAAGTTTAAGACTTTATATTTATCTGTATTTGACATCTATATAAATAATCTATCTTTATTTACATTGAACTTTGTCCTATTTAATCCAATCATTGCTCTTACCTATCAAGATCTTTTTGAATCCCAGCTCCGTCATTCAGTGCATTATGTCACCTGCACATGTTCACAAATCATCTTTGCTTTTATCCAAGTCATTGATTAAAAACAACTTTGGACATTTACTGTGCTGTGTGGCTCAGTGAGTAGAGTGCTGGGCCTGGAGTCAGGAAGACCTGAGTTCAAGTAATGGCCTCAGACACTTACTAGTTGTGTGACCCTGGGCAAGTAAGTTGTTAAATGCTTTGTGCCTCAGTTTCCTCAGTTGTAAAATGAAGACATTACATAGCACCTGCTCTCCAGGGTTGTCGTGAAGATCAAATGAAATAATATTTGTCAGTGCTTAGTACAGTACCTGGCACATAGCAGGTGCTTCATAAATACTCATTTCTGTCTGCTTCTGCCCCACCCCAACCCCCCATTTGCAAGTGGTTTAATCTTAATTTTTTAAAATAGCGATAATAATTTTCATAGTACCCATGTCACAGGGTTGTTGTGATACTCAAATAATAATTTACTTAAACTACTTTGCAAATCTTAATATATATTGTCATATATCATTTCAGGCAACTGACTTAGATACAAAATCTTAAAGATTCTACCACCCAGAAGTTGTTTATCTATTTACTTCATTTTGATTACTCAACATTTGAACTTTGCTTCAACGTAATCAACCTTGTTTCCTCTCCAAGTTCACTGGTGACCCAATTAACAGTTCATTAAGTTGAGTGCACACAAAATAGCTTTAGTCTTAAAAAAAAAATCCAGGGGCGGCCAGGTGGCTCAGTGAGTAAGAGCACCAGCTCCAGTGTCGGGATAACCTGGGGTTCAAATCTGGGCTCAGATACGTAGCACCACACCCAGAAATAACTGGCTGTGTAACCTTGAGCAACTAACTTACTTAACCCCGATTGCTTAAAAAAAAAATCCACTAGATAGCTTAACCTTATGTCATGCCTACATTATAACTTCAGTCATGCTCTTTGGGTTTCTGTATATAGATGTTCCTTCTGTAAGTATAAAAAGAAGGACAAAGTAACTGGCCATAATGGTATAATTCCAACATGATAGAACAGTATGGAACATATAATAATAAGAAAGAAAAAAGGAAGGAAGGAAGGAAGGAAGGAAGAAAGAAAGAAAGAAAGAAAGAAAGGAAGGAAGGAAGGAAGGAAGGAAGGAAGGAAGGAAGGAAGGAAGGAAGAAAGAAAGAAAGGAAGGAACGAAGGAAGGAAGGAAGGAAAAGGGTGAATGGATAGAAGGAAAAGAAAGAGAAAGGGAAGGAAGAATGAAAGAAAGATATGTTGATTCTTCTGGGTCATGTCCTGCAAGGTTAAAGCACAGAAATGATAGAAAATTAGTTGTACTTTGACTAAAGATTATTTCTTTTTTTTTTTAAGCAATCGGGGTTAAGTAACTTGCTCAAGGTTACACGGCCAGTTATTTCTGGGTGTGGTGCTGAGTATCTGAGCCCAGGATTTGATTCCCAGGTCATCCCGACGCTGGAGCCGGTCCTCTTACTCGCTGAGCCACCTGGCCACCCCTAAAGATTATTTCTTAAAAGGGGCAACAAAAACAATATTCCTAGGGTGGAGATAGTGATGGTGCAAGTTTAAGGAGAAGGAAGTCCTCTCAAAATGATCTTCCATCCATAGTTATCCAAATGATACTATCATACATATATATGATATGCTATTATATATTATGTAGTATTTTATTATTATAAACACTTTACATAAATTAGTTCACAACACAAAATCCTGTGAAAAAGCTATTTCTCTGTGCCTGTCTTCTGTGTCTCCTCTGTCTCCATCTGTCTCTCTCCTTTCTCTGTCTCCATCTCTGTTTGTCTCTGTCTCACTCCTTTGCCTTTCTCCATTGCTGACTCCCTCACCTTCTTTGCCCCTGACATGTAATTTAGCTAGTGTCAGGTGCTCTCTAATGAGAAAACTTTTTCTACTAATAAAAACTGAGCATCTGTTCTACGCCTAATGGACAAAGAGTAGTGGGGAGCAGTAAGGGGCTCCATAGAGGCGCCGTGCCGAGGGCTTGTTTTTGTGTCTCCAGCACCTAACACAGGGCCTTGCAGGTACTTCATAAACACTTGTGAATTCATGCCTGTAATACCTTCCTCGGGGTTATTGTGAGGTTCAAACAACATAATGAATATAAAACACTGTCAGACTTAAAGGTCTACATGTCAGTTACTGTTATTCTCAATAATAATATTTGGTTGTTGAGATGTTAGTCATGTCCAACTCTTCATGACCCTATTTGAGGTTTTCTTGGCAAAGATACTGGAGTGGTTTACCACGAAGAAACTGAGACAAACAGGGTGAAGTGACTTGCCCAGGGTTACACAGTAAGTGTGTAAGGCTGAATTTGAACTCAGGTCTTCCTTTCTCCAGGGTTGGCGTTGTGTCTACTGCACCACCTAGTGGACCATAATAACATAAATATAGATTATGTACATTACAAATCATACCAATAACTAATAATACATATTATTGACTGAATTAGACTAAAAACAATATATTCCTATTTTAGTTTCCAAGAATCTATTAATCCTCACTACATACCTCAAAACTAAATAAAGAGGTGACATTATTTTCTTCTCATACCCAGTAAGTTGACAGTTGAGCTCAAGAACATAATCTACAAGTCTTTCAATTTCCTTGATATGTAGGGAAAACCCTTGTGTGCTGTTTCTAAACTTTTAAAACTAATGGTACCACTTGTATATAACAAAGGTCACAACTCTGTAGTCAAACTTATCTGACTATGCTATGGCCCAGTCATTTTGGCTCACTTAAAAATTGTGGATTGCCATATAGGAATTATATTTAACCATGAAAACAACCAGCATAGTAAGTATAACCTGTGGCCATACAGAGACAGAATACAAATTTCATGGAGTCACTTGCACTTTTCATTAATCTACTTTCCCTTCTGTCCCATAACCAAGATTTCTTCATCTTCATAATATCTTTCGCTCTTTCTTAACAATTCATGATAGATTTCAATCCCTTTTCCTTTTGTTCTCATCTCATAACTAAAATCCCCAGCTTTTCCTTTTCTTGCATCATCTCCTGTCCCTGACTTTGATGACCCTGATAGAGAGAGTGAGGCTGACAATCTTGCCTCACTTAAATCAAATTCATGTGTGAGTCAAGGCATCACCCCATGATGTCATTGATCCTCTTGGAAAAGGAATGATAAACAACAATAACTAGACCCTGATTTGTCCTACAGAGTCTTTAGGCAATCATTAATGCTCCTTGGTCCAAACTCTAAGAAACCAATGGCTGCCCAATGTCAAATATGAAATCCCCTGTGTGGCTTTTAAAACCTTTCATAAGGGCGGCCAGGTAGCACAGCGAGTAAGAGCTGTCAGGCTGACCTGGAGATTGAATCCCGGACTCACATACTTAGCACCCACCCAGAAACACCTGGCCATGTAACTTTGAGCAAGTTACTTAACCCCAATTGCTTAGGGGTGGCCAGGTGGCTCAGCGAGTAAGAGCACCAGCTCCACTGTCAGGATGACCTGGAGATCGAATGCAGGTTCAGATACTCAGCACCACACCCAGAAATAACTGGCCATGTAACCTTGAACAAGTTACTTAACCCCGATTGCTTAAAAAAAAACAACCTTTCATAGCCTGACACCCTCCTACCTACTGAGTCTTCCTATACCTTACCCTCTTCCACAAACTCTGCTGCAAGCCTTTTTGCTATTACTATCACTTGACGATCCATCTCCCAAATTTTGTCAGTTTTCACTGGCTGTCCCTCATGCCTGGAATGTTCTCCCTACACATCTCTATTTCTTGGTTTCCCAAGATTCTGTCAAGTCACAGCTAAAATCCTACCTTCTACAAGAAGCATTTCCTGCTAACCCTTAATGCTAATGACTGCCCTCCAAGAATATGTGTAGCAATAGTTCGCATTTTGTCTCCTTCATTAGGCTGAGCTCCTCAAGAACAAGGACTGGACTGGATTATTTTTTCACCTTTCTTTGTAACCCTCGTGCTTAGCACTACTATACATAGTATATACCTAATAAATGCTTATCGACTATTATATATTATGTAGTATTTTATTATTATAAGCATTTTACATTAAATTAGTTCATTTAACACTCAAAATCCTGACTTGACTTAACTAAATGGGTAAAACAAAAGACACATTCTTGGAATTTAGTTCTAGAAAAAAGGAAGGATCCCAGTATAATAAAGGACATTATACTAAGCTTAATTTCTTTTTCCCTTACAGCTGATCCAGGTACTGTTGGAAGACAAAGCCACTAAAAGCACAATTAAATTAGACCTTCCTGTGGGGCAAGAAGCCCTTGTAACTTTAAAAGATGGACAGAAGTTTGTAATTCACACCTCAGATGTACCACAGAGCCCTGAAGATGTTTATTTCACAGAAACCAATGCTAATATATAAGAATAAGTGAAACACGCAGGCAAACAGTATTTTCACTCTCAAAGTATACTACCTGGAAAACTTTTATAATGAAAATGGGAAGTTCTTTATTGTACATAACAGATGTAGCATTGTTTGACTTTTTTATGTTCAGATGTATTTCCAGTGGTTGGCTTTGACCAAACTCATAAACTAATTTAAATTATTTCTTGCCTCTTTGATATTTCTTATGTTCTTTCCTGGTAACTCCATTTTTGTCCTCAACAGCTGAGGAATTTGTGAAACTAAAAAATCTTTCCAGGAAGCAAGTTACATACAAGATAAAACTCACGGGAGGTATCACTGTTTTTAATAAAGAGTATAACCCAGTTCAAACTGAAAAAAAATCCTCATCTTCGGTATTGTTTCATTAGGTAGTCAGAATGTGTAGAAAGAAATTCTCAGTCATCAGAGAATGGTGAGAAAATAATTAGATATAAATTTGGGACTCACTGGATCAAAGAACTTCCTTTCCTCTACTGTAACAATTTGGAGGGAAAATGAGGTATAATTTAGTACATATATCTGTAACAAATGATGCCTCTTTTATTTTACCTCTATTTCTTTTTCTCCAAAGCCAAAGCATTAAAACCATTTGAAACTAAGAAGTGTGTCAGTGTCCAAGCAGATCTATTTCCCTCTATCTGGCTTGTGATCTTAAAGGGAGACATTTAATGAAAATGCTTTTATGTCTGCTAATATTATAATCAAGGATTTAAGGTTTTAAGGATTAATTAATTTAATTAATATATTAATAATTAAGGATTTAAGAATGTAATTTCATAATTAAGGTCCAAAACAATTTCAACTAAGTTTCACATGTGATGCATAAAATTACATATTAAACCTATATAAATCCTTATTTATAAGGCTATCAGAGATAGTGTGGCATATTGAATTAGAGAGGTGGTCTCCAAACCAAGAAGTCCCAGGTTCAAGCATCACCTCCAATACATATTGGTTGCACAACTGAGCAATTTCATTTCATTTCTTAGTACTCTAGGAAACATTTCAAGACCATAAGTTGCATCAAAGGGTCAACCTACAATAAAAGAACAAGTTTTCTCATCTGGAAGGTCTCTGCACGCACACACACAAAGAATCATAGCTCCAGTCTCTACAACATATGAACCTTTGGTGCCAGAGCTCCCTCCACCAAGTCCTAATGAGTAAAGGAATCCTCACACACAATTACTAAGTATCAAAAGAGATTTGAACCCAAGTCTTGCTCACTCTAAACCCACCTCTCGATTTTCTAGACCATTGCTGGTTTCTCCAGGTGCCTAATCAGTTGTTATTGGATTTATTCTCAGTAATTCATTAAATCATCACATAACATTAACAACCTAACTTGCTTCAGTATATAAACAAAATCACTGAGAGCCCCACCTTCAGCCACAATATCTTATGGAATAGGACTAGTGACAACTAGAAATGTTGGAAGCAGAAGGGAAAGTCTCATATTGCACATCAGAAAGGTTGAATTGCTTATCAGAAGCCACAGAGCTAAGCAGTGGCAGAGATGGCAGAGAAGATGTAATCAGAAGATTAGGTTTTTAGTTTCATCCCTACCACTAAACAGCTGTGTGACTTTGGGCAAGATCTCTTTACCTCTTTGGGTCTCAGTTTTACCATCTGTAAATGGGGGCATTGGACTGAAAGATCTCAAAGGGCTCTTCCACTTCTAAAATGCATCTCTATAAAGATTAATGTGATAGTTGTAACAATTAAGCATTTGTTCACTGCTTACTTTATTCCATGCACTGTCCTAAGTGCTGGGGATACAAAGATAAAAGTAAAACAGTCTCTGCCCTCAAGAATCTTACATTTTAATGTATGTACAATTTATATATGTAAGGGTTGGTACATGGTATGTTTTGTCCATGTCAGTTATGTGTGTCTGCATAAGGGTCTCTACCTGTGGCTCATAGGGAGGGATGAATAGAAATCTCTAGAGTTTCTACCTCTATCTCTGTCCCCTCACCCTTCTCCAAGGGAGACTTATCTCCCTCCAAGATGGGAACTAGGAGATTGAGATCAGATGCTTGCCACTCTTCTCTCTCCAAAATAAGAGAGAATTGGGCAAGAATTATAGCTATCTGCCCCCCCCCCAAATATTATTAATCTAGAGGAAATAATTTTTAGGTTCCCAGTGAACTCCTGATCACTGTCCGTTAATGGGTAATGGTTGCCCCAAGCTATGTATTCAAGGCTTTATTCCCTTCTCACCAAATGCCTGTTCCAAAATGGACACACACTGCCAATAGCAAATAAAAATATTTATCCAAGCTAAAAACAAATAGAGATCAGGGAAAGTACATGGTTGAGAATATGTACCAGATAATACAGAATAAATGAGCTCTGTCACAGGGAGGGAAATATCTTAGCTCAACAGAGTATCCCAGATTTCATCCAAGGGGAAATTTCCCAAAATCTCTCAGGAGGCTGGGGTTAGGGATGTAATTCAGGTGCCAGCTCCTCCACATGTTGACTTCTTCTGAGAGTCTTACTCTTTGGGGACCTGAAGAAAGTCCAGAACTACATACCTTCTCTCTTGAAGCTCTAAGTCCAAAGACCAATGTCTCTCTTCTCCCAGATGCTCCCCAGCTTTACCCTTCTGTGGATGATCATATGGAGTGTTCAGTCATCTTCACCAATAATGAGCATCTGTAATATAATGCCAAAAGAAAGGCAACTTCCCAGGTTCAAAATACCAGCATAGGTGCTCTCTATTTTATTCAGTGACAAACCAAGAACAGAGAAGATCAAAACATGACATCATTCAAAATACAGCATTTACTAAGAGTGATTAAATAATCTCCAAGTACTACCCCACCCCAGGATCTTCCAATCATTCAATCAATTACAAAGTCCCTGTTCTAAATACTACTCCACCCCTAGGCTATACCTTAATTAAGTCCACCACAAAACCCCTCTTCTCAAATGGAGATTAGTTTCCAAACATAGGTAAAGTACCTTCATTTGTCAATCACAGAGCACAATAAGGTCAAAAGTTCCCCACCCCCTGGATCACAATTGAATCTACCCCAGAGTTACATCAAGTTTAAACACAGCACTTAATACCCAAATGGAGGTCTTTTCTTCATCTTGACACGAGGCAAGTTCTCAGCAATCTTAGTTCCTGGAGAGACAAGGCTTAGCAAGGCCATAAGATACATTGCCAGTCCCTTCATGAATTTATCCTCTGTCTGTAGAACAGCCCTAGAACCCCTGAACACATTAGCAAAGCCCTCTCCCAGGATTTCTGTAAACATACAACAAGAAAATCCTTCTTCAGGGCTTCTGAACCAACAGAAAGGCTCCCAGACCCCTGCAACAACAGCACTGTCCTTCACCAGTGGACAGTATTCATTCTGTCTGCAGGACAGTCTCCAGACCCCTGCAACAACAGTACTGTCCCTCACCAGTGGACAGTATTCACTCTCTGTCTGCAGGACAGTCTCAGGGCTTCTTAGTGAACAGCCAGGTTCCAGGACTTCTTCAACAAAAGGACTGTCTTTCACCAGTGGACAAATCTGGCAAAACAACATCAAAACAGACAGACAAAGTACCAGCAAAACAGCCATGTCTCCTCAGTCCTTGGCAGCTCTGGGGGCAGGTCTCAAAAGTCCAGGGCAATTCAAAGCGGCCACCAGCAATTCTCTTAGTCTCTCTCTCTCCACGAGGTGCTGCTTCCAAAAAGATCTTCCGCCTCTCTCTTATCTCTCCAAATCTACATCACCAGCTCCTCCCAGTTCAGGACTTTCTTTTCACATCAACAAGCCCATCCCACAGGTGGGATTAACAAACTCTGGGTTTTAATACAATCAATTTGAAAACCAAGCCAATACAGGGGAATCTTTAATTGCCATTACTATCACAGCATCCCATGCAAATTGGCTTTGAGCTATGGGTTATATTAATGTACATTCTAACAAAAAAGACAGACAGACAGACAGACAGACAGACAGACAGACAGACAGACAGACAGATAGATAGATAGATAGATAGATAGATAGATAGATAGATAGATAGGTAGATAGATAGATAGATAGGTAGATAGATAGACAGACAGACAGATAATGTGTGCAAAATGAATACAAGGTAATTTGAGGAGAGTGGGTACTAGGACCTGAGAGTATCAGGAAAGGTTTCATATAGAACATAGCAATTGAGTTGAACCTTGAAGGAAGTCAGAGATTCCAAGTGACAAAGACGTATGGAGAGTACATTTCAGGAATGCGGTTCAAACAGTATAAAGTCGTGGAGACAATAGATGAATGCCACATGTGCTGTGTGTAGAACAGTGAGGAGGTTGTTGTGCCTAGATTGTACATTGTGGGGAGTAGGTAACGTGTAAGAAAACTGGAGGGGAAGAAAGATTTCACGTTATGAAGAGCTTCAAATGTCAAATGAAGGAGTTCATATTGGATCCTAGAAGCAACAGGAAACCACTTAGATTTTGTTGAGCAGAGACGTGACATGATCAGAATGGCACTTCAGTAAAGTCAATTTGGTGACTGAGTGGAAGACAGAGTAGAGTAAGGAGATCCTTAAGGTAGTGAGACCAAATACAAGGCGAATGCAATAATCCAGTCAAGAAGGAATGAAGCCCTGCATAAGTATAGTGGCTGTATGAGTATACAGGAAGGGATATGTGTGTGCATATATACCCTTTTCCAAATATATATTATATAAATGCATATATGTACGTGTACATACTATATATACATAATATACACATATATTTGTAGACACATATGTATGTGTGTGTGTGCATACATGTGTGTTTGTGTGTGTGTGATGTTAACAGTGAAGGTACAAACAATAAAATGTTTGAATAGGTGAGGTAAGTGAAAGTGAGGAGCTGCTGACCCAGAGTCTGTGAATCTTAGTGACTAGAAGGATGTTCAACAGTATTAGGAAAGTTTAAAAGAGAAGTTGGTTCAGGAGTAAAGATAAAGAGTTCTGCTTTGAACATGTTGAATTTAAGATGCTTATGTAACATCTAGTGGGAAATGTCCAATAGTCAGTCAGTACTTCAAAAGATCCATAATTTCATCAATGTAGTGAGCCAGCCAGTCAGCCAATAAAGATCAAGCACCTACTACGTACCAAGTACTGTACTAAGCACTGAGATACAAAGAAAGACATAAGACAGTCTCAAGCAGTTCATAGTCTAATGTGGGAAAACAATATGTAAATATATATATATATATATATATTATATAATAATGACATATATAATTATATATATATAAGCTATATACAGGATATATTGGAGATAATCAATAGAAGGAAGGCATTAGCATTAAGGCAAATAAATCACTCCCTTCAATAGGGCACATCACAACTCCATCCATGCATTCCTATCTTGTTCAATTCTTATCTTTGTCTTCCCCAAAACCCTTTATAGAGGATATATGCTGATATATAAGGATATATAGAGAATATATGAGATATGCTGATATATATAAAGAGGATATATGTCTTCTGACTTTTTACATTGGTTAGGTACCCAAACTAGAGCTAGTTATTTATTATTCCTTGCCCTTGCTCCATGACCTGCCCACCTCCTTTCCCGATCAGCATTATAGAAATACAATGAATTTTGCCTGCCTTGACATTTAGAATGGATTTGAGGGGACTATTTAGATGACCCATACCTTTTATTTTGATATTTTGAAAGATTCATGATTTTTGACTGTTATGGAAGTGTTTTGCATGACTGCACATGTATAACCTATATCAAATTGCTTGCCTCCTCAATGAGGCTGGGTGGGGAGGGAGGGAGACAACTCAAAGTTTAAAAAACGAATGTTAAAAATTGCTTTTACAAGCAACTGGAAAATGAGCTATACAGGCAATGGGGTCTATAAATCTATCGTGCCCTACAGGAAACTAGAAGAGAAGGGAATAAGAGAAGAGGGGAGAGTGATGGAAGGACAGGCAGATTGGGGGAAGGGGTGATCAGAATGCATGCCATCTTGGAATTCAAAATTTTGTGGAAGTGAATGTTGAAAACTAAAAATAAATTAATAAAAAGAAAACAATAAATAAAAATAAAAAAGATTCACGATTCAGTTGGCATGTGTACTCTCTCCTACAGCACAAATCAAAACTAAAGCCCAACTAGAGGATATGGGCCCTAGTTTAGCTAATTGGCAAAATGAGGACTGGTACCTTCACTTTATCAAAATCAATTCGGTAACCATTAGAACCTTCCTTTTTGGAAATAGCCATCAAAATATCTAAATTTCTAAAATCAGACTGCAGACCAAAGCATACTGTTTTACTTTATCTTTTTCATGGCTTTATCCTTTTAGTCTGTTTCTTCTTTCACAATATAATTAATATGGAAATACGTTATCAAATTCTCACCTTTTTAAGGAGGAGGGAGAGAAGGGAAGGAGGAAGAAAATTTGGAACTAAATTTTTAAATTAATGTTTAAAATTTTCTTTACATGTAATTGGAAAAATGAATACTATTTTAAAAACAAATTTCTTAAACCATTACTAAGGACTTTAGTTATAAAGATTTGTATCAACATGCTTTACTGGGAAAAACATTGAATTTGGAGTCTGATGAGCTAGGTTCCCACTCTATCTCTGCCACTTATTACCTTTGTGATATCCTGCATTGACTCTGGGCCACAATTTCCTCATCTTTAAAATGAAGGGATATTTCTTGATCTCTGGAAGTAAAATTTGCCTCTAAAATCCTAAGATTCAGGTTGAGAGAGGGTGTTTCAGGAAATCAAGATGATGTAAAAACAAAAATATACATAAAAATATGAAATATCTATGATTTCTAAGTCTTGAGAGTAGATTTACAAATTGAGTTTGGCTATCTACTTCTCAAGGATCTTGTCATGTTTCAGACAAGGACCCCCTAAAGTCTAGCCTAATCCTAAAATTCTAAGATTCAATACATCTTTTCTTTTTGTTTTTGTTCATTTTCTTTCCTTTACTGTTATCACATCATCTACTGACATTCTTCCTAAGGGAAGTACTATTTACTCCTAAGGAGTAAGCTCCTTTCCTCTTCCTATTACCATCTCAACCAAAGACAGCTTTGAGGAGAAGTTGTGAAAGCAGAATCTGATTTTGAAAGAGGGTAGGTAAGAAGAGGAAAAGGAAGGAAGGTTGGACAGATAGATGCACATCATGCCTGGTGCCCAGTGTTTATAAGCTGATTTTATGTAGGTCAGCTTAAGGCCTTTTTAATTAAAGTTGCAGGAGAAGTCAGTTCTTTTATTCCTTTGATGGGTATGCTGGAGTCCTGTAGTACAAGCTACTAAGAAGAAAGGTAAAGTGGGGGTGGGTGGGAGGGGTGGTGGTGGAAATGACTTAGACAATATTGAATGATCAGAGAGTGAAATGCAGAGCACTGAAAAAAGGGACTTCTTGAAATCCCAAACCTATTAAAAATGCTGAGTTCACCTTATCTTTTCCTTGCATTTAAAATGAACATGTTTTTGAGGACAACATCCCAAATAAAAGTTCCAGAGCACTAGATTAAAAACAAAATGGTTTGAATCCTGGCTCTGCCAATTACGCCCTGGAGGGAGAAGGGTCTTCAGAGAGTCACTGAACCCCTATGGGGTCTCAATTTCTTCACCTATAATAAAAAGTTGGAAATGTTTTACTTGACTGCACATGTATAATCTATATCAAATTGCTTACTTCCAAAAGGAGGAGGGAAGGGAGAGAAAGAGAGAACACAGGAGTCAAAATTTCAAAAAATAACTGTTTAAAAAATGACATGTAAAAATGGTTTTTACATGTAATTGTGGAAAAATAAAATATTATTTAAAAAGTTGGACTAAATAACTTTTGAGATTCCTCAAGCATTATGGATCTTGTGACCATAATATCGAATATCGAAATATTATCGAAACATATCGAATATCGAAACATACTTAGCAAGACATGTTCCAACACTCCAAAGACAAAAACTTCTAGTAACAACTTCTCTGGTGTCCTAAAGTGGAATGGTTCCATTTCATCTAATGGGAACATTAGACCAGGAATCAAGAATCTAATCTCAACTAGTTGTGTTATCTTTAGTAAGTCTTGTAATTTCTTTTTTGTTTAATATTTTCTCATCTGTAAAATGAGGGGGTTAGATTAACTAATATCTAAGCTATTGTGATCTACTGTGATTCAGATAAGGAGAGTATACATGAAAAACTACAATTTTTTGTTGAAGGAATCATGCTCAAAAGTAATAATGATGATTTGTAAATGAATTTGAGATCGGATAGGAATGGGAAATCAGGGCTACTGCGCTAGACCAGGTCATGGTAGAATAGAATTGAGAGTTGGAAGAGAAACCATCTACTCCAAATTCCTCTTCTTTATACTTGAGGAAATTGAGGCCCAGTTGTTGGGAATATTACTGAGGAGATTTATGTTTCAGTAAAGAAACCTCTGAGGTTCATACTCACTATAAAATCCCAGGATTGTATGAACCCATTCTTTTCATTTATTTGCTTTGCATTGCTTTCATTGAATCTTCTCCACCTTCCTTTCTTTCTCTTCCCAATCACAATCACCAAGGGTTACCTAGAAGGAAAAGAAAGTCACAAAAGCCCAGCCTCAAAGGGGAATAAGAGGGGGAGATTTCAAGGTAAGGTCCTCTGATTCCAAATTCACAGTGTTTTCCACACTGGGAACGGAGGCCACCAATTGAAGTGTTTAAAGAGTTCAGCGGTTAGAAAATAATCAAAGACTGGTGCGATAGGAACAAATTGTTTCACGATATGATCAGATAAAGCTGACATTTGGTGGCTTGTGGGAACATCCCAACATCTTCGGCTCTTAATCTGTAGGACTCTTCTCATTAGTAGGTTAGTTATTTCCTTGTGGAATTGTAGTAGGGACTTCAGATTCTTTAACCAGCTCCCTCTTGGATTGCTCGTGCTCAACCTGCGAGGTCCCTGCCCCTGCCCCTCGAGACTGTTTAAGCCTAGAAAGAAACTCAATTTATCTTCCCATTGCCTTCTCTCTGCCACAGGAGGGTGCTGCGATCATTCCAGAGGCTAGGGTTTGGCAAGACTGCGTGGGTCACAGCGCGGAGTGTTTGTTGCAAAATGTCTGTCTTCTGCTGTCACAGACTGCTGGGGAAAAGGATCGCATTCATCTCCTGGTTTTCCTGGCTGCTTTGGTGCAGTGCGATGCTCTCTCCTGTCTGGGGGTATGTGATTGTGAGCTCGGTCTACTGGTCAGTCACCAACGAGGCAGAGGAGGAGCTGGATAGCTCCTCCAACGAGGAGACGCTGCCTTCGCTCCTCGAAGACACCACGAGCATCTGGAAGCAAAGCTACCCGGCCTCTGTTTACAAAGAAGACATTGAAATGAGATCCAGGCCAGGCGTGGAGAGGTCCAAACAGATCTCCTCTCCTTCCAGGATGTTTTCCTACAGAAGGGAAAGTGTCAAAGGGACAGGCAGCCTTCCTACTCAGAAGCAGATCATCAGGACTGCCCGATCCCTGGCTCACACTAACAGCTGGGGCTTTCTGGCTACTGTATCTACCCAGGAAAAGGTAAGTCATCATATCCTGTGCCAAGAATTTAACGTGCTCCCTCTTTAAAAAGAAAACAACACAAAAACCCCAGACAGATAGGCTTTACCCACTAGCAGCTCTAGGGGAGGGACTGCAGATGTATTGATCTCAACTGACTGCTCTGTGAGAATCACTACACAACAGACCTCCCTGTCTAGGAAATCCTGCAGCATATAGATGAGACAAATGATGTGTTGGCCTTAACTCATGGGTTTTCATACCTTTTTTTTTTTTTTTTTTGCCTTTTGGAGGGCAATTGGGGTTAAGTAACTTGCCCAAGGTTACATGGCTAGTTGTGTGTGTGTGTGTGTGTGTGTGTGTGTGTGTGTGTGTGTGTTAAGTGTCTGAGGCCGGAACCGAACTCAGGTCCTCCTGACTCTGGGGCCCACACTTTACTCACTGCCACCTAGCCGCCCCTTCATACCATTTTCAAAAGACATAAATTCAGGATTGAGTTTGACTGCCTTTGAGAAATGTGAGCTGTCCTGTAAAAGACACAATATGAGCAATGGAGCAAGACTGTCTCCATTATCCTGGTAAAGTATAAGACTGAGGTCACTGCCAGGCTTTAGCTAGGTGTTTTAGCACCAAGGATCTGAGTCTGAATGAGATGCCAGAGAAGAGATACTTTAAAAAGAGTCCAAGGGTTCTATGGAAAGACTGTATAAGCAGAGAGAAGCAGTATCCAACCTTTTATCCCAGTTGCCCACTAATACCAAAATCTTCCATTGTCCACAGTATAAGGGAGTGAGACACAGAAAAGAACTAGAGGTTTACTAAAAGTTTTAAGAATTGTTTCCAAATTAATCATTTTCACTCCTAATTTCATAGGTTTTCTTTCTTAATAGATAGTATATATTGAAGTTTGCAAACAGTGAAAAGCTATTATTAAACAGCAGGTTTTTTTCCCCTAAATGGAATAGGACACAGATAAGAATCAAATGTCAGAGAATCATCTTATTTGGAATTGTAAATAATATGATGATTTGTAAGACAAGCAGTAATTCCATCCGCGGGTTCAAATGGCATGAATAAATAATGAGAATTTAATTCTCACAATATGGCTTCCAGAAAGCTTTGAGGGAATTAAAACCGTGGTATTGTTTTACATGTTAAAATAATTCCCGCTTCATTTAAATAATGTTATTCAGTCCAAATAATGTAGAACAATGTAAAATTTAACAAAACATAAACGATAATAACAAGAGGTAGAATTTACATAAAGCACTTTACAAATATTACCTCATTTATACTCACAACAACTTTTGGAAGCAGGTGCTATTATAATCTCCATTTTCCAGATGGAGAATCAAAGCAGACAGGTTCAGTGACTTGCTTGGGGTCATATAGCTAGTAAGTATCTGAGACTGGATTTGAACTCCTATCTTCCTAACTCCAGATTCAGCGATTTATCCATTGAGCTTAAGATTAGTATGTAAGAAATGTAATTTCTAGTCACAATTTTTACCAAAGGTTATATGTGTTAACTTGGGCAAATTACTATACCTCTCTTGGCCTGAGTTTTCTAACAATAAAATGAGGGAGTCAGACTCTGTGATCCCTAAATCATAACTAATGACAAAGCATCAGTTGACCTTAATTATATCAACCTTTGAAAATACTACATTTAGTGTGAGTTTCAGTGGACCATGGCTACATACTTGACATAGTTAACCACTCTTTCTTGCTACCATATATGTACCTGACGTAAACTGAAATATATACCGGATCTTGGGTAAAGATCTCAACCTTTATGTGTGATTAAAAATGCAGTGCCATGAATTACATGATTCTGACTCATGTTACTTAGCACTGTAATAGTCTTTCTTACCAATTTTGAGACTTAAAATCATATCTCATCTTAAAAAAATGATCAATGGTCATATTTGATGACAAATGGTCATATCACAGCAGAGGGCTTTCCAACAATACATTTTCTTATAAATTTAAAATAATTCTACATTGTAACTACACACTTAAGCTTTGGGGCCAGGAGAACTTTAGTTCGGATTCTGCTTCTGACACATGCTGGCTGTGTGACTCTGGGCAAGTCCTATCCCTTTTAGTACTCTAGGAAGTTTTCTAAGACTTTAAGTTGTGAAGGAAATTCCTCACTGGGAACTTCCTGTATCTATTAAATCATAGGTTCAATCTCTATTCTTATCCCTAACTCAACACTTAACCTCATAACTTGACACCTAACAGACCATGACCAATCCCTACATTTAGGCATCTATGTACTAAATGGACCAAATCCATAATAGAGTAGCATGTTTTCTAATAACATTTTCCTGGTCATATGACTTCATTATTTGAGTAACTCTTTAGAAATTGCTTGCTGATGACTGATGAGGGACAGGGTTGACATAGTATGCTCCCATAAGTACTAGCAAACTGAGACACTTTTTTAAAAATATTTTGCCTAATGTGATGACAAGACAATGAATAAATGAGCAAGGAGTTGTGCCTTTGGGAGAAAAGTGTAAAATGAGCAAACAAACAAAAAATTCCTGGGATCCAAAGATTAAATTAGATGATGAATCTAGAAGCTAGTCCTGTATAAGAACTTAGAGTTAGGACAAATTCTCAAGTATTCTTAAGCCAACTACCAAAATCTTAATGATGATCTAAGTGTAGCGGAAATACTGTGATTAGAAATCACCTTGCCTTGATTAATACATCTGTATAAGAGTTACTCCCCTTAAATGTCAGTGAGATAATATAAAATCTGTAAACTTATGTCACTATATAAAAATTATTATTTTCATTGTTATTCAACATCCCTACTGGCATACCTCCCAATGGGCAATAGAGTCTCACTCAGCCTGTAGCTCACTATTAAAAAGTTTTCTCTTATATTTGTCAGATCAAAGGGGTGCCCTTTGGGAACTGCTTACCCATCAGTGATGGTCCCTTCAACAACAGCACTGGGATTCCCTTCTTCTATGTGACTCCAAAGGACAACGTTGTTGCCGACTTGATGAAAAATCCAGTTGCCTCCCTGACCCTGCCAGAAATAGCAGGAGATTTTTGCAGGTAATGTGGATTGTCTGGTGTCACTAGTGAGGGTTCTGATTTCCTGACAGTTTGGTACTACTGAAAACACAGCACAGTTGTTTCTCAGATACAAAGTAATATCTCTACTTACTCTAAGAGGATTGGGGGAAGGTGTCCAGACTTACTAAGAAAGATGCATAATCGCGGTGCTTAGCAAAGAAGGGTCTGTTGATGGAGAATGGAGCATAGTACTATAGAAACACAAATGTAAAGCTAGAAAGGACCACATAGGACATCTAGTCCTAATCCTCTTAACCTCTCAGCGTCCAAGGCAAATTTCTAAGACTCTGAGTTGTTGAACAGTTACAGGTAAAGAAATTGGTTCCCAGGGTGGTTAAATGATTTGCCTAAACTCACAAAGGTAGTAAGCACTGAAATCAGGGTTTAAACTTAGGTCCATTGAAACCAAAAAGCAATGTACTTTCCACTTTGACCTACCTTACTTAGTCCTGCTGTCAATAGTGAATTCATTAGAGAACCTGAACTGTCTTACCTTATTCCAACCTGATTATTATATAGATGGGTTAACTGGGACCCAGAGAGATTTGAGTGATTTGCTCCAGGTCACTCGGTTAGTAAACAGAAGAGTTGAAATTCAGACCTATGGTCCTGATTCCAGATCCAAAGATCTTCCCACTAAGTAATACTGCTTGAATAATTTGGTATTGAACTGCCCCCTTTGAAATCAAACAAAGGCCTTTCAAGCATATCCCATTTCTTTCATTTATCTATTTTTAATTTCCAACACTCACTTTTATGATATTTTTAGTCCCAAAATTTCCTCTCTCCCTTCCTTGTCCCCTCCCCAAGACAGCATGCAATCTAATATGTTATACATGTATGATCATTTAAAACACATTTCCACATTAGTCAAGTCATATCCCATTTCAATTCAGTAAACATTTATTAAATGCCTACTATATAACAGGCTTTGTGCTAGGCTCCAGAGTTTGGTTTGAACCAGACCATCTACCATTAACTAATGCCCTTCAGCAACTGTTCAACAACTCAGATTTTCAGAAAGTTGCCTTGGACGCTGAGAGGTTAAGAGACTTACCTAATGTTGTATACTTACTATATGTCAAAGACTGGACTTCAAACCTGACTCCAAGGCTAGCTCTCTTTTCCACTATACAATACAGACTCTGTAGACTCTGGGAGACCAATGCAAAATTGAGATAGACCCTGACTTCAAAGAGTTTATATTTTATAGGTGGAAACAAGTACACAGAGGAATAAATACATAATATTTAGAAGTAATTTTAGAAGTGGCATATTTATACAAAAATGCCCTCAGAAATATTTGCTTTCATCAAGTGTATGAGAGATCAATCAATCAACAAGCATTTTTAAAGTTCCTACTATGTGTCAAGCACTGAGCTAAGCTCTGGGGCTACAAAGACAAAAAGTAAAACTATTTCTGCTCCCAAGTGGCTAACATTCTGTTGAGGGGAGGGGTAGGGATAGTATAAAGGTGATCTCTAAGTTCCCTTCCGCTTCTAAATCATACGATTCTTTTAAAAAAATAATCCTGTGATTCTCAATCATTGCAGAATATGTTCCCAGCTCCAATGCTTCATGAGAGGAAGTGAGATGGAGTGAAAGGGACATAGGTGGGTCCAGGAATCTAGTTCTAGTATTATTATTAGCTACCTACATCAACTTCTGCAAATTATTTTGTTTTCCTCTACTTTGTTTTAGTCAGGGTTTTTCTTAATTCTCTTTAGGGAACATGGCATAGTGGAGAGAGTGATGGACTTGAAACCAGAAATAACTGGATTCATAATCCTTCTGATACTAATTAGCTGTATGACCATGGAAAGGTCACTTAATCTCTCTAAACCTCAGTTTCTTTACCTGTAAAACTAGGGACTTAGAATCAGTGCCCTCTAGAGGGTCTCTTCCATATCTGTGATTCTATGAAGTCTAAAATTCCATAGTTCTATAATAAATATGGGGCAAGAAACATATAAGATTCATGCAAATAAAATTATTTATACATCGATGACTATTGTTATATAATCAAAGCAGTCCTACCTTGAGTGGTCTTCAGTTTCACTCTGGATTTTCCTTTTATCCATATGCATCTCAATTTCTCTATGCCTTCTCACAGCAGTATGAAACTGAAAATTTGACCTAGCTGAGACTATGTCCATAATAACAACTCATATCCCTGCTGTTGTTTTATACTTTACAAAGCCTCTCCCTAGTATGACATCAGTTGTACAATTTTGTTGTTCCCATTTATAGAAAAGAAAGCAGTCTTAGAGAAATTGAGTGATTTGCCCAAAGTTAAGCACCAAGTATCAGACCCTTATCTTCTGACTCCAAGTTGATAGATAGCTTTCTCCATACTGCTACAGTTGCCTCTTCAAAACACTTTTAATCAGCCTTGATATGATGTCTTGAAATATCGACAAACTTAGATAATAACAAGCTTGACTGAATAGTGCCAAAGACATCTCATCTAATCTATTTCCCATTATGAATGGAGCAAAGCTGTAGAATGCAACAAGTACTGTTTTATGTAATTTCCCTCTTCTTTTGGCCAGTCTGTTGATGAAAGGCATATTCCGAGGGACTCTCCCATCTCACTGGGATATGGACCCTTACTGATGCCTTAAAAGCAGTTTCATGAATTGTGATCTCCTGAGCTCTGAACCCTGGAAGCCCACACTCTAGAAGATTAACAACACAAGATTTATTTCATGATGACAATAGAATATGAGGTGGGCAATCAGCCTGGAAAAGGGAATTAATTGCCTATCGGCCTGTGCCAGAGAAAAACTGTCATCTGAAGGTAGGAGCCAGCAGCTGTCACTGTCATTTTCTATCGTCCTGAAACTTTAACGTCGAAAGATTTGGGAAGGGTAATGTTGTTAGCTCACCGCTAGTAATTGCTTGGTACCGGCAAAGAAGTGGGGTATGGTGCTAAAATCACTGGACTGACTACAATCAATCAATCAATAAGCATTTACTAAGCACTTTTTAAATCTTAGCTATGATACTAGCTAGACCCTAGGGATACAAGAGATACCAAGGCCAAATGGACCCGTCATCTCATTTACCTGAAAGTTCCCTCTGATGGTGCTAATTGCAGCCCATTTTCCTGATTTCCCTATGCAACACTGATCTGTATCCTTCCACAGATTCCTCACAGGAGGTCCCGCTTCTCTTCTTAGCACACATTTCCTTGGTGATATCTGTTATTCCTGTTTTTTAAAGTTCCTCCCATATGTTGCAGCTTACACACATCTACCATGTGACTCTCCATCTCCTTCTCTGGGATATGCATTTTTAATTCTTCAGAGGCTGTTGTATCCCGTGTCTTAAGGCCATAGCAACATCAGTAGAGTGCTGGTATTTTTTAAAATGCGCCTTTGCTGTGACTTGAAACAAATTAATTTACCTCCTCAATCTCAGTCTTATAGTCTGTAATGAAAGGTTTGGAAAGGTCTGAGATTCAGTGATCATAAGTGGTTTGCAGAGTACAAAAAAATGCTACATTATAATAACAATTTCCACACATATAATGATGGGGGGTCAGACCTGTGCCATTGAGGAAATTTCCTCTTTCAGTGCAGATGAGCACCTGTTCCACACCTTACAGCCTTAGGCATTTTCCTAGGGCAGCAAGAGCCTCTGTGACTTGCCCAGGAATAAGCAGTTAGTATGTATTGTCAAGACTTAAACACAGGACTTCTTTCTATCCCCAGGACCCAGCATGGTGCCTGGCTCATAGTATTTAGTTAATAGGATGTCTATAGAATTGAACTGAATCATGCTAAAAAAAAAAAAATCAGGTATAGTGTGCTGTCATTCTACTGGGTGCGTATCCCTATTGACTACGTAAAGCAAAAAAGGGGGAAGGCAGAGGAGAGGAAACGAGGGAGGGATTTTTAAAAACACACTGTATCTAATAGGACAAAGATTGCTATGTATCTCCTGATACCATGTTGCCATTCTCTTTATTATAGAAAAAATAGAGAACACACCTTCAAATAATTTATCTTAATGGCATCTGTGGGGCTAAAAGACAATGTTAAGTGTCCATAGTACCCATTGGAACTGAGCGTGAGGGTAGTATTGTTCTGAACAACCTGTATTGCATGGCCAAGAAGGACAAAATTATATGGTCATGATACTCTTTGGTGGGATAATAGATGGTGGTGGGTAGAGACAGCAGGAGGGCTAGAAGGACCAGAATTTAAGAAGACCTTGAAGGACCAAACTGCATCAATAGATGCCATGCATTTGCACATACTAGAGATCGTTAGATGAAATTTTATTTCAAAGTAAAATTATAAAATCTGCTTATAATTACTTGTATTTGAAGTACATTTGCAAAGATAAAAGAATGCAAGCAAATTCTAGTAGAGTTATTTTAAACTTTTGTTCTTAAATTATTGCATCAAAAGTTAGAAGCATTTCCAATAAGATCAGGGGTTAAACAAGGATTCCATTATCACCACTGTTATTCAATATTATACTAAAAATGTTAGCTTTAGCAATAAGAGAAGAAAAAGAAATAGAAGGAATTAGAATAAGCAATGAAAAAACAAAGCCATTACTCTTTGCAAATGATATGATGGTATTAGAGAATCCTGGAGAATCAAATTTTTAAAACTACTTGAAATAATGAACAACTTTAGCAAAGTTGCAGGCTATAAAATAAACCCCCACAAATTATTGGCATTTCTACATATTACTAACAAAGCCCAGCAGCAAGAGATAGAAAGAGGGATTCCATTTAAAGCAACTGTACACAATGTAAAATATTTGGGAGTCTACCTGCCAAGACAACCCAGGAACTATATGAACACAATTACAAAATACCTTTCACACAAATAAAGTCAGATCTAAATAATTGGAAAATACCAGCTGCTCATGGGTAGGCCAATTTAATATTTAAAAATGACAATTCTACCTAAATTAATTTACTTATTCAGTGCTATACCAATCAAACTACCAAAACATTATTTGATAGAGCTAGAAAAAAATAACAAAATTCATCTGGAAGAACAAAAGGTCCAGAATATCAAGGGAATTAATGAAAAGAAATGTAAAGGAAGGTAGCCTAGATGTACCAGATCTTAAATTGTATTATAAAGCAGCAATCCTCAAAACTACTTGATACTGGTTAAGAAATAGAGTGGTAAAGATGGCGGAGTAGAAGCACGACCTTCCTGCGGCTCCGGCTTCCACCCTCCCCAATGCATGTAAAAAGGGGACTCTAAACAAACTTTGGAGCTGCAGAACCCACAAAATGACACAGAGAAGCTAACCTCCAGCTGAAGACAGCCCAGCAGGCCGGCAGGAATCGGCCAGCGCAGCACTCCGGGAGCCGGCTTTAGCCCCAGGGCGGGCCTGACCAGCCTCCAGCCAGAGGGACTCCAGATCAGCAGCAGCTGTGGCCCTTTCCAGATTTATCAACACATAGATGCGAAGGACAAAGTGAGAGGTCAGTACAGTCTGGACTTTGGGACCCAGTAAGTGGGAGTGCGTGGCTTTTACCCCTGGGGGGCGAGAAACCCCTGAGACCAGCACAGCCTACCAGCGCCACGTGGTGGCTTCAGCTCCTGGCCTGCAGAGTGTAGGGGGACCAAGCACCAGTCTGAGGGGTAATCACTCTTGCTTTAACCTGCTTGGATCTGGATTGCAGTCTAGGGTGGAGGTCCTGGGGTGTGTGTCCAGCTTGCCAGAGCATGTGGAGACCTCAGAGAGGGCACCCATCTAATACCTCCGGCAACTGAGAAAACCCCAGCATTTGGGACGAAAACTCCCCTGTCTTGTGGCAGAGTCCTACTGTGCCAACAAGCCCAAAAGTCAAATCACTGAGTGGCAAAATGAGCAGGCAAAGGAAGCAAAGCAGACAGAAGATTCCAACGTTACACTCCTATTTTGGGGAAAAGAAGGAGCAAGGTATGGAACAGGAGGAAAACAGTGAAGTCAGAAATCCTGCACCAAAAGCTTCAAAGGAAAATACAAGCTGGTTACAGGCCATAGAG
>NW_027186324.1:3504955-3518166 GCF_028583685.1 Petaurus breviceps papuanus | reverse complement strand
TATCCTGTGGGACTGCTGTTTTGGGGGTATGGGTAGGGGAAAAACGGAGAGAAAATTTGTAACTCAAAATCTGGTAGAAACGAATAATGTAAATCAGAAGTTAATAAAGCATTAAAAAAAAAGAAATAGAGTGGTAGGGGCAGATAGGTGGCACAGTCAATAGAGCACTGGCCCTGGAGTCAGGAGGACTTGAGTTCAAATCTGGACTCAGACACTTGACACAATTACTAGCCATGTGACTTTGGGCAAGTCACCCCAATTGCTCTCCAAAAAGCAAAAAATAAAAATAAAAAGAAATAGAGTGGTGGGTCAATGGAATGGGTTAGGTATATGAAAAAGTAGTCAATGATTATAGTAATTCTGTTTGATAAACCCAAAGACCTTAGCTTCTGGGATAAGAACTTACGATTTGACAAAAACTATTAGGAAAACTGGAAAACAATATGGCAGAAGCTAGGCATAGACTAATATCTTACACCATATAGCAAGATAAGGTCAAAATGGTTATATGATTTAGACATAAAGGGTTATATCATAAGCAAATTAGGAGAGCAAGGAAGAGTTTACCTGTCAGTTCTATGGAGAAGGGAAAACTTTCTGACCAAACAAGAGATAGAGAACATTATGAAATGCAAAAGAGGTCATTTTGATTACATTAAACTAAAAAGGTTTTGTGCAAACAAAGTCAATGCAGCCAAGATTAGAAGGGAAGCCGAAAGCTGGGAGACAATGATTCCAATCAGTGTTTCTGATAAAGGCCTCAGTTCTCAAATATATAGAAAGCTAATTCAAATTTATAAGAATGCAAATCATTCCCTAATTGATAAATGGACATAGGATATAAACATGCAGTTTTCAGATGAAGAAATTAAAGCTAGTTAAATTAATGCTAATAGTCCTATGAAAAAAATGCTCTAATTCATTATTGATTAGAGAAATGCAAATTACAACAACTCTGAGGTACCAGATCACACCTATCAGATTGTTTAACATGACAAAACAGGAAAATGATAAATGCTGGAGAAGATGTGGGTAATTTGAAACAATAATGCATTGTTGGTGGAATTGTGACCTGATCCAACTATTCTGGAGAGCAATCTGGAACTATGTCCAAAGGAATAGAAAACTATGCAGACATTTTGACCCAGCAATTCCACTACTAGGTCTATATCCCAAAGAGATAATACAAAAGGGAAAAGGACCCACATGTACAAAAATATTCATAGCAGCTCTTTTTGTGGCAGCAAAGAACTGGAAGTTGAGGTGATGCCCATCAACTGGGGAATGACTAAACAAGTTGTGGCCCGTGAATGTAATAGAATATCATTGTTCCACAAGAAATTATGAGCAGGCAAATTTCAGAAAAACATGGAAAGATTTACATGAACTGAGCCTGAGTGAGGTGAGTAGAACAAGGAGAACATCATACACAGCAACAGCAACATTGCACAGTGATCAGCTATGATAGACTTAGCTCTTCTCAGCAATACAATGACAAAAGACTCGTGATGGTAAATGCTATCCACATTCAAAGGAAAGAATTATGGAATCTGGATGCAGATTGAAACACTATTTTCACTTTTTTTTTCTTTCTCATGGTTTCCCCATTTTGTTCTGATTCTTCTTTTACAACAATGACTAATGTGGAAATATGTTTTAACATAATTGTGCTTACATAACCTATATCATATTGCTTGTCTTGGGGAAGTGAGAGAGACAGGAGGGAAGGGAGGGAGGGAGAAAAATTGGGAACTCAAAATCTTATAAAAATGAATGTTGAAAACTGTCTTACGTGTAATTGGAAAAAGTAAAATACTATTAAAAGGGGGAAAATGAAGGGGTTGGGCTTTATATTTTGAGGTTCCTTTCATCTGTTTTCTAATTAGAAAGGGATGGATACACTTACTAGCCGTGTGACTTTGGGAAAGTCACTTAACCCCAAATGCCCTCCAAAAAAGCAAAAAAAGAGAAAAGGATGGAGAAGAAAGAGATGATTTAGGCAAAAATAGATCTATGTGAGAGTTTGGAAGGAATGGAATTTCAGAAGTTTGAGGAAGAATTATGTGGGAGGGGCTTGAGTGGATAGGGATGCTAGAGAAAATAGGGAGAAAGAAAAGAAGGAAGGAGGGAAAGAGAGGGGGAAAGAAGGAAAAGAGAAAGGGAGAATGGAAGGAAAGTAAATGAAGGAAAGAAGGAAGGAAGGAAGGAAGGAAGGAAGGAAGGAAGGAAGGAAGGAAGGAAGGAAGAAATGGAAGGAGGAATATATATGGGCCAGGCGCTATGCTAAAAACTTTAAAATCATCTCATTTGGTCCTCACAACAACCCTGATAGGCATTATCATTATTATCTGAGAGGTACTATTATTGTCTTCACTTTATTGAAGAGAAAACTGAGGCGAATAGAGTTCAATTGACTTGCCCAGTGTCATACAGCTAGGGTCTGTACTTAGTACTGAACTTAATGCTGAACTAAATCTGAACTTAGGTGTTCCTGACTCCAGGCTCAGCACTGCTGTGTCACCTAGCATCTAAAAAAAATAATATAGTATTTATATAGTGCCTTAAAATTTTCAGGGGCAGCTAGGAGGTGCAGTGAGTAAAGCGCCGGCCCCAGAGTCAGGAGGACCTGAGTTCAGTTCCGGCCTCAGACATTTAACACCCACACAAAAAAAATGGCCATGTAACCTTGGGCAAGTTACTTAACCCCAATTGCCCTCCAAAAAGGCAAAAAAAAAAAATCAAAGAGATGATGAAGAGGATGGTTTCAGAAAAACTTGCTGAACTGATGCAAAGTGACATGCAGAATCAGGAAATCAATTTATATAATGATAAAAAATTTATATAATGAAAAAAAATACAGTCTATCTCACCAGGTTATGAGGTTCAAGACTTCAGCAGACCTGTGACTTATATAGCTACCCCAGTACCGACAGTACAGATTGGAGCTCATCCAAGTCTTCTTATTCTGTACAATTTTTGTTAACATCTTCCCAGAAATCATCTTTCAGGCCTGACTTGCTCAAGGTAGTCCTCTAAGTCAAGAGTTCTAAACCTGAGGTCCATGAATGTTTTTTTTTAAATCTTGGTAACAATGATTTCAACATAATTGGATTGCTTTGTAATACTATGTATTTTACTTTATCCATTTTAAAATTTCATTCTGAAAAGGTGTACATAGGCTTCACTAGACTACTATCAGGATCCAAGACACATACAAAAATTAGCATTTACTAAGTGCTATTGTGTGCCAGGCAATGTGCTAAAGCTTTAAAAATATTATCTCATTTGGTCTTCATGACAGCGCTACTGGAGTATTATTTTTCCCTACTTTATAGCTGAGGAAACTGAGGAAGAGAGAGCTTAAGTGACTTTCCCAGGGTCATGCAACAAGGAATGTCTGAGGCCAGATTTTAACTCAGGTCTTCCTGACTCTAGATCCACCTCACCACCAAAAAAGGTCAGGAATTCCTGCTTTAGGTCTTTTATCATTCTATGGTTACCAGGGGAGCACTTGGGCTGTCCACATGTCATTATTCATTCTTACTACCTGACTAGCACATATCTTTTTCTGGTCATCTATCTTTTGGATGATGTCTTTTATGCCACTTTTTGTATTTGTCATTAGCAAAGTGGTCTGTAAACCTTAAAGCATGTTGTAAATTTGAATTGGTATTATTTAGTACAACCCTCATGTTTTAAAGAAGAAACCCCCCCCCCAAGAGCAAAATGACTAGTCCAAGCTCATAAAGCTTCTTAGTGGCAGAACTGAGACCAGAAGCCACAGAATCCCAGAGAATAAGAAATTTAGAAGCATAAAGTCATGTCTAGTAATAATAATGTTAAATGCATTTTAAATCCATTTCCTCAGTTTTAATATGCACGAAATTGTCAAGAATTGTAATTAGCCTGATTACTATAAGTTCATTTCATTTTTCCAAAGTGCTGGGTGAAATACAGAAAAGAACCCAAGAGCCTTTTTTCCACTTGCTAAAGATGTTACTCCATCTGCTTCATAGCATGAGAAAGAGCCATACAAATCTTCCATTGCCTGTAATTTTAAACACATGCAATGAGTGGTCTCTTCTCAAGTGAATTTGTGACTGATCTCATTTAATAGTCTCTGCTGTTTAAAAGAGATATGCCAAATGGGCACCGAATTCCATTCCTTTGACACATACATAGACCGTAGTTGTGTACTAAGAGGCCTCCTGTTTATATGTCATCAATCAGTGAATAATTATTCATTAAGCAATTACTATATGCCAGGCATGGTCCAAGTGCTGAATACATCAAGATAAATCAAAAACAATCCCTGAGCTCACAGAACTTCCATCGCAACGGGGAGCTTTAGTTGTGAGAATGAACCCCACATCTGAAGATGTTTCAGAAAGAAATTTATTAGGTCATTTGGTAGGAAAGGAAAGCTGGGAGAAGGCTCTGTCCTCAGTATCTGCAAGGTTTGTATTATGTAGTGTTTCAGAGAAGAATACCAGCACAGGAACCCCACATAGCACTTAAACTATTTTGTAAAGAGGGCAATTCCCTGGCAAGATCTATTGAGATGCATGCTCATAAGCATTAACAGTCAACTCGGGGAACTCAAAACACAAGCAATTTTCTAACCACATAAATCTAGGTTCAAACAATACTGATAAATAAGGTTTTCCAAACAACAAACAATATAATAAAATATTTCCCTACAGGAGAGAATGCCTATCTAAATAGCATAATAATTAATAATAATGCCAACAATAATAATGAATAGCTAAAATTTATATACACCTACTATGTGGTACTAGGAATTGTGCTGAGTGCTTTATAATTTCATTACAAGTTCATGGACCTCAGGTTTAGAATCTCACCTGGTGTAATGCCAAGCAAAGGCCCACAAATGGGATTCACAAGCTCTGGGTTTTAACACAATCAAACCAAAAACCAAGCCAATACAGGGGGATCTTTAAATTTCATTACTATTACACCTGGTAGGTGAGATGACACCTGGTATTACTGGTAGGTCCTCTTATTATTCCCATTTTACAGATGAGGAAACTGAGGCAAACAGGTTAAATGACTTGACCAGGGTCACACAGTTAATAAGTGTCTGAGGTCAGATTTGAACTGAGGTCTTCCTGATTCCAGGACTGGTACTCTATGCACTATACCACCCAGGTATAAAATACATACAAAGTAGATGAAAAATAACCCTAGACTGAAAGGTACTCACATCTGAGGATACCAGAATGGTGTCATTTGAGTTGAGTCTTTAAGGAAGCTAGAGATTCTGAGAGGGCAGGTGGGGAGGGATAACATTCCAAGATATTCAGAAACCAGTGCATGCAGCAAGAACTGAAAAAAGAAAAACAATTAGAAAAGTTAAGCTGACTATTTACTACAAACAACTGGTTTTTTTTTTTTGCTTTGTTTTGCTTTTTGGAGGGGAGAAGGTAGGGC
Organism: Petaurus breviceps papuanus; assembly: GCF_028583685.1. Taxonomy (NCBI): domain Eukaryota; kingdom Metazoa; phylum Chordata; class Mammalia; order Diprotodontia; family Petauridae; genus Petaurus; species Petaurus breviceps. The sequence goes on along the minus strand of NW_027186324.1, from coordinate 3,512,715 downwards.
AATTGGGGTTAAGTGACTTGCCCAAGGTCACAGTCCAGTTTTTGTGTTAAGTGTCTGAGGTTGGATTTGAACTCAGGTCCTCCTGACTCCAAGGCCAGTGGTCTATTCACTGCGCCACCTACCCACTCCTAAACAACTGATTCTTTTTTTTGGTCTTTATTAATTTGTTTACTTTTAGGTCACAAGATTCATTTCAACAATTCCTTGAGTTTCAAATTTTCTCTCCCTAACCCCCTCCCCCGCCATGGCGACATACAATCAAGTATAGTATCTGCAAATACTTTCACATTAGACATTACAAGAAGGAGATTCTTGAATGAAAAGTTGAAGATAATTAAGTGCACTTCTGTCTGGGCCCAAGGGGTAACCTGCCCAAGGTGTGAGTGGGACATGACATTTGGGGTATGGGAGAACTGTCAAGCAGGCCATCTTGTCTGGACCACATAATCCAGTGTTAAATTAATTCCAAGAACTGTTTCCCCTCCTGGTGTTATCTGTATTTCTTTTTTTTTTCAAATGCTTTATTAACTTCTGGATTACATCATTCATTTCTGCCAGATTTTGAGTTACAAATTTTTTCCCCGTTTTTCCCCTACCCATCGCCCCAAAATAGCAGTCCCACGGGATATCCCCTCCTCCAATCTGCTCTCTCCCATATCTTCTCCCACACCCCCTTCAACTTTTCCACTAGGGCACAGTGGATCTCTATGCCCCAATGCCTGTATTTCCCAATTACATGTAAAATAGTATTAATAATTATATTTATATACACACACACACATATATATATATATATATATTTTAAAGCATTTGGGGTTAAGTAACTTGCCCAAGGTTACACAGACAATTTTTTGTGTGGGTGTTAAGTATCTGAGGCTGGAACTGATCCCAGGTCCTCCTGACTCTGGGCTGGCGCTCTTACTCACTGTGCCACCTAGCTGCCCCAAGTATTTATATATTTTTAAACATTTGATCTTAAAACTTTGAATTCCAGATTCATTTTCCTCCTCCCTTGTCACCCACCCTTACTGGGAAGATAAGCAATTCAGTATAGGTTGTACATGTGTAGCTAATACAAAACATTAACATAGTAGATATATTGTAAAAGACTGACTATATTTCCCTCCCTCCTATCCCACCTACCACTTGTTCTATTCTCTACTTTGATCCTGTCCCTTTTCAAAAGTGGGTGCTTCCAATTTCTCTGCCCCCCTTTCATCCCCTTCCCCCTACTCTCTTGTAGGGTGAGATACCCTATTTAGTGTGTATGTCATTCCCTCCCCAAGCCAAATTCAATGAGAATAAGGTTTTGCCTTTTTGCCTTCTTGTTCTTCCCCTCCATTGTAACCATTTTCCCTTGCCTCTTCTATATGAGATAGTTTACCCCATTTTGTCTCTCCCCATCTCCTCTCATATTTCTCTCTTACATCTTAATTTCACCTTTTAAGTATCATCCTTTCCTATTAAATTGGTCCTCTGCCCTCTATCTATATATACCTGTAAATGTATATACACACATTCATATATGTATTCATATGCCATATACCCTCCTATATATGTGTGTATATATATATATATATATATATATATATATATATTTCTATTCCCTTCAACTATTTGCATACTGAGAAAAGTTTCATCGGTTACAATTATTGTTTTTCCATGTAGGAATGTTAATAGTTCAACTTTGATAAGTTCCTTATGATTTCTTTTCCCTGTTTACCTTCTCATGCTTCTCTTGCTTCTTGTATCTGAATGTCAAATTTTCTATTCAACTCTTTTTTTTTCATTAAGAATGCTTGAAAGTCCTCTATTCCACTGAATGACCATATTTTCCCCTAAAACATGATACTCAGTTTTGCTGGGTAGGTGATTCTTGGTTTTAATCCCAGCTCCTTTGACCTCTGGAATATCATATTCCAAGCCCTTCAATTCCTCAATGTAGAAGCTGCCAGATCCTGTGTTATCCTGATTATGTTTTCACAATATTCAAATTTTTTCTTCTTGGCTGCTTATAATATTTTCTCCTTGATCTGGGAACTCCAGAACCTGGCTATAATATTCCTAGGAGTTTTCTTTTGGGGATCTTTTTCAGAAGGTGATTGGTGGATTCTTTCAAACTCTATTTTGCTCTCTGGTTCTAAAACATCAGGGCAATTTCCCTTGAGAATTTCTTGAAGGATGATTTCTGTGTTCTTTTTTTTTTGATCATGGCTTTCAGGTAGTCCAATAATTTTTAAATTATCTCACTTGTATCTATTTTCCAGATCAGTAGTTTTTCCAATGAGATATTTCATATTGCCTTCTATTTTTTCATTTGTTTGGATCTGTTTAACAGCATCTTGATTTCTCATAAAGTCATTAGCTTCCATTTGCTCCAATCTAATTCTGAAGGCATTATTCTCTTCAGTGAGCTTTTGTGATTATTTTTCAATCTGACAAATTTGGCTTTTTAAGGCATTCTTCTCCTCATTGCCTTTTTGAGACTCTTTTGTCATTTGAGTTAGTCTATTTTTTTAAGGTGTTATTTTCTTCAGTCAGGTTGTTCACTCTCTTTTCATGATTTTCTTGCATTATTCTCATTTCCTCTTCCCAATTTCTCCTCCACTTCTCTTATTTGATTTTCAAAATCCTTCTTAAGCTCCTCTGTGGCCTGTAACCAATTCATATTTTTCTTGGAAGCTTTTGGTGCAGGAGTTCTGACTTCCCTGTCTTCCTCCTGTTCCATGCTTTGATCCTTTTTGTCCCCCAAATAGGAATCTAAGGTTTGACTGCTGTGCCGGCTTTGCTTCCTTTGCTTGCTCATCTTGTCATTCAATTACTTGACTTTTGAGCTTTTTGCCACAGTAGAACTCTGATTCCAGAGAGGAGAGCTTTATCCCAAATTGCTAGGGTTTTCTCAGCTGCTGGAGCTATTAGTTGAGTGCCCTCTCAGAAGCCTCCACAGGCTCTGGCACTTGGTCACACACCCTAGAACCTCCACCCAAGACATCGATACAGATCTAAGCAGGTTAAAGCAAGAGTGATTACCTCTCAGAATGGTTGCTTGGTTCCCCTACAATCTGTAGACCAGGCAGGTGCTCTGAAGCAGCCATGCCATGGTGGCCATCACACCTCAGTCACTTCTCCCTCTGGGGGGCAGAGGCTGGACCACACTCCTGGACCCCCTGTTCCCAAAGTCCACACTGACCTTTTGCTTTGCCTTTGGCATTCATGGGTTGATAATTCTGGAAACCGCCACAGCTGCTGGTGATCCACTCTCCCAAAGTCCCTCCTGGTTGGTTGGGTCTGCCCTGAGGATAAAACTGCAGGCTCAAGTGGGGCTGGGCTCTGCTCCCAGTATCCTGTGATGAACCCTTCCTGTCTACTGTCAGGCTGCCTTCAGCAGGAGGTTTGTTTCTCTCTGTCACTTTTTGGGTTCTGTAGCTCTAAAATTTGTTGGGAGTCCTATTTTATAGGTATTTGAGGTGGTTATGGGGGAAGGGCATGGAGTTTTCCTGCTTGTATGCTGTTATCTTGGCTCTTCCCCCCCATAAGTCAGTATATGTTATAATCATCTTTAAGGGGTAGCAGAAAGTACAAACATCATCCACCCCTAGGTCACAGTAAGTTACAAATCTCGTTAGTCAGTACCAAAGATCCAAAGTAAAATCCTCTTTCATCTTGACTCAAGGCTGGCTTCCAAACTCCAGGCTCCTCCTCCACAGGCTGACCTCCCACCATGGACTCCCATGTGATTACATTGAGCCTATTAAGGGAGGGGAGATCCTCAACTCTTACCTGGATTCATATATAGACAGCTCTCTGCTCCTGTTCCATATCTCACCTCATCAGAACTGCCCCACTTCAAGCTCTTCACAGTTTCTGTTTCTATGAAAAAAAAAAACTTAACAGGTCTACAGCAATATTCACACATTACCAGCACCATCATTTCAATTCACCTTCTGTCTGAGAAACCAATACAGAACAACAGACATGGCTTCTGTCTGAGAAATCAATACAGAACAATAGACAGGGTGGCAACATTTTCTGTCTCAGATCTGCCTGCTCCCAGCTCTGTCTGTGTTGTTATCTGTCAGTGCTCTTCTTTGCTCATTCCTGTTTCACCCTTCCTGCAAGCTGTTCCTACCATAGGCTCCCATGTGATTACATTCAGCCTATTAAGGGTAGGGGAGATCTTCAAATTCCCTTAGGCTAGTTAAGGGCAATACAATGTATACTGTTTCCAGTCAAAGACTCGATATAATCAGTGCAAGGTTCAAAGGCACTTGATTAGCTAAAACTCAATCCAGAAAAACAGCAAAAAATCCTATTTTGCTTGCCATTACGGCAAGATACTTCCATGTGCAAAGAAACATGTTTTTGATCTGGGTGATATTGTTGACTATTGAGTAATTTTTCAGTCATGTCTGATTCCTTGTGACCCAATTGGGGTTTTCTTTGCAAAGGTACTAAAGTGGTTTGCCATTTCTTTCTCCAGTTCATTTTACAGATGAGGAAACTGAGGCAAACAGGGTTAAGTGACTTTCCCAGGGTCACACAGCTATTATGTGTCTGAGGCCAAATTTGAACTCAGATCTTCCTGACTTCAGATCTGGCCCTCTGTCCACTGCACCACCTAGCTATTCCCCTGGTGATGTTATATGACTACAAATTATGTGACGTGATCTCCAAAGAATTGAAAATGTAAGTCACCCCAGATATCATTAAGGACACCACACAGTTAGAAAAGAAGGTGGGCTAGTCATGAAGTGACAGCAGAGGATAACTGCTGGGCATACTAGAGTCCACAAAATATTCAACAAGCCCTAAAAGAGCGCCAATGCACTAGGCAGATCCTCTGAACTTTTATGGAAATTTGTGGACAAGTATCATATGGAATGAGAAAGAATGGATGGATTGGGATGTACAGTGTTGGCAGAAATATCTACATCAGTGAGATCATGACTGTCAAACTGTGGATGTATATGTTACAATGAATTATAAGACCTAATCATTCTCAGACTTTCTTAGTTATTTTTATTAATTTCTCCTTTTCTGACCTACCACCTTTTCTTGCTAAATGAATAGCAAAGTTTAGGAAATTAGTTGATGTCCAAAAGTATATTTCATTCTGCTTATTGGTCTGTCATTACACAAAATGTGGTATATGAATGTAATAGAACATTGCTGCATATTTAGGAATGACAACTATAAAGAATACAGAGAAACATAGGAAGACTTTGCATCAAATGATATAGAGTGGGGAAAAAGTAGAGTCAAAGGGGAAATTAATGCAAGGATTACAATAATGAAATAAAATTGACATTGAGAAGCAATAAAACTCTGGCCAAATATGACTGCCCATGTTAGTACTGTGCTGTCAGAGTTATGGATGCATCTCTCTGTCAAAATCAACAAATAACTGTTTTGAGGGAATACACTTTGTAATGGGGTTTGTTGGGAAGTGTCTATTGTATCCAAACAAAATGTATCAATAATTTTTTTTTGAGATAGGCTTTCTTTGTCTCTCTTTAGCTGAAAGTGTAGTGGCCACTCACTTCTAATTCTGCTACTGATAGGCAAGTGACTTTTAACCTTTTACATTTCCTACCTGAGCTGGTTCACTCCTCCTTAAGGAGCTTGTGTCCCCTCTGCCATTCCATTCCTGTAAACTCACTATATTAGTGCCAGACTTTGTGTAGACACCAAATAGACTGAAGCTTGGAACTCCTAATTTCAATCATTCCACCAACCTCAGCCCTCCCAGTAGCATGATCTATTGGGTACCACTACACCTGCTCAATAAGTTTAAGAAAATAAATTAATGGTAAAAGCTTCAGTAACTATAGGTAAATGCCATCCAATTCAACACTGAAACTAATATGGTGTGCTGTAATTGAACTTGACGAAACTCAAGCAGACAAAAGTATTTTATTCAAATGAAAGAATTCAAGATAATTTTTCATTCTAAATTTACTGTAAATCAATTTTACTCTGTGCTTCTGTTTTGTATTACTCTTTGGTAACATGATTTCCTTACTCAATTTATCATAATGAAATTAGTATGGGAATATGTTTATTGACTTAGACCAAAAGATTCAAGTTTTATTACAGCATAAAGGTACTAAAAATCAGCTTCTCTTCTTACCCACCCATTTAATTACCTATGGTCTAGCTAGAAACATTGTCAAACCCTATAGAAATTTATTAAATTTGAGAAAGAGGATCGATCACACTTGGGAAATTTCCCCCAAGCGGCAAAGATTTCAATTATCGATTGATTCAAACTTTAATTCTAGAATTCAGGTTTCCAGTCTTTGGGGGGAATCCTTAGCGAACTGCAGGGTTCTTCTGTTGGAGCAGGATTCAGATGGAAGGGCCCTTGAATGTTCTTAATGTGACGCCAGTGCTAATGTAATCAAAATATATCCACAAGGTAACTTTCCTGAACTTCTGTCATCTTGGCAATTACTCTAGTCCTGGCTCATTTCATCAGAGTCCCACAGAATCAGTTTCAGAGCTGGGAGGAACCTTAGTGTTCACACAATAAAACCTTCATATTTTATTATTCAAATTGATTTTTTTCAATCCCCAAGCATTTGGTTTTTTCTCCCTCCAACTTTCTATCCCCCTCTAAAAAAAAAAAGAGAGAGAGACCAAAAGAAGAAAAAAAAAAAAACCATAGTCAAGCAAAACCAATTTTCATATTGGCCAAAAATGTGTCTCCTTGTGCATATTAGTCTATCACTTCCCTAATGAGGGTAGGTAATTTTCATCATCATCAGTCCTGAAGAATAATGATTGATCATTGAACTGATCAGTGTTCTTAAGTCTTTCAAAATAGTTCATTTTTTACAATGTTGCTATTATGGAATACATTATTTTCTTCATTCTTCTCCCTTCACCCTGCATCTGTCCATGCAAGTCTTCCTAGATTTTTCTGAAACAGTCTCTTTCTTCATCTCTTACAAGACAATAGTATTCCATTACATTCCTATGCCACAATTTGTATGGTCAATCCCCAATTGATGGATACCCCTTTAGCTTCCAGTTCTTTGCCATCACAAAAAGAACTGCTATCAATACTGTTGTACATGTAGGACCTTTTCTTCTTTCTTTGCTCTCTTTGAGAAAACCCCCTTATGTTATTAATAATGATAGCTTGCTTTTATTTAGCACTTTAAGGTTTGCAAAGTGTTTTGAATAGAATTACCTCACAACAATGTTGTGAGGTGGATTCTGTTATTCCCATATTTTAGAAGGGGAAAGCAAAGGCAATTGGGGTTAAGTGACTTGCCCAAGGTCACACAGCTAGTAAATGTTAAGTGTCTGAGGCTGAATTTGAACTCAGGTCCTCCTGTCTCAAGGGCCAGTGTTCTATTCACTGTAACACCTAGCTACCCCTGTCATCCCCATTTTACAGATGAGAAAACTGAGACTAGGAGAGGTTCAGTGATTTGCCCAAGGTCACACAGCTAAGTGTCTGGGGCAGGATTTAAACTTAGGTCTTCCTGACTCCAAATCTAGCATTCTCTACACTGAATCACCAAGCTGAGAACTCTTAGGCTCAAAGACTTGGCAAAGGCCACATAGTGAACAGGTAGCCAAACAAGGACTACTACCACTACCACCACCACCACCACTCTCCCTGTCTCACCCTCACTCCATCCCTCCTCCTCCCAACTTTCAGCTCAATATTTATTGTACTACACTGAATTCCCACTTAGAGAGGAAAGAAAGAAAGAAAGAAAGAAAGAAAGAAAGAAAGAAAGAAAGAA
>NW_027186324.1:3502947-3504555 GCF_028583685.1 Petaurus breviceps papuanus | reverse complement strand
AAGAAAGAAAGAAAGAAAGAAAGAAAGAGAGAAAGAAAGAGAGGAAGGAAGGAAGGAAGGAAGGAAGGAAGGAAGGAAGGAAGGAAGGAAGGAAGGAAGGAAGGAAGGAAGGAAGGAAGTCTGCCCTGAGGCTCCATTATTTGAGAATGTCAAAAAGGAAAGACAAGTGCCATTTTCACCTGCTAAAGAGAGCACATATGAAACATAAACAGAAGAATTAAAACTTTGATCCACCATGAGACCTTGCTGATAATAAAGGGGAATTCCCCCCCCCCCCCAGCTCTTTCCCCCTAAAATATTTCCGTTCAAAATCAGACAAAAAAATTTCCACAAACTATTTCTTTGTTGCAAAATGTTGAAATATATCAGTGTTGTCACTATTAAATAATAGTTTCTGTCATATCTCTTAATTAATTGAGTTTTGGGTGTAGCTTATGGTTTAGGTGAGAACCCTTTCCCCTCCTCCCCCCAAGACAGATATTACTTCAGGAGGGAAACTGAAGATTCAAGCTTTTTGTTTTTTTAAGTGAAGTTATTGGACTTAATATTTGGGATGAGACTTCTAGTCAGCATCTTTTTTATAGAATTACTTGGGGAGCAGCTAGGTGCACAGTGGATAGAGCACTAGCCCTGGAGTCAGGAGGACCTTAGTTCAAATCTGTCCTCAGACACTTAGTAGTTGTGTGACCCTGGGCAAGTCACTTAACCCTGAGTGCCTAAGAATAACCACAATAATAATGATTGCTTGGGTTTGAATGGTAAACAATTTCTCCTCTACCAAGGCAGGTCAACACTTTGGCTGCAACTTCTGGTCTTAAAGAGATCCCTGGAACACTGATAGATAAAATGATTGGTGCCCAGAGAGGCAGCCAGGATGTGTCAGAAGTTCAAAGCCCAGAGTTTAAAGTTCAAAGGCTCAGGTCTTTCTAGCTCAAAGTCCAGCTTGTTATTCACTTTCAGTTCCTAAACTTATGAGGATTTATTTCAATATAATTCTATTTAGATTGTATTAAACTCTCTAGTACAGATGAGTGCTGAGTACAAAAGCACACAGCAGTATGCAATAAGTGGCCTTTGTCTAAAGCCCCTAGCCACCTGAAATGGGGTATGCATTTCATGGAATACGGCCAATCTCTAAGCAGATACAAAAAGCTGGATCCAATTGCCTTAATCATTCATGTTTAATCTCCTTGGCAGTGGTGTATGAATCTTCTAGAATTGCTTTCTGCGTGGACCCTTTTATCTCTTCTTCTACCTTACTCATATGTTTTTGTCAACTTTTAAATTCACATAATTGCTTCCATATTTGGAGAATCCATTATTTCATCATTATGGGGAGTAACTCCACAGAAACAGATCACAAGCCCCCTACACCTTGGGAGATGGTCTTTGTGAGTTGCTGTGGTTTAAAAAATGTATTGCTTAGGAGCCAATGGTTTGATGATGAGCCTCTTTGATGATGGTTCTTGGTCAAGAGGCTTATAGGCTATTACTGGGGCTACTAGGGCATAGGCTATTACTAGGCTACTAGGGTATAGGCTATTACTGGGGCTACTAGGGCATAGGCTATTACTAGGCTACTAGGGCATAGGCTATTACTAGGCTACT
>NW_027186324.1:3491165-3502937 GCF_028583685.1 Petaurus breviceps papuanus | reverse complement strand
GCTATTACTAGGCTACTAGGGTATAGGCTATTACTAGGCTACTAGGGTATAGGCTATTACTGGGGCTACTAGGGTATAGGCTATTACTAGGCTACTAGGGCAGTTGGTAAAGGCAGAAGGTGGGGTTTTACCCGAGACTTGAAGGAAGCCAGGGGTCAAAGGCACTGCAGTGAAAGTGTCCAGAATCGGGAGGTGACCTGTCTTGTGGGAGGAGCTACAAAGACTGCAGGGTCACTGAATCTCAGAGCACTCAGTGAGTGAGTGCGGTGTAAGAAGACTAGAAGGAAGGAGGGTGCCAGTTTATGAAGAACTTTGAACACCAAGCAGAGGATTTTATTTAGTCCCTGGAGGTGATAGGGAGCCTCTGGAGTTTATTAAATATTGAATCTTGGGTGCTGTGTAACATGCTCAGATCTTCACCAAAAAGGTCATTTTGATAATTGAGTGAAGTATGGACTGGAATGGGAAGATACTTAGGGCAGGGGAACCAACCAGAAGGCTATTGATAGAGTTCAAGTGTGAGGTGATGACAGTCGACACAAGGATAAGGCGTTATCAGAAGAGAGAACGGAGTATATAGAAGAGATGTTCCAAAGGCATAATCAACAGGACTTGGCAGGAGATTAGCCGTAGGAAGTGAGAGTGAGGAGTTGCAGATGATACCGAGATTATGCAAACCTGCGTGACTGGAAGGATACTGGAACCCTCAACGATAATAGCATAGACAGGAAGAAGGAAGGAATGCTTGGGGAGGAAATAATGGAAATTTAAAAAATTGAGAGGCAGACATAGTTGATGTCATCTCCTCAATAGTCCCTTAAAGTAAGTTTCCTTTGAAGATACCATAGCATTCCCCCCAAGTTCTGCCTTGTTTATTTATATAAGTTTAATAAAACATCTTCCCATACTTTGAGCAGGTCTTCCTAACACACTTACCCTTATTTTTAGCAGTGTTAATGATACTACTTAGGTATCATTTAAAATTCTAGAATGATCTCATTGCTGTCCTTAAAGTGATTTACCAACATTTACAGCAATGTAAGCTACATCTGTACGCTAATAGTACTTGAAATATGGCAATTGCAAAGTTTTGATCTCATATCTGAACAACTTAACTTCCTTTGTTCCATAAAACCTAAGATTCTAACTTCCTTCATTGCTGTGGTTTTTTTCCCATCTCTTCTTTCCTTCATTGGGTCTATAGTTATCTTTTCCCAAGGCTAATTTGTTTCCCTGGATATTTTGTTCCCCATCTTTCTTCTTCTGGGGAATATTCCAGAGAGAGTTGTAATGAGCACACGGTGACTGGGGTTTCATCCCAGTGTGCCATCATTCATGTGCTTTCTCCCCATGGCAGTTCTGATCCTCTGTTGGTTCTGTACTTCCCAATATGTTTCCACTCCCAGACCTTAAAGGTTTGAAGGTCTCTTCTTCCAAGATCCACTTTCTACCACCACTAGTCCAGTGTCACTATACCCAACCAGGAGAGATGGTTTCTCCACTGGACCCCAAATCCCTGGCATTGTTGACACATGCTAACCTCCCCAACCTGAGGGTCTCTCTCACACTATCACTCTGAAGTCCCCTCTCCCATTTAGCTGAATTTGCTCCAAGTGCTGAAGTTCCTCAAAAATGCAACCCAAGGGGCAGCCAAGTAGCACAGCGAGTAAGAGCACTGGCCCCAGTGTCGGGATGACCTGGGGATCAAATCCAGGCTCAGATACTTAGCACCCACCCAGAAATAACTGGCCGTGTAACCTTGAGCAAGTTACTTAACCCCAATTGCTTTAAAAAAAAAAAGTACAACCCCACCCTTAGGGGAAACACAGCCAGACCCTCCTGGCATTTCAACTAGTGCCACAGGACAATTCCTGTGTCTTGTGTGTTTTCTTTGTTCCCTTTTTATCCACCCTTGTTTATCTTTCCTCTTTTTAGAGGTTATCTCCTCCTAACAAATAGATGCAATACTGTGCTCTCACTTCTCCCTGCAGTCTTTCCACTCATAGGAGAGACTAACACAATTCTAACAGGCTTTCATTTTGTAAGGCTATCATTGAAATGTTACATTCAAGGTAGAATGGCACACATCCCGATACATGAATACTTATAATACAGTATTTCATCTACACAACTAACCATTGCTTCCCACTTGATTCATCCATTCCCTATGGACAATTAGCCATTGTCCTGATTTTACTATCCATTTCCTTTGGGCTTTTGTTATCACCATGGTTACCACCATCCCTTTCCATGAAAAAACAATTTTCTCAACAGACAATCCTTTTGTTTTAATTTGTTAGCTACATGTCACTAAGCAAGATGAATAATCGTGTTTGGTCAGAAAAATTGGAACATTTCATTTGTAGGTAGAGATTGGATAATGCCACTCAAATAGAGATGGCTTTACATTGTTTTATGAGGTTGAAGGGAGCATTCTAAGGCCCCATTGTAAAACACAATGCAAAAACCCTGGGGTAAATCAGTATGGATTTCTATGTATAAAGGAAATTCTGAGTCTACTCCCTGTATATCTTTTATCATATCATTAGAGGTATGATTTGTGGAAGAAAAGCAATTGATGAAAATTATCAATTATCTTCCATGACCTGCTAAGTTGTAGCCCAGTGGAGTAAGTAGGATATCTTGTTCATTTTTTTTTGCTCATTTTTAGTTCTTCAGAGATGATGGTATTCTAGGTCTTACTGCCATACAGAAATACCTGTAAAATGCTTGCATTGGAAAGATGAGCTTTTGCTATTCCCTGAACAAGACACTCCATCTCTTGGCCCCAGACACTTTCTCTGGCTATCCCTCATACCTGGAAAGCTCTCCTTCCTCCTCTCTGCCTCTTGGTTTTCCTGGCTTCCATCTAAAATTTCATCTTCCACAGGAAGTCTTCCCCAGCCCTTCTTAATTCTAGTGCCTTCCTTTTCATAATTGTTGCTAATTGTCCTGCCTATAGATTGTTTGCAAGTATCGATTTGCTTGTTGTCTCCCCCGTCCGACTGTGAGCCACATGAGGGCAGGGACCATCTTCTGCCTCTTTTTATGTCCCCAGGGCACAGTGTCTAACACATAGTAAGAACTTAATAATTGTTTATTATCATTGTTGCTGTTTGTTTGTCCTTTGTCCCTGAAGTGGACCAATGACCTTAGGAATGTGATATCTTGACTTGCATGTGAATTAGTGTTTATTTTGAGCAGACTGAACTGCTAATATGAGAAGCCTGGCATCCGTAAAAGTACCTTGCAATTTCCAAAAAGCAATCCAGTCCTCCATCCCTCTTCTCAACTCTGGGGTCAGTTCACTATCCATCTATATTGTCTGTCCCAGGTATACATACTGTTGGATAGCTCAATAGGGTCTCTATTTAGACACATGTTGGGATCTAAGAGAGTCTTCATCTATCTGGCCCTTTCTGTGTGGTTGAATGGGTCAAACTTCTTTTGAATTATTAAAAGTCTCTTCCAGCAGCCTCTGAAATGCCTCAGAGCTTGAAATAAGCAGAAGTATAAGGAGGCCTTTACCATCCACTGGTAATCTTAAACTCTAGCTACTGTGCTTGATAATGTATATAAATGACAAATATCACACCCTCACTCAAAAATCTTCAGTAGTTTCCTTCTACATGTAAGATAAAATACAAACTGTCAGTTCAGCGTTGGTCTGACTGCATCCAGCTTGCTAGTCCAGCTCTATTGCATATTACTTTGCTTTATATTCTCTGTTCCATCCAGACTGGTTTATTTGCTGTTTCCCCCACTAGACACTCCATCTGCTGATTCCAAAATTTTATATAGGCTGGTTTTCATATCTGGATTGTACTCCCTTTAATCTCTGCCAATAGAATTGCCAGCCTCCTTGAAGACTCAATTAGGGTAATGTCTCCTACAGGAAGCCTTTTCTTATCCCTCTAGTTCTTAATTAATTGTTATGTATATATTTATCTATTCACGTGTTTAATCTCCCCTATTAAAAGGCAGGGATTATTTTTCATTTTTCTTTCTATCCTGAACGGTAGTGCCTCACATACCCACACATAGTAAGCACTCAATCAAGGTTGTCGGGTGGTAAAACAGACAAAGTACTGGGCCTGGAGTCAGGAAAACTTGAGTTCGAATCCTGCCTCAAAAACTTACCAGTTATGTGACCCTGAGCGAGTCACTTCAGTTTTGTCTGCCTCAGTTTTTGTCAACCGTTAAGTGATGCTAACGATAACACTTACCTCTCAGGGTTGTTAATGAATATCAAATGAAATAATATTTGGAAAGTGCTTAGCCTATGCCCGGCACACAGTAAACATTTGATAAATATTTGTTCCTTTTCTCTTTTGGAGTAAAAGAATTTATAGATGGATTTTTGATAAAATGTGCACTGGAGAGTAGCATGGCATAGTAAATAACTTTGGAATAAGGAATGAATAAATGAACAAAAAAGCAGCTGTTGGAGGTAGCTAGGTCGCACAGCAAATAGAGCACCAGCCCTGGAATCAGGAGGACCTGAGTTCAAATTTGACCTCAGACACTTAACACTTGGGCAAGTCACTTAACCCCAACTGCCCTGCCTTCCCCCCTCCAAAAAGAAAAAAAAAGCAGCTATTTAACTCTTTCTATGAACTAGGAGGGCAGCCAGGTGGTACAGTGGATAGAGTTCAGGGCCTAGAGTCAGAAAGACTCATCTTTCTGAGTTTAATCAGACCTAGATAGTTACTACCTATGTGACCCTGGGTGAGTCACTTAACACTGTTTGCCTCAGTTTCCTCATCTGTAAAATGAACTGGAGGAGGAAATAGCAAATCACTCCAGTATCTTTGACAAGAAAACCCCAAAAATGTCATCACAAAGAATCATATACAGCTGAACAAAAACAGTTGTGGTCACTTAGCCATAGGGGGACATGGATAGGGAAATGGTGGTCAGGGGTGATTTGTTCTGGGAAGTTATAGGCATATGAGTAGAGCCATTGTGCCATTATATGACACTGCTTCCCAGAAACAATAGTACGATTGATTTGACTACTGTGCTCAGAGTACGATGGACATCTGGATGGCAAGGTAGACAGCTGGGATGGTATGATCTAGCCATCTAGATGTAGTGGATGAATTCATTTTGTGTTCATCTAAGTCATTAACCAAAATGACAACCCCGGGGTGCAAATCTGAGTGGCTTAATTTACCCAGGCACTGGGGGGCATGGATTCTGGAGGTGCTACATAGAGGATAATGAGAGGTAAAAGAGGGAAATTCGTTGTTTGTTCTTTGTTCTCAGAGAGGACCATGACATCAAAAAAGTAATGTTGAAGGTAAGTAAACTTGATTTAAGTGAGGGAGGGCTGTGCAAAGTCACCAGTCCCACTTTCTCCCCTGGAGCCATCCTGGTCCAGGGGCAAGATATAGGTCAGGACAATTGGAGATGGCCCCAGATGCAGTGGGAGCCATTGGCCTTTTTAAGCTAAGGTCGTTCCCAGGTCTCAGTTTGACTGAGAAAGTGCCCAGTCAGTGACTAAGACTAGGTAAGAAATGAGGCAAAGAAGCCATTCTTTTACCAAAAAAAAAATCAATCTGGGAGGGGAAGACCCTCAGGGTTTCTGGCCAAAATAGAAATAATTGCTATTTACACTAATTCTGAGCCATCAGAGCCCAAATAATGACCAAGTGAGGCTTGGGCTGGGACCTATTGTTGATCAATCTATGAGAGTCAGAGTGATTTGGATTTAAGTCATAGTCCTTAAGAAACTGCAAAGTGCTAAACATACAAAGAAAGGCAAATACATGGTCTCTGCCCTCAAAGAGATCACAGTCTAATTAGAGGGACAGCATAGAAACAGCTATATACATAAAAGATACATTCCCAATAGACTGAAGATCATTTAAGCTGAAAGGTCCAGCGGGGGGGAGGGGGGCGAGGGGGAGGATGGAGGACTTGAAAGGCCTCTAGAAGGTAAGATTGGAGTTGAGTCTTGAAGGCCAGGGAAATCAGGAAGCAAAAGTGAAGGGGCAGGGAGAGAACATTCCAGGCATGGATGACAGTCATTCCTTAGCCAACTGTATCTTTACAGTCCCATAACTGACTTGAAGATGCATAGATGAAAAGATCCAATCATATCTGTTATTTTTGGCCTACAGTTGCCAACATGAGACAGTTCATCTCTCCCTTGGTAGCCTGAGGGGTCACCATTCCTAGGGCTCACCAAGTAGTGTGGATTACTGAGTGCTTATTGCAACTTGAAACTCTTGAACTGTCTCAGCTTGGAGGGAAAAATGAGTAAGCTACAGTTAATATAGCGATCAGCATTAGGATTGGGCCTCTGAGTCTTCGTGCACTTCCAGCTGGGGCAACATAGGAAGAAATTGTTTTTTAAAAAGAAACAAATAAACAACCTAGCACTATTACAGAGGATACCCAGGGCAAAATCCAAATCAATAAGGGATTATCTAAAAATGAAAAGGTCCTCCAGATACTTCTCCTTGCATACAACTTTGTGTTCATTACCCTAAGCCCCCAAAACACTTCAGAATCTTCTTTTTCTTTTGCTTTTTGGAGAGGGGAAGGCAGGGAAATTGGGGTTTAGTGACTTGCCCAAGGTCACACGGCTAGTTTTGTGTTAAGTGTCTGAGGCCAGATTTGAACTCGGGTCCTCCTGACTCCAGGGCCGGTGCTCTATTCACTGTGCCACCTAGCCACCCCTCAGAGTCTTCTAAAAGAAATCCATACTCAAGTCTTCAACTTACCTATCAACACAAGAAAAATCAAATGGATAAGGTATATCCATTGTTCTCACTTTTCTAGGCAGTTGGAAGGACAACCCACATATCTCTTCAAATAGTTTCTCCATCTTTGGCAGGTTCTGCAGATGGACAATGAGTTGGACCCAGAAACAAACTGGACGAGAATACACTGGGTCACTGGTGCACTCACCTAGCCCATTGCAGTAGCTTGCTGGCTGGTCTCCCTGCCTCAGCTCTCACAGAGCTTTGGAGTTTATCTCCTACTAAGCTGCCAAAGTAATCTTCCTGTAGTACAGGTATGAGCATGCCACCTCATTCCTAGTCAATAAACTCTAATGTTTCACTATCACCTCCAAGACCACATATACAATCCTCTAGGTCCTTTTCCTTGGAGCACAAATCTAGTACTGGTATTGTTGGGTTAAAAGGTACATACAGTTTTGTAACTTTGGGGGCATAGTTACAAATTGTTTTCCATAATGGTTAGAATAGTTCACAACTCTACCAACAATGTATTAGTGTACCTATTTTCCCACATTCCTTCCAGAATTTGTCATTTTCATTTTCTGTAACCTCAGCCAATCAGATGGATATGAAGCGGTCCCCAAGAGTTCTTTTAACTAGTATTTATTTAATTTGTGATTTAAAGCATTTTTTCATATGATCATTGATAGCTTTGATTTCTTCCTCTGAAAATTGCTTACTTATATCCTTTATCGATTATTGATTGACAAAAGGATCCATGACACAAAAAATATTAAGAACTCCTGCCTAAGGATTGCTGTATAACCTTAAACATATAACCTCAAAAAATGGACTCTACTGAGTTTATACAGTAGATGTTATTATTCCAATTATAGTGATGAGGATCAAAGGATCATAAATCAAGACCTGGGTGGGATTTTATCCCATCTGTAGCCAAATCTTGTCTTACCTTCACGACATCTCTAGAATACATCCCTTTTCTGCACTCATACCTCTCTAGTTCAGGTCCTCTTTTTCCCCTGAACTATTCCAATAGTCTTCTAGTTGACCTTTCTGACTCAAGTTTTTCCCCACTCCAATCCATTCTCCACTCTATCCCCAAAGTAATTTTTCTAAAATTACTTGCTTACTATATGTCAGGCACTATGCTAAGTGCTTCACAATTATTACCTCATTAGATGCTATTATTATCCCCATTTTACAGATGAGGAAACAGAGGTTAAATAACTTACCTAGGGTCACGAAGCCAGCAAGTGTCTGAGGCTTGATTTGAACTTAGGACTTCTTGACTCCAGGCCCAGCGCTCTATCTACTCTGCCTCTTAGCTGTCCCCTTGTCCCTTCCTACATTTCCAGGCTTCTTATACCTCACACTCCCTTGCCTCCATTGTCTAAAATCCAGCTACCCTATCCCTCTTGCTAACCTTCATACATGACATTCTGTCTTTGGCTTCTATGCCTTTTCATTAACTATTCCTCATGCCTAAAATGCTCTCCATCTTCCTCACCTCCATTCACATCCCACTTTCTGCAGGTGATCTTTCCCAATTCCACTTGCTAATGTCTTCCAAAGGAGGGAAGCAAAGCAGGAGTGGAAGGGAAGATGGCAAAGTGCTCTGGGCGATTGGCAGGATGGGATGTGAAGGTCATATGGTATGTGGACGTGAAGGCAGGATGGTAAAATGTGCTTTAAGTCTTGCCTCTGACACATAACAGTTTTATGACCTTAGGCAAGTCATGCAACTTTTCAGTACCCCTAGTCATCTCTCTGATGGAGATGGAATTATAGAGGAGCTACTGATTAGTATCAACAGAGGGAGTTTTGACATTGTGAAACTCTCCACAACAATGCAATCAGTCTGAACCAATGTAGAGTAATACGTATCTATGTCTGTCTCTTTATGTCAGCTGAATGCACTTTGGCTGTTGATAACACATTTACAAATGTATGGAGAAGTTAGCTGGCAGATAGAAGATAAATTCATGTGATTAGACTACTCATGACCATTAATGATCTGTCACATGACTGCAGTATGGGCAGTATGGGCAAAAATGATGAATTCTATATGGTAAAAGCATTTCTCAAACACAAGCGATACAGTTACATTTTTAAAGTGCTATTGGGAAATAGAGTACGACGACATTGGAGGCATGAATTTGGAAATGAACCAACACTCCCAGTAGCATGATTTCAAATTATACAATAAGTGTGAAGAAACGACAATAGGAATCTTTACCAGCTTGAAGATGAGAAAGAAGTGGAGGTATGGAAGTTTTTATATAAGTTCTCTGTACATAGTAGGCTTATATAAATGTTCACAGAATTGTTGACTTTTTAAAAATCCATGTGTTTAACAGCAACCTTACAAATCTTTTGAGCCAGCAATGCTGTTATTGAGTGTATGCACCAACAACCTCAAAGACAAAAGGAAAGCTTCCAAAATACCAAAATATTTATAGCAACCCTTTTTTTGTGGTGGCAATAGTAAAGTTGTGCTTATCATTTGGGGCATGACTGGACAAATAGTATGTGGATGCAATGGAATGTTATTGACTTTTTTTTAAGCAATGGGGGTTAAGTGACTTGCTCAAGGTCACACGGCCAGGTGTTTCTGGGTGGGTGCTAAGTGTCTGAGCCCAGATTCAATCCCCAGGTCATCCTGACACTGGGGCCAGTGCTCTTACTCAATGCGCCACCTGGCCACCCCTAAGCCATTGGGGTTAAGTAACTTGCTGAAGGTTACACAACCGGGTGTTTCTGGGTGTGGTGCTAAGTGTCTGAGCCCAGATTCGATCCCAGGTCATCCCAACTCTGGGGCCGGTGCTCTTACTCGCTGTGCTACCTGGCCGCCCCTATTATTGACTTTTGAGAAAAGACAAATATGAAGAATCCAAAGAAACTTGGGAATATTTCTACAAACTGATGCAGAATGACATGAGCAGAACCAAGGGGACAATTTGCCCATTGATATAAAGTAAACCCCCCCTCCCAAGATATTAATGCACTGGTCAATACTATGAATAATATCGGATCTGGAGGACTAAAGGTAAAAGATAACTTCTTATTCTTGCTAGAGAGGAGGTGAAGTATAATTTTGGTGTGAAGCAGAGATTGTTAATATATTGGCTTACTTTTCTTAATTGAAATTCTTTGTTACAGGGGAGGGTTTTATGGGGGAAGGGCTATCTTTGGGCAGTGATATTAATGTAAACAAAACAATAAACGTGTAGTTTTTTGTTATATTGGATGGCTCTTTGGGAGGGGAGACAGAAGTATAGTGGGGGAAAAAAACTAAGCAATGTAAAAATATAAGAAATGTCAATAAAAATTTATTTTAAAAATATATTATGTGGTGTATTGTTTTCAGAAATGTGCAAACAGTAGACATTTTGAATATTATTTTCTTAGGATACATATATGCATGTGTATGAATATACACATATACATATACAAGTATCTTTTTTTATTAAACCTTTTGTTTGATCATTATAGGGAGCTGCCAAGGAGTGACTTCCTATACCCATGCTAGTCAGTCAATAAGCACTTATTAAAAGTGCCTACAATGTATCAGGCACTGTGCTAAGTCGTGGGGCTACAAAAAGAAGCGATAGATAGTCCCTGCCCTCAGGGAACTCACAGTCTAATGGGGGAGACAACATGTAAACAGTTGTGTACAAACAAGGTATATATAGGATAAATAGGAAATAATTCAAAGAGGGAAGGAACTAGAATTGGGAGAGGTTCAGAAAGACTTTCTGTAGAAGACAGCATTTGAGATGGGACTTAAAGGAAGGCAGGAAACAGAGATGTGGAGGGAGATCCTTCCAGGCATAAGAGATAGCCAAGAGATGGAGTGCCTTATTGATGGAATAGAACAAGGCCAGTGCCACTGGATTGAGGAGTACATGGCAGGAGTCAGGTGTAAGAAGCCTGGGAAGGGAGGGGGCCTAGGTTATGAAAAGTTTCTAATGCATGTGTAATCCAGACAGGGGATTTTGTATTTGTTCCTCGAGGTTGCAGGGAACCACTGCAGTTTCTAGAGTGAGGAGGTGAGAAGATTGGAATTACACTTTAGGAAAACCACTTTAGTGGCTGAATGGAGAAAGAACTGGGTGGAAAGAGACTTGAGTTGGGCAAACCCACCAGTGGGCTATTAGAGTAGCCCAGGTGTGAGGTGATGAGGGTCTGAAACAAGGTGTTGACAGTATCTGAGGAGAAAGGAGGTATTTTTGAGACACACTGCAAAGGTGAAATGGACAGGCCTTGGCAATAGATTATATTTGGAGGGGGGAACGGGATAGAGAATGGAGTTGAACATGACTACCAGGTTGTGAACATGAGGCCTTGGAGGATGGTGGTACGCTGGGTAATGATAAGGAGGGGAAAGTTTAGGTGGAAAGATAATGAATTCAACTCTGGACTTGTTGAATTTAAAATATCTACTGAACATCCAGCTCAAGATGTCTAGAAGGAGATTGGGGGACGAGAGAACTGTTAGGGCAAGACAGGTAGATTTGAGAATTGTTATCCTAGGGATGGTAATTAAATCCAAGGGAGCTGATGAGATCACCTAGTGAAGGAGTATAAAGAGAGAAGACCCAAGACAGAGCCCTGAGGGACACCTGAGGTTAGAGGGTGTGACTCGTATAAGGATCTAGGAAAGGAGACTGAGAAAAAGTGGCCTGATAGGTAGGAGGAGAACCCGGAGACAGCGGTATTTCAAAAAGCAGAGGGAAAGGAGCAGCAAGGGAAAGGAAGTATCAGGGTATCAAAGGTTGCAGAAAACAATGAAGATTGAGAAAAGACCATTGGATTTTGCAACTAAGAAATTAATAATAACTTTGGAGAGAACAGTTTCTGTGGGGTGGTGAGGTAAGAAGCTAAGTTGTAGGAGTGGGGGAAAGAGGCAGAGACAGAGAGAGAGAGACAAAGAGAGAAACAGACAGACACAGAGACACAGAAGGACAGAGAGAGAGCCGGGGGGAGAGAGAGAGAGACAGAGACAGACAGAAACAGAGAGAGACACAGAGAGAGACAGAGAGAGAGAGAGAGAGAGAGA
>NW_027186324.1:3488977-3491065 GCF_028583685.1 Petaurus breviceps papuanus | reverse complement strand
TATAGGCAACCTTCTCAAGATGTTAAGTCACAAAAGGCAAAAGAGATGTAGTACTACAATTACTGGGGAGGGCAGGATCTAGTGAGGATATGTTTAATGTTAAATATATTTTTATTTATTTCATTGAATATCTGCCAATGACATGTTTAAAAAATTAACATTCATTTTTTTTATTTTGAGTTCCAATTCTCTCCCCAACTCCTTAAAAAAGAAGCAATATGATATTGATTATACATGTGAAGTCACACAAAACATTTCCATCTTAGCCATGCTGCAAAAGAAAACATATACACACACAACAATGAAAATGAAGTTTAAAAAGCATGCTTCAGTCTGCACTCAGAGCTCATCAGTTCTCTCTCTGGAGGTGGACAGCATTCTTCGTCATGGGTCCTTTGGAATTGCCTTGGACCATTGTCTTGATCAAAGTAACTAAACCTTTCACAGTTGATCATCCTTACATTATTGTTATTACTGTACACAATGTTCTCCTGGTTCTGCTCCAAGTGAGGATTTTTTTGTGGATGAGGGACATGGGCATGTTTGTAGGCAATAGGGAAGGAGTCAGTAGACAGGCAAATATTGAAGATAAGTGAGAGGGCCAATCCGTTGGAGAAGGCAAAAGAGAATGGGTTCTGTTGTGCAGGTAGAGTGGTTTGCCTTGACAAGGAGTAAGGCTGCCTTTTCATGTGAGACAGGGGGTTAAGGAAGAGATAGTGGCAGAAGGCATTTAGAAATAAGGATGAATCTTTTCTGAAATTTATACTTTTAGAGCATTAGTTCTCAAAGTGTGGTCGGCCTGCCCTTAGTGATGACCAAGACCCTTTCAGGAGTTCTATGAGGTCAAAACTATTTCTGTAATAATACTAAGGTATTTTAATTTCCATTATATCAATATGTCACTATATCAATAGATATAAATCACATAAATAATAGGTCTTTAAGGTCCTCAGTTTTTAGGAGTACAAAGGGGTCTTGAGACTAAAAATTTGAGAACAACTGTAAAAATTAGGAGAGTTTCCTAAATCACTGAGAGATTAAGTGGCTTGATTCTACAATCATCAGATGCTGGAGGTGGGCCTTAAAGCCATGTTTTTCTGACAATAAGTCCAATTCTCCATTACAGCATCCTGACTCTCCCTTCTAATGGATTACAAAAGTATTGATCATTGCTCTCAAAATAATAGCTGTCTTTTATTCCCAAAATTAGTTTGGTAAGTTTATTTCTTGGTAACTTGGAGTTCATTTGTATCAATTATGGTTAGATTGCCCCGCTGATAAAATTGTATTTAACTCTTATGTACCTGAAATGTTCATAGAACTTGACAAAGTTTTTAATCAGTATTAAGAGAGGGAAAGGGCAGCTAGGCAGTACAGTGTAGGACCTGGAGTCAGGAAGACCTGAGTTCAAATTTGGCCTCAGACACTTGCTAGCTGTGTGACCCTGGGCAAGTCATATAACCCTGATGGTCTCAGTTTCCTCATCTGTAAAATGAGCTAGAGAAGGGAATGGTAAATCATTCCACACTCATTGCCCAAAAAAACTCCAAATAGGTCACAAAGAATTGGATATGACTGGAAAGACTGAATAACAACAAAAATAGAGGGGAATCACTAGATAACTAATAGTTCTAGAGAACTTAATCACTGTATTTAACAATGTGTCTCTAGTAAAACTGATGTGCCCAGACTCCTGCTCTCCCTGACTTCACTTATTCCAGCACTGATGATGTTTCCTTAGTAAGGTTGTCAAAGTTCTTACTGTCACCCACCAAAGACTATTTTGTTCTAGCATTAATGATGTCTCCTTGGTAAGGCATGAATTTTCTGCCTTGTCAAAACAGATAGGTTGTTCTAATAACACCTATATTTAAAATGATTGGGTAAAAATAAGGCTGTAAAAAGGGACCAACAGATGGAAAAAGAAGAAAACCAGGACTGGGAAGTCAGACAGAGAAAACAAGAGATGGAAATCTAGATGATAAAAAAATTCATTCCTTTGGGAATGGTTGGGTCCCAAGCTTCAGCCCACTAGAGGGTAGTTCTTGTGAACTAGAGCAGAATCACCAGAAAGATGAGGGATCTGGG
>NW_027186324.1:3424462-3483977 GCF_028583685.1 Petaurus breviceps papuanus | reverse complement strand
GAGAGAGAGACAGAGAGAGAGAGAGGGAGGGAGAGAGAGAAGCACTTTCTATGTACCAGGAGCTGTAGCTTTCCTCCAGGAGCTTACATTCCAATGGGGGGGGAGGGGTAAAAACAACACATAAAGGGGAAACAGGTAGAAGTCTTATACCTGCCCATAGCATGTTGTGGAGGTGTCCAGGAAGTGACATAGAGGCCTGGCTCTGGGCAAGATAGATGAGATCTCACCTAACAGAGCCCAGCATCCCAGAAGCAGAGTCCCAGGTTTCAACGGGAGGGGGCTAAGGATGATGGCTGAAGTGGAGGTGGTATTAGTGCGGAAGGAGCATCTCATGAAGCCCCTTTTCTGAACACAGTGATTGTCCCTCTTCCCAGCTGCCAACACACAGTATACTGAGACCTTAAAATCTGACCTTGGAGTTCATGCATTGGGTCATAGCACTGACTGCCTTGTGGGTGAGAATATCTTACAAAGGGATCATTTTAGTACCCTCCCCCAAAGTTAAATTCTCTTTAGATAACATTAAAAATGAATCTGACAAATTCTACTTCAGAGTGAAAAGTTAGGCCAGTTTTGAGTGGTTGAATTTTTATGGTATTGGAAACAGAGGGATAGAAGTATAAAAGATCTAACATATAATAATGAGAAAAGCCTTGAATTACGAGTCAGGAGGTCACTGATTTCTAACTAGTTCTGTTATTCATTCAACTTCTCTTTTTACTGGTTGTCCTCCATGCCTTGAATTCCTTTCATCCTTATCTCTGCCTCCAGGCTTCCCTGGCTTTTTCAAGTCCTAGCAAAAACCCCACCTTCTATAGCACTGGTATCAAACTCAAATAGAAATAGGGACCACTAAACCTTATTTAATTATCCCTGCAGGCTGCATATTTACCCAGAAAAATCACATATTAACATTATCTACACTTCATTGTTTTTTGTCAAACATTTCCCAATCACACTATACACTGGTCCAGTCTGTACTTCAGAGTGCTGTGGGCCTCACGAAGGTATAACCTCTGTGACTCTTGGCTCATTTGTTTTTAGGGTTGACACCAAAGTAAAAGCAATAGACCTTGGCAAGAGATCAGATATGGGGAATGGGAGAGAGTGAGGTGTGAAAAATATCACAAGCTAGATGGTGGTCCTGGGTTCTGTGGCTCTGCTTCTGTTCCTGCTCTACAGGAAGCCATTCCTGACCTTCCCTAATTCTCTTTTTTGTTGTTGTTCAGACATTTTCAGTCATTTCTGACTCTTCATGACCCCTTTGGGTAGTTTTCCAGGCAAAGATACTGGAGTGGTTTGCCATTTCTTTCTCCAACTCATTTTTTTACAGATGAGAAACTGAGGCAAAGAGGATTTAAGTGACTTGCCCAGAGTCACACAGCTAGTAAGGATCTGAGGCCAGATTTGAACTAAGGTTTTCCTGACTCCAGGCCCAGAACTCCGAATGAGACAGATGAAATGCTTTGACCTAGGGGTCAGATAGGTAGTAAGTCAGAATCTGAATTCAAGTCTTTGGACTTAAAAAAAAATGATACTTTCCATTCTACCACCTACCTGTTTGTTCAAATAATATCTCAGAAGATATAATTTAATTACCATGTTTCTAGGTCTTTCTTCTACCCTCTATTTATTTGTAGCATATATACAATTTATCATATACATAGTTTGTTTGTACATCTCTTTTCACTTGCTTTCTCCCCCATTAAACTGTGAGTTCCTTGAGAGCAGGGACTAGTTCTTTATTGTTGTTGTTTTTTGTCTTTGTATCCCAGCACTTAGCATTATGCCTGGTACATAGCAGGAGTTTAATAAATGTTTACTGACTGGTTGATTGACTAGACTACACCAAGGATCTGACGTGGGAAAAGTCAAGAAGCAGCAAACAGTTCCTGCTGCAAACTGAAAGCCAGAAAAACTTAAGGGGAGGTTTCCTAGCTGCTGGTGGCACTAAGGCCTAAAGGCCAGGAGTGGGGAAACTTTGGTCTAAAGGCCACATGTGGCCTTCTGGGTGCGGCCTTCTGACTGAGTCCAAGTTTTATAGAACAAATCCTTTTATTAATGGGATGTGTTCTGTGAAGTTTGGGTTCAGTCAGAGGGGTGTACTTGAGAACCTAGAGGGCTACATGTGGCCTCAAGGCTGCAGGTTCCTTACCCCTGCACCCTAAACCCTTTCTCATCTCAGAGTTCAGGTTTTCTGGAAGCTTTCTCTGAGAGGAGGCCCTAAACTGTTTCCAACTCTGAGCCTGTGGGAAATGGTATTCTTTTAAGAAAGGCTCAGAATGATGATATTGTTTGATTTTTTTCTTCCTTTTTTTGCTCTCATATTCTGTCCAAATTAAGCACTTTTCAATGTATAGTTCCTGCCTGGTCTAAGGCATCGAATAGGGACTTGAGCCATATGTTGCTACTATATTGAACTTAAGAACCTGGAGAAATTCAAGAGTGAGCAGAATATCTGTATTTCAGGGAAAATTTCTACTAACATGAAAACAAAAAGGCCACATGTACTCATTCACTCAACTTAAGCATCTACTATGTGCCGAGGGAATTATGGAAAGTACTAAGATATAAAGGTAAAAAATTACAGTCCCAAATTCTCAAGAAGCTTATAATCTATATAAAGGGATCAAGTGACTTACTGTTGCAAAATGTTTTTCTCATAAGTGCTGATTTCTATTTCTCTTCCTCCTTCTTCTTGGCAATCAGGGTTAAGTGACTTGCCCAGGGTCACGCAGTTAGTATCTCAGACCAGAGTTGAATTCAAGTCCTCTTGACTCCAGAGTCAGTACTCTATCCACGATGCCACCTAATTTCTATACTCTACAGCAAATTGGTTCAAAGGCAGAACTTTTAACATTTAGCAAATAAATCAGACATCATTGTTAGTTATTAGTAAATTTTTTTATTTTTTTATAATTATTTTATTTATAATATTATAACATTATCATTATTAGTAAAAAAAAAAAATAGACACGTAACACTTTGTATATGTGAATGTGTGTGTGTGTATAAAATCTCATTTGAGTTTCCCAGTAATTCTGTGAGGGAAGTATTATAGGTATGATCTCCATTTTATACACAAGGAAATAGAGGCTCAATGACTTTTAATTATTTATTCATTATCTCAAGGCTAATCAATGATTGGCAGGAGGGACATTTAAACTCATTCCTCCCTAACTCCAGGCCAACCACTCTAATTCACCAGGCTGTACTAATTCATCAGTACTAACTAAAACTTCAAGCTCAAATGAGCTCTTTCCCATTCCTATTCTCATCAAAAATTACATCTCACTATTTGGGGCCCTTTATAGTTATTCAGACAGGAACATAGATTTGCAATTGGAAGCAACCTCAGAGGTCGCCTAAATTTAATCCCTTCGTTTTGTAGATGGAGAAACTCCACATCAAACAAATGAAATATTTTACCCTAGGCCACATAGGTAGTAAGTCAGAGTCTGAATTCAAGTGTTCTGACTCAAAAAAAAACCAAACCCAGGATACTTTTCATTCTACCACTCCACCTGCTCATTCCAATAATACCTCAAAAGACATGACTTTATTAATGTCCATGTAGGTCCTTCTTCTACCAACATAGGCAACTACCTTCCAAAACTTCTTAGGCGGTTTCATTCATTACTGAGGCTAAAAAAATTCATCCTTAAGCGGCCAACCTTCCGGCAGGGAACATCTCTAAAAATAGCTAGATTTGGACAAAAGATGCACAGATCATCATTAGGCCCAACTCAAAGTCTTTACAATTCAGTGCAACATATCAGAACTTGTGTTCTGCTGGTATAGACTTCAAGAATCCAGGTTCACTTCCATACTGCAATGAAACATTGGAAACTGGGAAATTAGTGCAGAATTCAAACTAATATTATTGTTTTCCTTGCATTTCCATTCCTTTCCTACCTCAACTCTAAAATAAGAGTTTTATTTTAAAATAAAATAAAAAGAGAATAAGAATGATATGGACCTGTTAACACTTGATGGGAACCTAAGTGTTAAATTGGATAAAATGCTGAGCCTGAAGCCAGGAAAACTCATCTTCCTGAGTTCAAATCTGGCCTCACTTACTAGCTATGTGACCCTGGGCAGGTCATTTAACCCTGTTTGCCTCAATTTTCTTATCTGCAAAATGTTCTGGAGAAGGAAATGCCAAACCATGTTATCTTTGCCAAGAATACCCCAAATAGGGTCAGGCACGACTAAACAAATGAACAACAAATTGTCACTTGATATTGAAACTAATCCCCTAATTTCCTTCAAATTGCAATTTCCCTGCTACCCTCAGCATGAAGCATTTCTGGATCTCCTCACTTACCCAGAGCTATGAGTGCCTTTGTACTGAACCAATAAATAAATGGACCAACAAATAAGTGAATAAACTGATGAATGAATGAGTAATATATAATTACATTGTACTTTCATATGCATTTTGTATCACTTATATTTGCATATGCTGTCTCCTCTCCTCACAGAACGTTCTTTGAAGGAAGAACTCCTTGTTTCGATTCTATCTTCATACTCCCCAGCATATGACACACAGTAGGCACTTAATAAGTACTTGTTGACCCATTAAGTGAGTAAAGTCTACAATAACACTGCCATGCGCATTTTTTAACCACCAAAAAACCCACAAATATTAACTCCGAATGGTACACACTGTTCCCATATGAGACAATGACCACAAATGAAAAATATTTATAAGGAAGCAAACTGGGTGTGTGGACATAGACTCTGTTACTCTCTCTTGCTACAACCCAACTGAGTATATAATATAGAAAAATCTTCATGCAGGTGAAAACAAGTCCCTTAGCACAGAAGCAACACATGATCTTTGCTTGAGGAATTTACATTTCCCAAGTTTTTTTTTTCCTTTCCCTAAATTGGGTGAGACTAAGTCTTAATGACTCATGCCTCAGGATAGCATTTGTCAAGTTTTATGATAGCTCTGTCTGCACAGAATGTATAGTGCCTGTCTGGATCTGCTACCCTAACAGATGATGCTAATGAAGGATAGCAAATGCATGTCTAAGGACTAAGCAAGTAAAAATGCTTGGAAAATAGGAGGTACTATGAAAATGCTGCATGATCTTTATCTGATTAAAAGTATACTAAAGTGGGGCAGCCAGGTAGCACAGCGAGTAAGAGCACTGGCTCCAGTGTCAGGATGACCTGGAGATCGAATCCCGGGCTCAGACACTTAGCAACCACCCAGAAATACCTGGCCGTGTAACCTTGAGCAAGTTACTTAACCCCGATTGCTTAAAAAAAAAAAAGTATACTAAAGTTAAAAGTTATCCATTTCCCTCAAGTAGAAATTATATCCTCTCCCAGGCATTAAAAAAAATTTAATTTGAAAAAGTTTTATTTTCTTCAAGCAAAGTGCTGACACGATTTTAAATGATTGCTTTAGAGAACAGCCATACTCTTTAACCCATCAATTCCACTACTGGGCATATTTACCAAGGAGATCTTTGTCAGAAAGAAAGGTCCCTCTCTACCAACATATTCATAGCAGCACTCTCTGTGGTACCTGGGAACTGGGAAGTAGGGAGGTTCTGGGTTTTCCAGTGACTAATTGCATATACTTCCTAGAATGGGTTAGAAAATATGAAAAGAGATCATCTCTAAAAAAGAAAATCTCAGTGAGCTCATTGGGGTGTGAGCAGACAAAAGTCTGACAGGTGGGCTGAACGAAGCAATAGCTGGGGCAAAGGCTCTGCTAGCCCAGTGATATGAGGAGGAATTAAGAAGTTGGTATAACCACAGGCAGTGAATTTAAAACAATTCTTTAACTACTATGTCTGGGAGGGGGAAGGGATCATTCAAGAAGAGGAAGTCACAACAAAGAAGCCGATGTGCCAATTAACAGCTTTGGAAATAGGTCATAAATGTGATTCTTACTCTCTTATCTAATCAGAACTTTTCAGGGAGCATGTGAATATTACCACTGACTTTGTTACCCATTCTTAAAGTGTGTGGTATGGTTTTGGAGTTTAAGAAGGCAGCTGGATTGTATTTGCCACTCACTTGTGGGACTTAGAACTGGAAGAAAACTGTATCGGATGGCTTCTGAGGTCCCTTCATACTACAGATCTATAGTCCCATGATCCTTTGACCTTTGTGAGGTAGTTCCTCATAGCACAGTTTGGTTTGTATGGCTTTCCTGCCCCAGGCAATGTTCTTTTAGGGGAGAGGAGGCCAATCAGTAGTAGAATTGGATCCATAGGTGTCCCAAACACATCCAGCTCTGGCTGCCAGAGATAATGCAATGTAGTGACCAGAGCTCTGGATTTAATATCAAAAGACCTGGGTTCAAGTTCTGACTCTTACACTTACTTGTTGTGTGGCCTTGGGCAAGTCAATTTTGTATGAGCCTCAATTTCCTCAACTGTAAAGTGTGGGGATTGATCTGATTGATCACCAAGGTCCTCTTGAGCTCTTCGAGTTCTACCTAATAGCTGTCATGAGACTGAATAGGTAGGGCTTTCCCTGATGTGCTAATGTGATCAATGCCCATCATAAAGAGTAGGGGACCCAATCTGTTCTCAATTATTTCATCAGGGTCTGGAATGATCATTTTAACACAGAGAAAAGGGACTGGCAGAAAGCACTGATTGTGATAAACAGGTTCCTCTCCCCGTTCCCCTGACCCCCACTCCAAGAACCAGGGAGCACTCTGCTTGTATTGGAACACACTTAGGAGAAGAGGAGGAAATGAGGGTCTGGGGGTGGGCATCCAGTTGGCTGCTGTTGGCTTCTATCTCTTCCTTCCTTTGTGGTTGACAGAGACTTCCTGCTATTCCCTGGTTGGCTACTAACAGAGAGAGCTTCTTCCAGTCTTGGCTGTTTTGCCCTTGAAATTTAGAGCTATTAGGGGAGAACCACACCTATCACAAACATTGCTTACTGCCACTGTAAATTGTGTCAAAAGAGTTCAGACAGACCCAGGAGATCTGTGCTGTGGAGGCAAGGATGAGACTAAACTTCCATGCAAGAGAGATTGACCTAGTGCCTGGGTATTCCCAGCCCAGCGAGTAGCCATTCAAAGCAGTGTTTGGAAAGGCAAGTTCAGGTTAACTGGTGAGATGAAGAGCTTCTAAAAACTTCAGCAGAGGGAGGGGCTCAGGACATGAACCTGTCTTCTAGCACCCTCTAGTTTCTTCTTAATTTTCACCATCTTAGTCCAGGTCTTAGAGTATGGCCTTAGATAGAACCCTCATTCTCCCCCTACCCACTTCTTATTCATTTCCATGTCCTGCGGGTAAGAAGGAGATTTTGGAGACATGGTCAGGTTGAAATTTTTCTGTGCATTTCAATGTGATAAGTAAGTTATGTGCTAGAGAAATCTGATGGGACAGGAATTCTGGAGCGGTAAACATTCAATTTTTATGACACTGAGCAATATTTTTATATAAAAACCTAAAGTAGGCCTTTGTTGTTCAGTTGTGTCCAATTCTTCGTGACCCCAGATGTGGTTTTCTTGGCAAAGATACTGAAGTGGTTTGCCATTTCTTTCTACACCTCATTTTACAGATGAGGAAACTGAGGAAAACAGGGTTAAGTGACTTGCCCAAGATCATACAGCTAATAAGTATCTGAGCCCAAATTTGAACTCAGGAAGATGAGTCTTCCTAACTCCAGGCCCAGCACTGGATTCACTGAAACTCCTAGCTGCTTTAGAACCCAGTCAATGAAAGTTTCTTTCTTGTCCAGCCAGTGAAGCCATATGACTTGGTCAAAGTCACACCAATAAAGGACTGCATGTGTACTTCTCAGAGAAATTGCTGAGAACACGAGGCTAGTGGCCTAAATAAAACACCACCTGACTGGGCATGGTAGTATGCACCTGTAAGTTCTTGTTGCTGGGGAGGACCAAGCAGGGAATTCCTTGAACTCAGGAGTTCTGAACTACAATAAGTTAGACAAATCAAGAGTCTGCTCTATATCTGGCATCAATATGATGAGTGACCAGGCTGTCTAAGCAAGGGAGAATTAACTCAGGTCTCAAATGGAATAGATCAAAGCTGCTAGGATAATCAGGAGTGGGATTGGGCCCATAGTTGACCTATGCACTTCCAGCCTGGGTTAGACAAAAGGAGACCCAGTCTCCTATATGCATAAACACAAATACATGCACACTTGTATACAGGATATACGTATCATATATGTGTGCATAGAAGTATATTATATATGCATATATATTTATGCACACACATGTTGTTGATCAGTCATTTTCAGTCATATATGACTTGTCATGACTGCTTTTTGGGGTTTTCTTGGCAAAGATGCTGGAGTGGTTTGCTATTTCCTTCTCCAGCTCATTTTACAGATGAGGAAACTGAGGCAAACAGGGTTAAGTGACTGAGGGTCACATAGGTAGTATCTGAGGTCAAATTTGAACTCAACTCTTCATGACTCCAGGACTGGCACTCTATCCACTGTGCTACCTAACACATATGTGTGTATACACACACATATACCTATATACGTATATGTGTGAATGCATGTATATATGTATATACAGACATAGTTGTGTGTGAACATATAAATACACACACATATATGCATCTAAATCAATATATTAATTTAATTTATTTGATTAATTAATTATATATTATATAATTTATTATATATACATATATATTTATATACCTATAAATACACATACATATATGCATCTAAATTAATATATTAATTTATTTGATTAATTAATTATATATTATATAATTTATAATATATACATATATATTTATATACATATAAATACACATACATGTATGCATCTATATTAATATATTAATTAATTTATTTCATATTATATAATTAATATAAATTAATTAATTTATTAATTATAAAGTGACTTGTCTTCCTGTGAGCTTAAGGAAGGGGGGATGAGAGCTAGGTTGGGCTGTTACTGCTATTGCAGTATCTTGCTTCACATGGAACGTACACCAAGCATACACACAAACATTACTACAAAGGATGGTTCTCTATATAACAGAGGGAGAGGGATGAAAGAAAGAAATAAAAATTTAAAATCAAATAAAAGATATCAATAAAATGTGTTTTTTTAATTGTTATAAAAGAAAAGAAAGGAGCAGCTAAGTGGTACAGTGGATAAAGCACTGGCCCTGGAATCAGGAGGACCTAAGTTCAGAGCTGGCCTCAGACATTTAATAGCTATGTGACCCTAGGCAAATCACTTAGGCCTGATTACTTCCAAATAAAATGAATGAATGAATGAACAAATAAAAGGAAAAATATAAGCTCTAATCAAATTATAAATCCTTATTCTCTGGGATGAGCATACTGTGTTCTGATTCTCTGTTCTTTTTGCCTTTTTTTTTTTTGGAGGGCAGTTGGGGTTAAGTAACTTGCCCAAGGTTACACGGCTAGTTTTTTTGTGTGTGGGTGTTAAGTGTCTGAGGCCAGAACCGAATGCGGGTCCTCTTGACTCTGGGGCTGGAGCTTTACTCACTGCATCACCTAGCCACCCCTGATTCTCTGTTCTTACCAATACAATATTTAAAGTCCTAAATAAACATAGATTCTCAGAGGTAGAAGTAACCTTATACATGTCCAAATCTATCCAGGTTCAAAAAAATAAAGCAAGAAATATTTCTGAGCTATTAGAACTTTTAGAGGAAGAAATCACCCCTACTTCTATCCCCCAAACCTCGAAAAGTTGAAGGAGTTCATGTCAAAGGAGATCCCTCTAGTATGGTGTCAGACACAAGTTGCCAAACTATGGAACCCTAGACTCATTGCAAGGGTTCCACAAATCCATAAGCTCAAATAACCATCATAGTCAATAACTCAGTAATAATAAATCTCACACATTCGTATATGACTAGCTTTTCAAATGAATGGAGAAGTAGCATGCTATAGTGACTAGGGAGCCAATCTCAAAGCCAGAAAGACCTAAATTCTAGTCTTCCTCCTGATAAATACTAGCTGTGTGACATTGGCCAAGTCATCTAACTTGTCAATGATCTAGGCAGCTCTCTGGGACTGTAATTTGAAGAAAAGGTGCTGACTTCTATTGGGAAAGGGAGTCTCTTCACCCAGGAGTATCCTGCACCCAAAACATCACAGGTCTATTTCCTATGTCTGTGGAGATGCCACTATGATTATTAAAACACTATTCATTTAAAAGCAAATAATAATAATTCATCTTATGCCACTAGCCAATTGAAAGCTTGGGTAATCTCGTCCTTTTTCCCTTTCTTAGATCTATTTCTCAAACAAGATTTCATGGCTTGAGTCTTCTAAAGGTTTAAATGAACATTCTAAGACCAATGGGGTAGAGCTTTGGTATCAAACTCAAATATAAATGGATCCCTGCACACATTAATTTTAAAACCAGAAATCAACATTATTTATGTCATATTGTATTTTTATTGATTTTACTAAACATTTCCCAATCACATTTTAATCTGGTTCAGACTTGTTCCAGGGAGATTTTGAAGCAATCTAGTGGCCAAGAGTTTGATGCTTCTGGTATAGAACACTGGGTTTTCCTTTGACAGAGAAAAGTAAGGATCAGTAACTGGTGGGTATGGGCTCCATTTTCCATGTTAGTAAAATGTTAACTTACTTTGAGGTTGATTATGGAGCTGTATCAATTTGCACAGCTGATATGATATGTGTGTGAAATGTTCTTTCCATGCAGAAAAAATATCATTGACTTGGAAGATCTTCGATGTGCCAGGTTAACTCTTACAGGCCAGATGGTTTCTGTGTCTCCAGAAGAAGTGGAATTTGCTAAGCAAGCTGTGTTTTCAAGGTTCGTGCATGTTCTAATGTAGATTTGACCTGAAATATGTCATAATAATTTACTTTTCCTCCTGTTGATGAAGCAAGAAAGCTGACTTAGCAGAGGGGTAAGGATGGCAGAGAAGAAAATGGCAGTGAGGATGCTATGACCAAGCATGATGTTATCCCTGCATCATTATTAACGTGGCATACACTTTGTACTTAATAAAAAAAAAAAAAGCTTGAGAGACAGTTTCTAGGTAATTTATAATCAATTTACTAATTAGTCTGTTTAATAATAAATTAATGGTCAGTGGTTTCTCTCCATAACCAAAGACACCAAAGGAGACTCTGAAGCACCTTAAATCAGATGTGTACCCCTGACAAGTAAAACTCAACCTTGATTGGTGAACATTTAATGAGGAGGTGGGCTAAAAGTCTTCAGCTCCCCCTGCTGAGAACATAGCTTGATCATGAGACTCAGCATCCTTCAGCAATCTGGGCAGTGGAAGCCATTTCCATTCCAACCTCTCTGGCTGTTTTTCTCCTTTAAGAGCTGGGTCACCCTACACTCTAATGGAGAGAATCCAGGAGAAGGAGAAATGTCCCCCGGGGAAAATATCTAGCTGAGGCTGGCTTTTGTTTATGGACTAGATAAAAAGTAAAGGTTACCTTATAGTTACAGTCCTTCTAAAACTTCCTGACCTTTTCAGGAGTTGTGTCTTAATAGGAACAGAAGAAAAAGGATGGATCACAAATTAAAAATTAGTTATTAAATTAATAGAATAATATTAATTTCTCTCACCTCGTACCTCTGCTCTGTTGCCATTCATTGCCAACCAAACGCTGGGCACAATTGTTTCGAGGAATGAATGGTATATGAGGCCAAGAAACAATGAGCAAATACTACCTTTTTTGTATCCATTTTTGATATAGTAGGAAGACAGTAGATCAGAATCTTGCCTCTATGTAACCCTGAGCAAATTACTTCATTTTTATGGGTCTCAGTTTTCTCATCTGTAAAATGAGGAGAACTTGGTCAACTAGGTGGCTTAGTTGATAGAGGGTTAAATATAGGGCCAGGAAGATTTGCATTTGAATTCTGCCTCAGATATTTACTCACTTTGTGACCCTGGACAAGTGTTTTAACCTCTTCCAGCCTCAATTAATTCATCTATAAAATAAGGTTAAACATATTGGCCTCTAAGTTCTCTTCCAGTTTTAAATCTTGGGTCCTATGATGACTTCAAAGAAACCTTGGGCTGCCTGTTGCCACATGCTTGAGAGACTGGGTAGTACAATGGTAAGGATATTAAGAAAACCGGAGGACCTGGGTTTGCATCCTGGCAAAGCTGCTTCTTGTCTTATTAGACTGTGGGCCAGTCACTTAATCGCTCTAAGTCACCTATAAACTGGGGATATAAATGCTACACTCTGTACCTCACAGATGAGGAAAGCGCTTTGTCAATTGTAAAGCAAGTCTCCTGAAAATGTGAGCTCTGAGTCAAAAGAACAAACTGCCCCTGGACTTTGCTTTGAAATGAAAATGATGGATCTCTCTTATTCTTGTCAAAACATGTTGGATGTATTATTCAAACAGGTGAATGCAAATAGACCTGATTTTGGACAAGCCTGATATTTCCCAGGCTTACAATTAAAAAAAAAAATTCTATAGCCTCCATCATGATTCTCCTTTTCCTTTAATGATTTGCCTTTCTGGTGATCAAATTGTTCTCAGTTACCTGGCTGGCACTATTGTCCAGAATGAGCAGCCCCAACAGCACTGAACTTTAAGAATTATGTGGAGCAGGTCACAC
The DNA here is from genome assembly GCF_028583685.1 of Petaurus breviceps papuanus. Taxonomy (NCBI): domain Eukaryota; kingdom Metazoa; phylum Chordata; class Mammalia; order Diprotodontia; family Petauridae; genus Petaurus; species Petaurus breviceps. The sequence continues at coordinate 3,471,393 of NW_027186324.1, read as the reverse complement.
CCATATTACCTGGAACAGATGAATTTTGAGTCTTACAAATTAAACCTTTGCTCTAGGTACACTGGAGAAGCACTCATCCCTACCATACATGCCACATGAAATAGTAACATCCAGCAAATTTCTGAGAAAGGCTCACCTTTACAAGCCATATGAAGACTTGATTCAAATTCATAAGAGTAGGAGCAATTTCCCAGCTGATAAATGGTCCAAGGATATGAACAGGCCGTTCCCAAAGAAATAATTCCAAGTTGTCAATAGGCATTTTGAAAAAAATGCTCCAAATCACTAATCACGAATTACAAATTAAAGAAATTCTGATATTCTGCCTAATACCCCTTGGACTGGCAAAGCTGACAAAAAATAAAAGGAAAAAGAAAAACAGGCATATTTTTAAAAATTAAAAAAAAGAAAAATAGGCATATTGATCCATAGTTAGAGCTATGAATTGATCCAGTCATTCTGGAAAACAATTTGGAATTTTGTCTCAAAAGTTACTAAATTGTGCACCAGCTTTCACCCAGCATTATCTCTAGGAGGCCCCAAAGATTGAAGAAAGAGGAAAAGGGCCTATACATATGTGTATAGCAGCACTTTTTATGGGAACAAAGAATTGGAGACTGGGGAGGGGTGGGGTATGAGAATACTTTGAATAAAATATGACATATAAATTTAATGCAATACTATTTTGCTATAAAACATGTTTTAAAGAGATAGTTTTAGAGAAACCTGGGAAGACGTGTATGAGCCAGAGCAGAATTAAGTGAACACAACCAGGAAAAACAATTTATACAAAAATGAACATCTTTTAAAGATTTAAGAAATCTGATCAATTCAATGGCCAACCACCATAGAAGAAGATCAGTGATGAAGAATGTTATCCATCATGCCCAGACACTGAGGTGATGAATTCAAGATTCAGAGTTAGTCTTACATTTTTGGATATGACTCATGTGGGAATTTGTTTTGGTTAAGCATGTGTGTGTCTGTGTTTGTGTGTATGTGTATGTATGTACATATATGCACATATATAACATATATTTATTTAAACTAAGGTTTTTGTTTTGCCTTTCTTCTTCCTCAGTAGTGGGAAAGGGGATGTGAGAGAAAATAAATGCTTGTTAGTTGAAAAGAAAAGAAAAAAAAGTTACATCTGCCAGGCCCTAGGGATACAAAGACAAAAATTGCCCCTGACCCTAAAGTGTTTATATTCCTTCAGGAGAAATAACATGTGTGCATATAAGGAAATACAAAATATATGCAAGTAAAAAGAAACTTCTAGGTTGGAAGGAGGCACTAGCTGGGGCAGGGGAGGTCAGGAAAGGCACTTAATAAATGTTTGGTGAGGCCGAGATGGCGGAGTAGAAGCACAAACTTGACATGGGCTCCCTCTCCAATCACTTCCAATACATGTAAAAAATGACCCAAAACAAACTTTACAGCTACAGAACCCACAAAGTGAGAGACAGAAACAAACGTTCCTCTGAAGGAAGCCTGGCAGGCGGACAGAAAGGGACTATCACACCAAGCTGGGAGCTGGGCGCAGTCCAGCGTGAGCCTCGGGTTCCAGCCCCAGGGCAGCCGCAACCAGCAGCTTCCAGAGCAGACTTCAGGAGAGTGAATCATCAGTAACTGTGGTGGTTTTCACACTTCTCAACCCATAAATGCCAAAGACAAAGTAAAAGGTCAGTGTAGAACTCTGTTGGAACAAGGGGAGACTGAAGAGCATGGTCTGGCCCCTGCCCCTGGGGCAAGAAGCAAAGGGAGGCATGGCAACCATGCAGCCACCACCAAGTGGCTGCTTTCAGAGCTCCTGGCCTGCAAATCATAGGGGGACCAAGCAACTATTCAGAGGGGAATTGCTCTTGCTTTAACCTGCTTGGATTGCAGTCTTGGGTGGTGGTCCTGGGGTGTGTGACCAGTGAGCCAGAGCTTATGGGGGCTGTAGAGAGGGCACCATACTAATAGCTCCAGCAGCTGCTAAAACCCCAGTCATGGGGGACATAGTTCTCTCCTTTCTGGAAGCAGAGTTCTACCATGGCAAAGAGCTCAAAAGTCAAGTAATTGGCTGGCAATATGAGCAAGCAATGGAAGCACAAACAGACCACAGAATCCTTTATGGAGGATAAAAAAAGATCAAGGCATGGAGTGGAAGGAAGACAGCAAAGTCAAAACTCCTGCATCAAAAACCTCCAAGAAAAATATGAATTGGTTACAGGCCATGGAGGAACTCAAGAAGGATTTTGAAAATCAAGTTAGAGAAGTGGAGGAAAATTGGGAAGAGAAATGAGAATAATGCAAGAAAATCATGAAAAGCAAGTCAACAAAAGGTTGCTAAAGGAGACCCAAAAATACACTGAAGAAAATAACACTTTAAAAAATAGACTAACTCAAATGGCAAGAGAGGCCCAAAAAGCCAATGAGGAGAAGAATGCCTTAAAAAGCTGAATTTGCCAGATGGCAAAGGAATTTCAAAAACTCACTAAAGAGAATAATTCCTTCAAAATTAGATTGGAGCAATTGGAAACTAATGACTTTATGAGAAATCAAGATACTATAAAACAGATCCAAACAAATGAAAAAATAGAAGGCAATGTGAAATATCTCATCAGAAAAACCACTGACCTGGAAAATAGATCCAGGAGGGATAATTTTAAAATTATTGGACTAACTGAAAGCCATGATCAAAAAAAGAGTCTAGACACCATCTTTCAAGAAATTCTCAAGAAAAATTGCCCTGATATTCTAAAACCAGAGGGAAAAATAGAAATGGAAAGAATTCACCAATTGCCTCTTGAAAAAGATCCCAAAAAGAAAACTCCTAGAAATATTATAGCTAAATTCCAGAGTTCCCAGGTCAAGGAGAAAATACTGCAAGCATAAGGAAGAAACAATTTGAGTACTGTGGAAACACAATCAGGATAACACAAGACCTAGCAGCTACTACATTAAGGGATCAAAGGGCTTGGAATATGATATTCTTCTGGAGGTCCGACTAAAACCAAGAATCGCTTACCCAGCAAAACTGAGTATAATGCTTCAGAGGAAAATATGGCTATTCAATGAAATAGAGGATTTTCAAGCATTCTTGATGAAAAAATCAGAGCTGAACAGAAAATTTGACTTTCAAAAAAAAAGAAGCAAGAAAAGCATGAGAAGGTAAACAGGAAAAAGAAATTATAAAGAATTTATTAAAGTTGAACTATTTACATTCCTACATGGAAATATAATAATTGTAACTCATAAGACTTTTCTCAGTATGAGGATAGTTGAAGGGAATATATGTGTGTGTGTGTGTATAGATAGATAGATAGATAGATAGATAGATAGATAGATAGATAGATAGATAGATAGAGATAGATATAGATATATACATATGTGTATGTATAGAAGGGTGTATGTATATATAAATGTGTATGTGAGTGTGAGCATATGTATGTTCATGTATACATAGAGGGCACAGGATGAGTTGAATATGAAGGGATGATATCTAAAAAATAAAATTGAGAGGTGAGAGAGTAATTTATTGGGAGAAGGAGAAAGGGGGAGATAGATTAGGGTAAATTATCTCATATAAAAGAGGCAAGAGAAAACTATTACAATGGAGGGGAGGAGAATGAAGGTGAAAGGGAATGGGACAACCTGATTCTCATTGAATTTGGCTGAAGGAGGGAATAACATACAATAGGGTATCTTACCCTACAGAAAAATAGGGGGGTAGAGGATAAGAGGGGGGATGATAGAAGGGAGGGCAGATTGGGAGAGAGGGTAGTTAAAAGCAAACACTTTTGAAAAGGGATAAGGTCAAAGGAGAAAATAAAATAAGTGGGGGCGGGATAGGATGGAGGGAAATATAGTTAGTCTTTCACAATATAACTACTATGGAAATTATTTGGGCAACTACATATGTATAACCTATATTGAATTGCTTATCTTCCCAGTGGGGGTGAGTGAGGAGGGAAGAAGGGGAAAAAATCTGGAACTCAAAGTTTTAAAAACAAATGTTTTAAAATATGTTTTTTACATGCAACTAAGAAATGAGATATACAGGTACTGGGGTATAGAAACCCATGTTGCCCTACTAGAAAGTTATGGGGGTGATTGGGGAGGATATAAGAGAGAACAGATTGGGGGAAGGGGTATTCAGTAGGCTTGCAATTTTGGTGTGGGAGGTAGGGAAAAGACAGGGAGAAAAAAATCGTAACTCAAAATCTTGTGGAAATGAAATATTGAAAACTAAAAATTAATTAATTAATTAAAAAAAATAAACGTGTGGTGAATTGATCTGAAGGTTTACTAAAATGGAAAGATTTTGAATAGGAACCTTGAAACAAAGTAGGTCTATCCTTATGTCATAGGCCTAGCAGAAAGGGTTATCGGCAGAAGTTGACTAATGACTGATCAATTTTTTCAGCCACATTTTCTTTCATGAAGACTATCTCTTAAGGCATAGAGGGCTTACAAACCTCATCAGCAAAGGGAATACCCACACTGATGAAATCGTAGGTGCTTGAAATGCTAAAATAAGTGATCAGTAAACAATAAACATGCCTGCTTAATTGGTTCATTGTTTAAATTCCAGTTTATAATCAAGTATATGCTTTTTAAAGAAATAGGCAAATTGGTCAGAATTCTGATGTCTTCCAAAGTTCTTTCCCCCACATGTCTAGAGATAAAGATCGAGACATACTTTCTTAGACCTGGCCCAATGTCTTGTTTTCTTCTGCTTGACTTTATGTATTTGTTATATAAGGGAGGGTTTCTATTTGTGGGTGGGGAGGAAATGTGGATTAGTGGGTAGTAATAGAAATGAATATAGAAAGAGCATTAATAAAACATTTATAAGGTACAAAAGAAAAAAGGAAGTATAGAACGGGGATACAAATAAGACCCAGAGATAGACAGTTAGATAATAGGTGAATAGAGAGATAGAGAGTTGCATAGATTTGAATTTTTAAAAAGCATTACTAAAACATCTTTAAAAGGACAAAGGGAAAAAAAGAAGTATAGAAAAGAGACACAAATGTAAATAGATGGCTATATGTTTAAAAAAAAAAACTCTACTAACGGAGGATCATAGTTTCCTATGCAATCTCTTTGCCTTTGTATCCTGAAATATTTGTGTATGATGATTAAATTCACAATTCAAAAGAAAATTCAAAAACATTTTAAGGAGAAATAGTTGTGCCTTGGTATCTTCTTTTGTTCTTACAGGCATCCAGTGATGAGGAAGTGGCCCCGTCATTATGAGTGGTTTTTCATGAAAATGAATGTCGAAAACGTGTGGCTGCAGAACTGGCACGGAGGGGTGTCCAACATTGCAACAGAAGACTATTTCAGAGAAGTTCCGAGTAAAGCTTGAGGAAGCCTTGAGATAGACCTTCATAGCTCCCATCTTTGCTTTTAAAAAGGCAGTTGTTCAAAATTATGCCAGCCGGTCAATAGTTGGACAGGTTCTCTTTTCAGAAAGGTTCCCAACAGACTCTGACTGTGAACCACTGGGTTAAAAAGAGAGGTGAAGATGGCCATTTCCAAATTGTGGATTTCCATGGATGTACTAGATGGCTTTTGTTTAAGATCACTTTAGGTGACTTAGATCCTTTAGGTCACTTTAGGGCCATTCATTTGGAACTTCTTGGTGTGCATCAAAAAGATGACATAGTATGTGTTGAAACAGTTGGATTCCATTCTGTAACAAAACAGATTACTCATGTGAGAACAATGTGACTGCATTATATTGTGAAAAATGCTTTTTTTTCTTGCTTTGCCAAAAGCATTGTCTAACTATTCTAAGTTTGATACAACTATAAAGGGTTCAAATTAATATCATATAGCCATATGTGTTTTCTAATAGTATGGAGAAAAACCTTTGAAGGATGGTGGAGCATTTGGCCATGAATTGTGAATTATGCTCCCAGATTACAAGCATATTACCAAATCACCTGGTTACGATTTAAGACCAATTACATAACTTTCCCCCCCTCCCACCCCATAACATGAGCAACAGTGTGACAACTTGCAGTTATGTACTTATTCTTAGTCTAAGTAAGCTGAATATGATAGTACAATAAACAGGATGGCTTGTTATAATGAACAGTTTGGGTAAAGAATACTCAATGCTTTTGTCTGCCATTCTTTAGCTAACCCCAGAAGCAGTTCTGTTTAAGGGGGGGCAAAAAAAAAGGAGTGGAAGGAAGCTTTTCTTACCTAATGTTCATATCGTCCCTGTTAAGAGAGAAAGGAACAGAAACTCAGAACTGGAACGGACCTCAGAGGACCTAGGCCTGACCCTTACCTGTATAGAAATCCCTTCTATAACATTTCCTAACAAATGGTCCTCTGATCTCCTTTTGAAGAGCTCCAGGGCTGGAGATAGATATCACTACCTCCAGAGGCAGCTCATTCCACTGTGGGTCAGCTCCAATCGTTAGGAAGTTTTTCCTTTATATATCTGCCTCTCTGAAACTTTCATCCGTTGTTCTTGGTTCTGTCCAATGGGGCCAAGCAAAACGTTTCTAATCCTAATTTCTCTGTCACATGAAGATTCTTTAGCTATTTGAAGATAGCTATCATGTTCTTCTAGAAAAAAAAATCCCTTTTTTTAATGGCCTAAATGGCTTCGTTTTTTTTTACTAGAATAAGAAGAGATGAGGGGGTAAGTCCTATACAAATAGGACAAAACACAAGTCCTACACAAAAAAAAAAACCCGGCAAAACAGCTATTGAAGAGAATTATTGATTGGAATCACATTTGCTATAACCTTTACTTCAAAAATGTGTTTCTGAGACATGATCCTTATTAAGCTTTTTAATATGTCTGAGGGAACATTTACAAAGTCTGATATGGTTTCTCAAAATTTGTTGCACAATGTGCAGCCAGATTATTTGGCCTAAGAAACAGTAAGAAGACAAAATTTCCCGGTCTATTTCATCTTTCATGTCTTGATTTCTAAGTTCTGAAGTCTAAATGAGTAATTCTAAAGGATTATTTTAGTTGCTCTGTTAATATCTTTAGGGGCCCAAACAAAGTTGAGTATTCATTGCACACATATTAATGTAAATCTAGTTTTAACAAAAGCCTCTTTTATTTGAATGGTTTTCTAGCACCACTTCTGACAGATCTATAATTAAATTCACTAAAATAGCTATAAATACCCAACTTTCTTATTCTTGAAAGATGGTTGTTAATCTTCATTTATTAAATCTTTGTGTGGGTGTGTGTTGATAATGTTAAATGTTTTTTTAATGAAGATTTACCTTCTCTCCCTCACACTTTGCTTTTCTGTTGTGAAAACAAGAAAAAAAATCCCATTACAAACATGTATAGGTAAATAAAACAAATTTCCTCATTGGCCATGTCCAACACACACACACACACACACACACACAAACATTTTATATATATATATATATATATATATATATATATATATATACATATGTATACACACACATGCATACATTTGTACATATATGAACATAAACTGGGTAGTCTGTTTCATCATGAGTTCTCTGGATTTGTGGTTAGTCATTTTGTCTATCAGAATTCTTAAGACTTTCAAAGTTTTTCATTTTCATATGCTGTTGTTATTATAAAAAGTGTTTTCCTGGTTGCACTCACTTCACTCTGCATCAGTTCATACAAAACTTCCCAGGTTTTTCCTAAACCAACATTTCTTACAGCACAATGGTATTCTATCACATTCATACACCATTGTTCAGCCAGTCCCCAGTGAATAGGCACCTCCCCACACACATTCCAATTCTTTGCTATGGAAACAGAGCTTAGATGCATCTTTTATAACACAAAATTCATCACTATGTACAAGAAATGTAAACTACAAAAAAAGAAAGAGAATTGAGATTAAATAATGTATTATGCTAAGCAAAACTAAGTCACATGGAGAATTTCATTTATCCAAATGAATTTTTAAGATCACTGGATGGGACTTATAGAAATTCTCTCATAATAATAATAATAATAGTAATACACATAAGCAGCAGTTTACATGCTGATTCATTCTGATGTAGATTTATTAAAGGACAGCTTACCAAAGGGGGTCTAGCAATTAAGGATTGAGGAGCGTTATCAATATGCTTTTCTATGGCATTTCATCTTTTTGGTCTTCTATTATTAATTTGGTTCATTTTTCTCTCACAACAAACTAGCACATGAAGTAGATTGGTGGTCCTGCCCCCATTTTTACAAATATGAAAGGTGAAGTTAATTGTGAATCATTTTTGGAAACAAAGTTAGCATCACATCCCAAGAAACTAATGGAGTAATAAATTCCATGAACTGTGATTCCTCCTGACATAGACTTATAGATTGTAACTCCATAAACTGCAATTGCAGCAATATTCAAACAGCCTTCTGGATAGATGTGGCATGATCCTTTTAATAATGAATCATCAATTTTTTTTCAATCAGTAAAATTTCATTTTCTCTTCCTCCCATACCCATTGCAATTGAGAATGAAAGAAAAATTAAACCCCAGTTATAAATATATATTGTCAAATAAAACAAATTTCTACATTGGTCATGTCTAAGAGGAAAAAAAATTTGTTACACATATACACAAAGACATAATCACTGATCGAAGGACATATACATTTATGTATATGCACCTATATGTATATGTATATACATTTTTAGACTGGAAAAACTCAGAGTACAGAATGAAACATCTCAAACATATACATATATGCATATATAGAGAGATAGAGAGATAGAGAGATAGTTATAGATTAGAAATGAAAAAACTTATAGACTGTATGTATGTGTATGTGTGTGTGTGTATATATATATATATATTATTGTTGTTCAGTCATTCAATCGTGTCCAACTCCATGTAATTCCATGAACTTTTGTCCATGGATTTTCTTGGCAAAGAAGCCGAAGTGGTTTGCCATTTCATTCTCCCATGCGTTCCCATTTTACAGATGACGAATTAAAATAGGGGGTAAGTGACTTCCTCAGGGTCATACAGCTAGCAAATATCTGAGGTTGGATTTGAACTTCATACACCTTAACTTACTCAGACATTCCCCAATTGATGAACAGGTCCTCAGATTCTCGTTCTTTGCCACATCAGAAAAGGCTATAAATACATTCACTTGTGTCTCTTTAGTTAGAGTTTGTTTTGCTTAGGAGTAATCCCTCCCTAGGGCTACACTCCTCCTTACACTTCCTCTTCCATTTTCCTGTTGAGGGAAATGCATTTCTGTACCCAACTGTGCGTTTGTGTGTTCTTTCCACCAGTTCAGATAAAAGTTCAAGTATAAGTTGTTCCCCACCATTCCTCCTTGCCTGTATGTATTTCTACTTACATACCCCAAATATGTGATATAATTTTCCCTAGCATTCCTTTCCATTACCCCTAGTGTATTCCTCTTTCCCTCCCTTTCCATTCTTCTTAAGACTATCGATGCATGAAAGAACCACTCCCAGGCCTTTTGTTTAATTTGACTCTGTGGCCTATGATGATTATAGGGTTCAAAGGGGACACATGTATTATTTCCCCATATTTAATGGAAGCAGTTTATTCTTGTTTAGTCCCTTATGACTAAACATGTTTATTTTTTATGTTCCTCTTAACTCATATTTGAGCTTCAAAGTTCCTATACAGCTTTGATCTTTTCATCAGGAAAGCTTGGAAGTCTTTTTAAAGGTTCCTCCCTATTCTCTACTCCCCCATATGACTACTCTCATTTTTCCTGGGTAAGTTATTCTTGGCTATAAGCATACATATTTTGACTTCTGGAATATTGTATTCCAAGCTCTCCTCTCATTTATAGCAGTGACTGCTAAATTGTTAACGTTTCTGACAATGACTCTTGAGTACTTAAATTCTTTCTGGATGCTTGCAGTATTTTTTTTTCTTCAACCTGGAAGCTCTGAATTTTTGCTATGTATTTGCTATATATTCTTTGAAGTTGTCTTTTGAGGGTTTCTTTCAGGAAATGACCAGAGGATCCTTTCTATTTCCACTTTGCCCTCTGACTCTAAAAGATCTGGGTAGTTTTATTATATAATTTCTTGAAATATGAAGTCTAGACCTTTTTTTTAGGCAAGGCATTCAGGCATTCTAGAGATTCTCATTTTTTTTCCTCCTTGATATGTTGTCCAAGTCAGTTTTGTTGTTGTTGTTGCTGTTATAAGACATTTTACACTTTCTTCTAATTTTTTTTTCAGGCTTTGAAGTTGGTTTTAATATTTCTGGTTGTTTCATTGAGTCTTTGGCTTCTCTGTTCCATTATAATGTTTAGTGATCTTGTTGCTTGGTCAAGGTTTTGTACCTCTTGTGACAAGCGGTTATTTCCCTTTCCAATTTTGTCTTTTATAATTCTCATTTCTTTTTCCATTTTGTCCTGTAGGGCTTTCTTTTCATTTACAAAAACATCTAAACTTTTTAGAAAACTCCTCATTTCTTCTAGGAATTCTAGCTAAGTTTGTATACAAGCTGAGTTTTTCTTTGAGGCTTTGCTTGTAAATATTTTGTAGTCATTTTCTTCTGGGTTTGTGTCTTGAGCATTCCTCTCATCATAATAAGCTTTTTATGGTGGGATTTGTTTTCTCATTCTTCTTGCCTGCTTTCTGACTTGCCTACTTCCTGAGCACTTATGGAGGGAGGTCTAGGCAGGTCCTGTTGCTGCTTTCTTGGGGTATTGAGTGTCGTATTATTCCAGGATCCCAGGAACAGCTCAATCTAGGGACTTGCAAGCTATTGAGTGCTCCCAAGCTGGTCTAATCCAGGGACTAAGTGTAATTGCTATCCCATGATCTGAGTTCTGCATGTTCCTGGCCTTGGGTCTGAGCAACAGAAGACTGCTGCTCAACTCAGCTCCTGTTAACTGTGAAACTCTGTTGGCTCAGTGACAAAACTGCAGGCTCCCTTTGAGTTTGGGGTTCCTGCTATTGTTCTTCCTCTGCAGGCTTCAGGCTGAGATAAAGGTTGGAAATGAGACCCTACTCTGCTCCTGGAGTCTGAGACACACCTCTGCTACTTGGCTTTGAATTTAATTCTCTACAGGTAGAACACTCAGGACATGCAAATGCTCCTTACCATAGAACACTAGCCCTGGGTGCAGGTTCCCCCCTCAGAATTCCCTTGGATTTGTGATCCAAAATTGGGTTATGAGTGACAAAGCTTCCAAATGGCATCTGCATGAGTCTGGGACCTCATCTTGGGCCAGCACACAACCTCTCCCTATGTTGTAGCATTCTGCGTGGGCATGCTCCAGGCCACACCATCCTCAGTGTCTGGGGACCTCTCTCTATCTCCCTGTGCCACCTTGGTCCTGAGAAATGACTCTGATTTTTTTTTTCTTTAATTTCCCCATCAGTAGTTGGTCTGGTATGTTTTTTAGATCTGTTTGGGAAAATTTGGCTGAGGGTGGAGAGGAGGTGACCCTCACTTTGCTTTTTCCTTGTTACTACAGCATCTTGGCTCTGCCCTCCACAGATTAGCTTTAAACTGTGGGCATAGGTTTTGATTACTGATTAATATCAATTGTCTGTGAAAATTACATGAAACCAAATCCAAACAGGTTGAATAACTGCAAATAATCCTATGCCGTGCTCCATGTCCCAGAGTAGTCTGGCTATACCAAACCTGAATTTAGGATTTAAGGCCAGGCTTCAGGTCTAGGCACAGTTAGGTCTGCTAGAACACTTGTTTTGAAAATTCAAATCTTTTTCCAGCACTATTGACATATTAGATAATGGTTTCTTGAGAGACAACAAGGAGACAATGAGCCACACCCATATACATTTTCTATTACTACTTTCCATCTTATTTCAGAGAACCCTTCTTCTTTTTCCCAATAACTCACAAGCATCAACTCTTACATGGTTCAATTCCACAATTCCTTCAGGTTTTTTCAAAGTAAAGTGTGATATTTATTGTATCTCCTCTGATGCATTAGGAACTGTGAATAGAGGAGGGCTGATTCAAACCTATGCATCTACCCCACCCCATCCCACAGGCCCAGGCTGTGGACTTTGCCAGTCTATCCAGGCCCAGCAGGAGCTCTAGGCCATGGAAGTGACCACTATTTGACCACTATGTCTTAATCACTTAGTATGTATAAAACTGTGCTACCATTTTCATTTGGTTCCGATATTTGTTTATATATTACTGACAAAGTTTTTGAGTGCTGTGCTCCTAATCCCATTTTCTCCATAAACCCTATGGTTTTTGTTGTTTAATTTTGCATAGTAATTTTTAGGAAAGTATATTATAGCAGAATTATCTGTTCTACTGACTCTCTTAGTTCCTAGATAGATGTTAACTATAAAGAGACCTTATCTTAAATCAGGCAAAATCTAGTATGCCCTTTTATGCACAATAGAGACAATAGCAGAACGTGCTTTGGTCATAGCAGGAGCAAAAAGCAAATTCAATAGTATTTTCTTTTTTCACCATTAAAATGCTTAGCAGGGAAAAGTGATGATGTGCTTTTTCCTATTTTCCACCCAAAAATATGTTTTCAATTTTTATTTTATGATCATGTTTAATGAAATTACAAGACCATAAATTCATAAATTTAGATGTAAGAGGGATCTTAGAGGCAACTATTAAGAATCTTATCAAATAGTCTATAATCTATCATGCATTTCTCAATGTCAGGACACTAAACAAGAGCAGGAATATTTCTTTACACAATGAGAAATATGTAAGCGTAATGCCAAGCAGAAGTAGCTTCCAAGGTTCAGAGCGACAAATTAAGGCAAAACATTCACAGAACAGAGAAAATCAAAATACAGCATTCACCAAGTGTAATTCAATAATTTCCAAGTACTACTCCACCCCTGGTCAATACATTCATTTAGTCAATCACAAAGTATCTCTTCTCAAATGGAGATTAGTTTCCAATCATAAACAAAGTATATTCATTTGGTCAGTCACAGAGCACAAAAAAGTCAAAAGTTCCCCACCCCTGGATCACAATTGAATTACAATTATCATCAGTTAAGGCCAAGCACCTTCTCAAAAGGGGCAACAGAGAGCACAAAGGTCATCTACCCCTGAGCTACAGCAAGGTTAAGATATCATCACAATATTTAATACCCAAAGAGAGGTCTTTTCTTCATCTTGACCCAAGGCAAGTTCTCAGCAATCTCTGTTCCTGGGGAGACAAAGCTTAACAAAGCCACAAGATACATTGCCAGTGTCCTCATCAATTCACTCTCTGTCTGCAGAACAGTCTCAGGACTTCTGAAAACATCAGCAAAACCCTTTCCAGGGCTTCTGAACCTACAGCAAGGTTCCAGGATGTCTGCAACAGCAGCACTGTCCTTTACCAGCAGACGAATCTGGCAAAACAACATCAAAACAGACAGACAAAATACCAGCATCACAGCCATGTCTCTTCGGTCCTTGACAGTTCCAGGTGGCAGCACTCAAAAGTCCTGGGCAGCTCCAACTGGCCCTCAGCAATCCTCTCCACCTCTCTGCCTCCACAATGCTGCTTCCAAAATTTCTTCTGGCCTCTCTCTCTACTTGGGCCTTCTCTCTGCTTGTGCCTCTCTAAATCCACGGCACCAGCTCCTCCCAGTTCAGCTCTCTCTCTTCCCATCAATAAGTCCATCCCACAAGTGGGATTCACAAGCTCTGGGTTTCAACACTCAGCCAGAAAACCAAGACAATATAGGCAGATCTTTAAATTCCATTACTATTACAGTAACTTTTTATCAGAGTGGTAAGTTAATGTTGTACCTGGCCCCATTCTTTCCCATCCCCCAATCAGCCCTCCTTCACAGAAGTGGGCAGACTGCCAGGTTTAGCTCTGCCCTCCCCCAGCCAGCTCTCCTTCACGGAGGTGGGCGGGCTGCTGGGTTTAGCTTTGCCCAGGGAGACTTGGCACAGGTGGGAGTTTCAAAATGTACTGACCAGTCACTGCAAGTTCCTGATTACGGAATACTTAACCATTGGCCACGTGGTATACCTTTAAAAGCTGAGGCTTTGCCTGGGATCGCTGCTGTACAATTTGAGGAGGGGCCCGTTAGCCAACATGGCCAAAAAAGGGTTCAATTCTAAATTTTTACTTGGGTCTTGCTCGTGTTTTGGGTACAACATTACGACTTTCTACTGATTTTTATAAAGACTTTGGTCCATACTCATTTTTCTCTGAAAGTTCTTAGAGCTCTTTCAAATCTTCAGAACATCTGAATAATCAAGCTAAGAATAACCCTCTTCCAAAATGATGGCAAATATCCCTGAACTTTATGTATTTAGTATAATGCTCATTTGTGAGCTATTTCACATTTTGAACATTGTACATGAAAATTGTATATGAAAAAAAAAACCATACTCTAGATCAGGGTGGGGAGCCTGTGGCCTCAAGGCCATTATGACCCTCTAGGTCCTTTGACTGAATTCAAACTTCACAGAACTAATCCCCTTAAAAAAAGGATTTGTTCTGCAAAATCTGGACTCAGTCAGAAGGGCTCACCCAAGGAACTAGAAGGCCACATGTGGCCTCAAGATCACAGCCCCTTCCCCCAGCCCCATGACCATACTTGGTGCAGCTACTTGTGCTTATTTTGTACTTAATTTTAATATGTAACAGCTATTCTTTACTTGTGGGTATCCAAAAAATGTGGTGGCCAGTATTTGGCCCTCAGGCTATAGAGCTCCCTGATCTCTGCTCTAGATTTCAAGTCGAAATTCATTTAAATTATTTTTTTCCAGAAAGTGTATTACGTGATCAATAACGTATTTTACCATCAACCTTGATTCTCAAAGAAGCTCAAAAAATAATGCATTTCACCCATTTAATGTGATTGCTGTAACAGCAAACTAATTATCATAAAATTTGAGTTGTAATGAAGCTGTGGTTTATTTGTATAGTGTAAATGCATGTAGATCTTAAACTGCATGCAAATATAGGTCTAATTATATAACCAAAGAATATTTTATTTCTAATATAGTTTTCATTATTCAAATAGGTAAAATTATGCTATATGTGTTCTATTCACCTAGTATATGTTGCAAAACAAAGTCATGTGATTTCTAAAGAAAAGAAATGTTATCTTAAAAGGAATCAATAATTACGTTGCAGAAAAGAAATAAAAATTCAGTAAGAAATTTCTACCTGTGAAAAGCTTGGTTTTCATGGGATTTCTGCCCCCCCCCAAAAAAATGGTATGACTGAGTACACTAAACTTAATAATCTTTGGAAATGCAGAAACCAGTGTTCTTGTTTCCCTGACCCTCCCCTAAAGTACAACTACAAAACAGGAATGAGTTATCTGTCACTATCTCTTATAGAATGAGAAAATAGCAATTCAGGAAGTTAAGTGCATGACCAGTCTGTGTTGGTGTCTAAGGAATCAGATCACAGTCTAGCAGTCTACTTACTCCTCAGTCCAGAGACTAAGTTGCCCCTCAACAAAACTTGCTCAAAACTCACCACCATAAAAGTCATACCTTATAAGGGAACAGTAGCATAGGTTCCAGAGCATGAGTAGAGGAATGTCTCGGAACACTATGGCTAGCTTTGCTCATTACCTGAAATTTACCTGAGTATCCCCATTCGTCGCTAGAAGTTTGACATCCCATCTGCTCTGCTTTATAAGAATTTTTTCAGGTGTGTTCACATAATTTTTTCAGTTGAATTGGGAACTCCAATATTCACAACAGAAAAGTATATTAATGTGCATTATCACTGATACTAGGATTTGGAACTATGTATAAGTGCTTCTACCAGACAACAGAATTTGGAAAATTATATATATATAAAGATTAGGTTTGGGCTAATGTCTAGGTACAGGGGTAGGGAACCTGTGGCCCTAAGGACACATGGGGCCCTCTAGATCCTCAAATGTGTCCCTTTTACTGAATCCAAACTTCGCCATAAAAGGATGTGAAGTTTGGATTCAGTCAAAGAGCCACACTTGAGGACCTAGAGGACCACATGTGGCCTTGAGGCCACAGGTTCCCCACCCCTGACCAGGGTTTCTCCAAAGTCAATGTACAACAATTTTTTGTTTCTTCTACACAGTGAAATGCTTAATACATACCAGGCCTACAGGTATGCATTGACAAAAAGACTTAAAACAGAATTCAGTAGCTTATGATTATTATTATACTTTCGCAAGAGGTTGAGACTTAAACATCAGAACATGAAGGAGACTGCTGAATAGATATGTTTTATTATACCTCAGTTCTGAACTGTACAAATAAAATCCTTCAAGTATATGTCTTCTGGCAAGCAGGGTCGAGCTCCTTCTACTGACAGAGGTATACTTTCCAATGTAGTAACTAGCCCTACTGCTAGTCATCTCTGACCCAAGTTTTACAACTCTCAAACTTGCCACCAGGACTAGATGCATACACTAAGGGTTTCTATTCATCACCATACTAAAGAAAAAAAGGTCATATAAAGCACAAAATATATCTAGGGACCCCGAGACCGAGGCTCAATTCTCCTAACCAAGTACCTGCTCTGTCATCACATAGGAGCACTCAATATGTGTGGCCTGGATGGGGAGAAAGGTACCCAGCATGGGAAAAGTTCAAATAATCTTGATGCATTCTGCAGCCAGAAAGAGACCAAAAAAGATCCTCTGAATCATCAGCTCTTCTTGTTCAGCAGCCAATAAGGGGATTACTTGGTCATCCACTAAACTTCGATGCTCTGCCTTTAACTTCATTACCACTCTTACATACAAAATGACTACAATAATGTAAATCAAAACAACTCTAAAAAGCATCCAAACTCAAAATTAAATGCAATGATTAATCTTGGTTCCAGAGGAGAGAGGATAAAATACGCTTCACTCCTTTCAATAGAGATAAGAAATTATGGGCACGTGGGCACAGAATGTCATATGTATTGTCAGACTGAGCCTTCTGTTAGCTGTTTTTATTAGTTTTCTTTGTTGCAAGGATCGGTCTGCTAGAAGTGACTGACAATAATGACAATTCTAATGATAATTATTTTGATGATAGCTAGCATTTATAAAGTGTGTACTATGTGCCAGGCACTATGAGAAGTGCCACATGATTATTCTCTTATTTGATTTTCACAACACCTCTCTGAACCTCTTTCCTCATTTTGGGAATGAGTAAGTAGGCCTACAAGACCACTAATATTCCTTCCTCTATTAAGCTATTATTCTACAGTTATCCCTTCCACATTATGACTTTCCCTACTGCAATTTCAATATATCATGGGTAGGTATAAGAAATTCAATGGGTGTTTTTGAGGAGGTTTGCAGAAGCCACAGACAATGTGGGAAGACCAGCAAATAAAACAGCTTCTGACCAAAGACTTAACCCAGATTTTACAATAAAGTACTATAAACACCCCATAAAAGAAAAAAAAATTCAGACTTCTTTTCTGGGTTGAAAAGGCAAAAAAATTTTATGCTGATATTCCAGATCAAGAGAGTGCCCTAATTCCTGAGATGAGGAAGAGATAACTGTATGATTAATCAGATTTCACTATCAAAAGAAAATGCCCTCGACAGACATTTTACCTCAATGGGTCCGGTTTTCTCCTATAGCTGGAGGGGTGGGTTAGAGGGTTACAAGGTCCCTTCAGGCTCTAAATCTTTTGTTTTATTATTTTAAAGGGTAGTAGATGGGCCGTGCCATTCATCCATTGCTGGTGCTTGTGATGCTATGCTATAATTACTTATTAACAAAGCAGATTGGGAAATTGAGTTTTTCAGAGTTATTGCGGGTAACTGTTACATGATGGGTCTCCAGCCCCACGTCTGCATCAGGGCTTATCCATCACCTTGGTCAGGAAATTGTCACAACTCAAGGGCACAGGACAAGGTCAGTGCATTCCAAATAGATTATCCTATCGTGTAAGATTCTGATCTGCCTTGAAACAAATTGCTTGTTTGTGTCTCCAGAGGCTTTATAAGACTTTTTGTCAAAGTGACTTGTTTTAAAAGCACACAGCATGGACTCTAGCTGCCCTTTCGTTATCTTCTTCTGCCCATCACCAATTCCATGAAGTCTCCGGCTCCTCTCTCTCTTGGGCTATTTCCATTTGAGCTCACTAACTCTCCTGGCTTTCTTAACACACTCAGTTGAGTGCTGACTGGGAACAGCTCCTGCACAGTCACTGCACCCCCTTGTGGCTTCATTCCCGCACTTCATCTCCTCCAGAATCTGAGCTTGGGAGAAATCAATTTGGAAGTCAGGCCACCAGACTTGTAGTCCTGGCTAAGCCAAGGATTTACTGTGTGACCTGGAGCAAACTAATTTACGTCTTATTCTAAATTATTTGGTAA
Source organism: Petaurus breviceps papuanus (assembly GCF_028583685.1). Lineage (NCBI taxonomy): Eukaryota > Metazoa > Chordata > Mammalia > Diprotodontia > Petauridae > Petaurus > Petaurus breviceps. Next base: position 3,453,140 of record NW_027186324.1, on the reverse strand, counting down.
AGACTCTATAAGTTGTAGAAGTTCAGAGGCTTTTTCCTCATTCTTTCAGTAAAGAAGTTGGATTAAATTATTTCTTAGATCTGTGGACCTATGAAATTCAAGTTCTATTGATGGTGCCACAATCTTCCATATGACAGAGGCTAGAAAACCTTTGGGCTATATTTGACTCTCCCCTTTCCCATATCCTTCATTCTCAATAAGTTGCAAAGACTTGTGCATGTATAACATATCAAATTGCTTGCTTTTTCAGTGGGGAGTCGGTGTGGGGAGGAGGGGAAAGAGGGAGAGAGAGAATTTGGAACTCAAAAAAATGTATTTGGAGGGAAAAATAGGGCAATTGGGGTTAAGTGACTTGTCCAAGGTCACACGGCTAGTTTTTTTGGTTGTTGTGTGTGTTAAGTGACTGAGGCTGCATTTGAACTCAGGTCCTCCTGACTCCAGGGCTAGTGCTCTATTCACTGTGCGACCTAGCTGCCCCTCAAATTAAAAAAATATATATACTAAAAATTGTTTTTACATGTAATTGGGGGGAAATATTAAATTAAAAAAATAAAAGCAGTAAGACATATCAAAAAAGTTGCTAAGATCTGTCAATTCTACTTCAAAAATATTTCTCAGATTTGACTATCCTAGCATGTACCGTTCCTTATCATTTCTTGTCTATGCTATTATATTCCTGTCCATTATTATTGTTCATTTGTGTCTTCATGACCCCATTTGGGGTTTTCTTGGCAAAGATACTGGAGTGCTTCATTTCTTTCTCTAGCTCATTTTACAGATGAGGAAACGGAGGCAAGCAGGGTTAAATAACTTTGCCTAGGGTCACACAGCTCTTGAGTGTCTGAGGCAGGATTTGAGCTCATGAAGATGAGTCTTCCTGTTTCTAAGCCCAGGGCTCTATCCTCTTCACCACCTAGCTGCCCTAATCCTATTTTTAGAATGCCTCAATTAGCTTTTACAAAGGGATATTCATTGAGACAATATCGCAAGAATCAAAGTATAAAAACATCCCCCAAAGCAGGGCATATTTCCCCTTTTCATCTTTGTCCCTGGAGAAAGCAGACTCACATTTAAAGTGGTGATTACAAAATGTTCTTTTCTGAACCAGAGATACTTTGAAACCTCTGCCACCTCAGGCTCTGAGAAGAGTGGGCTCGAACTTAAAGCAGCAACTGCAAAGCATTCTTCCTATGAGGCTCACTTCTGGGTGCGGCATAGCCAATAAATCCCCTGCTGGGCTGGGTCAAGCAGGTCCCTTTTCAGGTCTGTGCAGGGTCACTGCAACAAGAAAAGTCTGCAATGGACTTCCCTCCTCTTGCAACCTTTCAGTGACAGCCATGTCTTTTTGTCTCCATTATTCCTCCACCTGGGATCAGGGAAGAATGAACACAACATAGAGAAGAAACGAAAGTACTGACTGGTACAGGCCACACGGTGGCTCAGCTAGGAAGATAAGGCAGAGCTATTAGCAACGCTGCTATTACCTCTCACCTGGAAGCTCAAAGCAACTTTGGCTTTACCACTAGGAAAGAGAGAGAGGTGGAGTTCCTCCATGGTGGTTTAACAGCTGGTTAAGAGGCTTCACCATGAAGTATATGGACAGGAAACAGTCTCCAAAGTGAAAGACAGGACTCTCCATCATGCACCATCATGAATTTCTAGAAGCAGGCTCCCCAAGCTCTCTTGTGGATTGACACTAGGCAGAGAAATTGTATACACTTGAAGAATGAGCTTTGAGTATGTAACATTTGGCATCCATAATGCTCCACTTCTTGAACAAAGAAAGGAAATATATTTGATTATCTGTCCTCGAGGGTAGAATGGGATGTTTGGGGCATTGAGAGAAGTACCTCTAGTATGAAGGCTTGCTGAGCCCTCATCAGGGCTGGTCATCTACCTTTGCTCTTACCTGTGACTCCAAGTAGCTGCAGCATGTGCAGTGGCCACACCCTAGTAAGTCTGTTTCCTCTGATGGTCTAAACCAGGTTTAGGATATTGGATGGGGTCTCAAACCATTGGTTTGTTAGGGGGATGTCTACCCCAAATATGTGAAAACTTCCTGTGGAATGGGCAGATGAGAACAATTTATTCCAACAATCATGAAGGCAGCTGAAGAAACATGAAACACTGTGGAGTTTGGTCAAGCATCGAACATGCCAAGCTCATTCACTTTATCCCAGGCCTGACTTTTGTCCTGCCGCTGGACTTCAGTGCTCTGGGAGAGAGAATAAGACGGATTGATGACTTTGTCCGACTCTGACTCACTTAAATCCATTTCACATGCAAGTCAAGACATCTCCCATGATCTCCTTGGTTCTCTTTGAAAATGAAGGACACACAGAAACTGGTCATTGCAATTAGTCACTGTGCAGCTGCCTTCCAGTGCTGCAGTCATTGCAAATTATATTCTCCTGATTCTGTTTATTCCATTCTGAATCAGTTCTTACAAATTTTTTCATGTTCCTCTAAATTCCTCTTACTTGTCCCTCATTTCAACACAATTGTATTCCATGGCATTGATATACTAAAACTTGTTCAACTCTTCCCCTATTCACTTTCTATTTTTTTGCCACCACAAAAAGTACTGCCATATATATATATATATATATGCCATGTGCATATATATGACCTTTCTTTCCATATTGGACTTCTTTAGGGTATACAGCCAGTAGTAGGTTTGCTGGATCAAAAGATATGACCATTTTAGTGATCTTTCTCCCAAAATTTCAAACTGTTTTGCTGAACAGTTTTCCAGTTCATTCTTCAATGGCTGCCAAAATAGTGTTCCTGACACACAGATTTGCTCATATCATTCTTTTGCTCAAATGCTTCAGTAATTCTCCTTTTTCTATAGAATAAAATTTTTTAAAAACAACTTCTTAACTTGGCATCAAAACACCCAGTCTCTGCAAGCTTCCTTTCCATGCTTCTTTCACATCATTCATACTTTATTTTCTAGCCAAATTAGACTGGTCCCTCCCTATTTTGTTCTACCATTTGCCTTTCTGCTTACATTCATGTCATTTATATCCCCATAATAGGGACAATTTCCCTCTTATATCCAAAGCCTTCTTTTCCTTCAGAGCTGACCTCCAGGAAGCCCCTTCTGATTCCCTTCAAGTGAAAATGATCTCTCACACCTCACTATCAGGCTGATTTCTGATTTCTTCTTACCCTGACAGATTTCTTCACATTTATCACATTCTTGCCTTATCTGTGTAAAATCCTATCCCTCCCTTAGACTGTAAGTTCCTCAAGGATAGATGATATTTCAGGATATTTTTTGTGGCCCAAATTTGTAATCCTAGAATCTAGCATACCTTGCACATAATAGATGCCTAAAAAAGTATTTGCTGAATTCAGTGAAATACTTCCATAACCTCTCCCTAAGTCCAAGGTGAAGGGACAATTGGGCTACTAACACAAACAGCTTCCCCTCACCCCCCTCCCTCCCCTAAGCCCCCTCCCTTCCCATCAAGTAATTTAAGATAGTAGCATACAATTACAAATGATACAGAGAATTTTGAATGTGTTATTTTGCTATTAAATCATGACTGTCAGGCAACAAACATTTATTAAGTACTCCCTAAGTGCTAGCCATTGTATGCAGTGCTGGGATACAAAAAAAGACAACAATGAACAAACAAAAAACCCATTTTCTGCTCTCAAGGAGATCACAACCTAACAGAGGAGACAACATACAAACAGCTATGTACAAACAAAATTTAAACACTGGGGTTGGGAAGGGTTTCTTGTGGAAGATGGGATCTTGCCTAGGATTAGAAGGAAGCCAGGGAGACCTGGAGGTGGAGATTAGGAGGGAGAGACTTCTTAGGCATGGGAGCAAGCCAGTGAAAAATATGTGCTCAAATTGGGGAGATGAAATGTCTTGTTAAAGAAATGTCAAGGAGGCCAGTGTCACTGGATTGTAACTACTGCAATAGCTCAGACATGAGGTCTGAACTAAGAAAGTGACAGTGTCAGAAGAGACAAGAGTATTTAAGAGATGTTGAAGAAGAGGGCAGAGTAGAAGCACGACCTCCGAGCAGCTCAGGCTTCCACCCTCCCCAGTCAATATAAAAAGGGGACTCTGAACAAACTTTGGAGCAGCAGAACCCACAAAATGACACAGAGAAGATAACCTCCCACTGAGGACAGCTGGGCAGGGAGGCAGAAATCGGCCAGCGCATCGCTCTGGGAGCCGAGCCCAGGCCCCTGTGAGACAGAGGTTTTAGCCCCAGAGTCTAACCAGCCTCTGGCTGGAGGGCCCAGATCAGCAGCAGCTGTGGACGTTTCCGGAATTATCACCACATAGATATGAAGGACAAAGTGAGAGGTGAGTGCAGTCTGGACTTTGGGACCCAGTAAGTGGGAGTGTGTGGCTTTTGCCCCCGGGGGTGAGAAGCCACTGAGACACCTGTACAGCCAGCCAACACCACGTAACAGCTTCAGCTCCTGGCCTGCAGAGTGTAGGGGGAACAAGCACCAGTCTGAGGGTTAATCGCTCTTGCTTTAACCTGCTTGGATCTGGATTGCAGTCTAGGGTGGAGGTCCTGGGGTGTGTGTCCAGCTTGCCAGAGCATGTGGAAGCCTCAGAGAGGGCACCCATCTAATAACTATGGCAGCTGAGAAAACCCCAGCGTTTGGGATGAAAACTCCCTTGTCTGGTGGCAGAGTCCTAATGTGGCAAAAAGCCCAAGGGTCAAGTGACTGAGGGGCAACATGACCAGGCAAAGGAAACAAAGCACACAGAAGATTCCAACATTAGACTCCTATTTTGGGGACAAAAAGGAGCAAAGCATGGAACAGGAGAAAGACAGTGAAGTCAGAACTCCTGCAACAAAAGCTTCAAAGGAAAATGTGAGCTGGTTGCAGGCCATAGAGGACCTTAAGAAGCAGATAAGAGAAGTGGAGGAAAAATTGGGAAGAGAAATGAGAACGATGCAAGAAAATTATGGAATGAGAGTCAACAGCCTGACTGAGGAAAATAACACCTTAAAAAATAGACTAACTCAAATGGCAAAAGAGGCTCAAAAAGGCAATGAGGAGAAGAATGCCTTAAAAAGCTGAATTTGCCAGATGGAAAAAGAATCTCAAAAGCTCACTGAGGAGAATCATTCCTTCAAAATTAGATTGGAGCAAATAGAAGCTAATGACTTCATGAGAAATCAAGATGCTGTTAAACAGATCCAAACAAATGAAAGAATAGAAGGCAGTGTGAAATATCTCATGGAAAAACCACTGACCTGGAAAATAGATACAGGAGAGATAAATTAAAAATTATTGGACTACCTAAAAGCCATGATCAAAGTAAGAACCTAGAAATCATCCTCCAGGAAGTTTTCAAAGAAAACTGCTCTGATGTTTTAGAACCAGAGGATAAAATAGAGGTTGAAAGAATCCACTGATCACCTCCTGAAAAAGATCCCAAAAAGAAAACTCCTAGGAATATTATAGCCAGGTTCTAGAATTCCCAGATAAAGAAGAGAATGTTACAAGCAGCCAGGAAGAAACAATTTGAATATTGTGGAAACAAAATCAGGATAACCCAGGATCTGGCAGCTTCTACACTGAGGGATCAAAGGGCTTGGAATATAATATTCTGGAGGCCAAAGGAGCTGGGATTAAAACCAAGAATCACTTATCCAACAAAACAGAGTATCATGTTTCAGGGGAAAATATGGTCATTCAGTGGAATAGAGGACTTTCAAGCATTCTTGAGGAAAAAACCAGAGTTGAATAGAAAATTTCACATTCAGATACAAGAAACAAGAAAAGCATGAGAAGGTAAACAGGGAAAAGAAATAAGGAACTTATCAAAGTTGAACTATTAACATTCCTACATGGAAAAACAATAATTGTAACTGATGAAACTTTTATCAGTATGAAAATAGTTGAAGGGAATAGAAATATACATGTCTATATATGAGGGTATATGGGCATATGAATACACATGTGAATGTGTGTATACATATGTTTACAGGTATACATAGGTAGAAGGCACAGGACCAATTTAACAGGAAGGGATGATACTTAAAAGGTGAAATTAAGAGGTGAGAGAGGAATATAATGAGAGGAGATGGGGAGAGACAGAATGGGGTAAACTATCTCATACAGAAGAGGTAAGGGAAAATGGTTACAATGGAGGGGAAGAATAGGAAGGCAAAAGGAAATGGGTCAACCTTATTCTTATTGAATTTGGCTTGGGGAGGGAATGAAATACACACTACATAGGGTATCTCACTCTCCAGGAGAGTAGGGGGGAAGGGGATGAGAGGGGGGATGATGGAAGGGAGGGCAGGCTGGAGGGAAGGAAAGTTGATAGCATCCACTTTTGAAAAGGGACAGGATCAAAGTAGAGAATAGAACAAGCAGGACGTGGGATAGGAGGGAGGGAAATATAGTCAGTCTTTTACAATATATCTACTATGTTAATGTTTTGCATTAGCTACACATGAACAACCTGTAATGAACTGCTTATCTTCTCAGTAAGGGTGGGTGACAAGGGAAGAAGGGAATGAATCTTTAATTCAAAGTTTTAAAATCAAATGTTTATATATACTCTTATTAATATTATTTTACATGTAATTGGGAAATAAGATATACACACTGGGGCATAGAGATCCACCATACCCTACCGGAAAATTTGAAAGGGGTATGGGAGAAAATATGGGAGAGAGCAGATTGGAGGAGGGGATATCCTGTGAAAATGATATTTTGGGACGGTGGGTAGGGGAAAAATGGGGAGAAAATTTGTAACTCAAAATCTGGCGGAAATGAATGATATAAATCAGAAGTTAATAAAGCATTTGAAAAATGGAGAAAAAAAAAGAGATGTTGCAGAGGTAAAAGCAATAGCAAAAGCAAAAATAAAACATGGGCCCAGGGGTGAAAAATTGAAGAGTTGAAGGTGAAACCTAGGTTTCCAGGCTTGTTGACTAGGACAATGGCAGTGCCATACACCATAATAGGAACATTAGGGAGAAGGGAGGGCTCGAATGAGTTCACTTTTGAATATGAGTTTAGTATGTCCAAGGGACATCTAGTTTGAGATGTCCAATAGGCAATTGGTGATTCAAGATTACAGGTCAGGAACAATCATACATATAACCTTCCCCCCAAAAAGAAATGATTTATTTAGCACCTATTGAAGGTATCTTGAGGATATTTTGCTATGGGTATTTGAGATTTCAGAAAACCTTTTAAAACCTACTAAGTATTAAGCACTGAATGGGGTAGGACATGGTCTATATACTCACTTTACTTCTATTTTATTAGGGAAGTATAACACATACACATATAATTATAGGTCAAAATAACAGGACCATTGATTTAGCACTACAAGAGATCATAAAGGTCATTTAGTCCAACTTTCTCATTTTACAAATAAGGAAACTGATGGGGGTAGAGTTGTGAACTGATCCAGCCATTCTGGAGAGCAATTTGGAAGTATGCCCAAAGGGCTATAAAACTGTGCCTACTTTTTGATCCAGCAATACCACTACCAGGTTTGTATCCCAAATAGATCATAAAAAAGGGAAGAGGACCTACATGTACAAAAATATTTGTAGCAGCTCTTGTTGTGGAAACAAACCATTGGAAATTAAGAGAATGTCCATCAATTAGGGAATGACTGAACAAGCTGTGGTATATGAATGTAAAGGAACACTTTTGTTCTATAAGAAATGATGAGCAGGCGAATTTCCGAAAAACCTGAATTTACACGAACTTATGCTGAATGAAGTGAGCAGAACATAGAGAACATTATATACAGTAACAGCCACATTGTGTGATATTCAACCATGATAGACTTAGCTCTTCTCAGCAATATAGTGATCCAAGATAATTTGAAAAGACTCATGATAGAAATTGCTATCCACATCCAAAGAAAGAACTGAAGCATACTATTTTCATTTTTTTGTTGTTGTTTTTTGGGGGGTGGGTTTTTTGCTTTTGTTCTGTTTGTTCTTTGAAGATGACTAATGAGGAAATACATTTAACATATTTGCTCATGTATAACCTCCTTGCCATCTTTTGGAGGGAGGAAGAAAAATTTGTCTTGTTTTGTTTTTGGAGGGGGGAAGGCAAGGCAATTGGGGTTAAGTGAGTTGCCCAATGTCACACAACTAGTAAGTGTCAAGTGTCTGAGGCTGCATTTGAATTCTGGTCCCCTTGACTCCAGGGGTGATGTTCTATTCACTGTGCCACCTAGCTACCCTGAGGGAGAAAATTTTAGAACTCAAAATCTCATTAAAAAAATGAATGTTGAAAACTATCTTTGCATATAATTGTAAAAAATAAAATACTATTAAAAAAAACAAATAATGAAACTCAAATCCAGATAGGTAAAGTAATTTGTTTAAAATTATATGTGTAAAAACTGGTAGTATATTGCTAGAGAAGTGTGAGCAAAGTGCTATACGACTTCAGAAGGAGGAAAGGTGTTTTAGTGACACGGGGAGTCGGGCTTTAAAGAATGATTATGAATTTAACAAAGTAGAGAGGTGAGGAAATGTATTTGGGGGACAGAGAACAGTCCAGGTTGGTTGGATCAGAGAGAAAAGTAGCCACATTTTAGAGATGGCATTAGTTAGTTGGTAGAGTTACTGAGTAAGACAAAAACATTAAATGTCAAAATGACCCTTGACACATGGTCAATGCAGGAACTTGTTTGGCTTGACATACTTGTTTCAAACGTTTTCTTTTTTTTGGTGGGGGGGGGGGAGTGGGAAGAGAGAAAATAAAGTCTTGTTAATTGAAAAATACATATATTTTTTTTTAAATTGCCCTTGAAAATACCATAAATTAGATGGTTTTGAATTCCCTCTTCCCAATATGTTGTCCCCCTTGGGCAGGATGTTTGTATGGTGAATAGATGTTAATACCCTCCTTGAGGGTGAGGGGTTCTGACCAGTTATGCTCATAGGAACCTCCTAATAGATTAGGTTCTAGAGACTGAGGCTGCCTCTTGATGTTTGGGTGGCTCCAGTTCAGGGGACCAGACTCTCATCAGAAAAATCTCCTTTCCCCAGTGATATATAAATGCAAGCTGTGACAGCTCACCCCATTTCCTGAATATTCCCTTCCTTGCAGACCAGAATATAGGAAGTGCTCCCCCTGCAATAACAGCAATCTGCAGATTCACATGGCAAGATAGGGAACAGGAGTTCCTGGGCCTCCCAGTCCTAGCTACCTTCTTCTGTCTTCTGGTTTCCTTTTTTGGGCATAGGTTGGAGACAAAATTTCCTGAGATGCCCAAGACAGGGAAGAAGTCAAGGTATTGATAATCTCTACAGAAGGACAGAGGTAAACATGATCTTGCATGTGACCCTGAGAGGGAAGATCCTGAGAGTAGACTTTCCCAGCCTTGTGGGTAAGCCCAAATTTGACAATTTCCAAGTTTGAGAGTTTTCTGATATTGAGTATTCAGGGGCACCAGACCTTCTAGAACATGGGGTTCTTTTTTTTTTAACCTAAAAACGTTATGCTAGCTTTAAAAAATACTAGGGCTTTAGAACCTTTATTCTAGAAAGAAGAGATTCTCCAACAATGTGGTCCTTGGAGAAGTAAGGGGATGGACTATTGGTCCTTACTGCTGAAGAAGTGGAGCCATCTTGGTGGGCCAGGAGAATTAGATCTTGCCAACCTTTCATGTTATTCCCATGTGTTTCTTGGAGAGTGTAAGTCCAACATGAAGAAGAATTCCTCGTTCAACAACCTATCCAAAGTGTGTTTACCTTGTTGGAAGGTGATGGAGGAGAGGGAGGGGAGTCTAATTAGTCAATGGACTACTTGGGTGCTTCATGTTTCTGTATGTTTATGGGCTCCTAGGAGTCCTCTCTATCTTACGAATTTTCAATTGGGATGAAATAATAATAATGATGGTGATGATACTAATAACTAGCGCTTTAAGGTTTGCAGAGCACTTCATAAATATCTCATTTGATCCTCCTGCAACTCTGGGAGGTAGGTGCTATTATCTTCCCTTTCTTACAGTTGAGAAAATGGAGGCAGATAGCAGTTAAACGATTTGCCCAGGTTCAAGTGTTTGAGGTCAGATTTGAACTTACACCTTCCTAACTTCAGGTCCTAATTTCAGTGCTCTATCCTCTGCATCACCTAGATGTCCCATACCCAGTACTCACACTGTACCTCAAATGCCTGTTGCAAGCTTTGAGGGAAATATGAAAATAAATCATACCTGAAGTTTGGGGTTCTTTGGGGATTTTTTGAAGTTCCCTTAGAGTGAAGTGCCAGGGTAGAAGCAACAAACCAAGAAGAAAAATTATACCTCTGGGAGTCAGGCCTTTTAGGATCAAACTCAATCCATGTGAACCTCGAGCTTTGGAAGACCCTGAGTCACTGATTTTACTAGCAACAGATTGCCACACACAGTAACATATATGCTTTCACTATCTTTATCATATTTATTTAGAAAAGTTACTACATTTTTATTCAGCAGAAACCTAAATTAAGAAGGAAATTTCCCCTCCAAAATTTTTTGACCACACTGGGGAGGATGGAGAACTGAGCAAGGGGGTTAAACCTTGGGGAAGAGTTTCTCTGCAAATCTTACTTTCAAAACAAATAGCAGGGTGGCCAGGTGGCTCAGAGAGTAAGAGCACAGGCTCCAGTGTCAGGATGACCTGGGATCAAATCTGGGCTCAGACACTCAGCACCACACCCAGAAATAACTGGCCGTGTAACCTTGAGCAAGTTACTTAACCCCGATTGCTTAAAAAAAAAAAAAAACAAATAGGAACCCCCTGGCCTTTATACCCCTGTCCAGAGGAAGGAAGCCATAGGCTAGCTTAAGGAGGACTTGGTTTCCTGGTTTGCAAGTGCCCTGGGTAGGCATTTCCCCTTTCTACAAAGGCTTCAGCTGAAGCTTCTATAACAAGGACATGATGTGCTCATCTGCTTACAATCATATCTAGAGATTAGGGATTGGGGAAAAAGTTGCTGCTAAAAAGAAAGATTAGGGGACTGGGGAATAGTAAGCCCCAGGAACTTTCATAGAGAGGTTGGGTTTTAAGACATGAACTCCTGTGCCCAGCTTGCCCAGTTAGGCTCTGTTCAGCAGCAGACAACATGGGGAAGGTAAAAGCAGTCGGCATTAGCAAGCAATTGGCTAGGGGAGACTGAACATTGTTGAAATTAAATATGTATAACAGCAATATATCAAAGGGGTGTGTGTAATGATAACAATAATTGTAATAATAAACAAATAAAGGATAATGATAATAATAGTTAGGTGGCACAGTGGGAAGAATGTAAGGTCTGAAGACTCATCTTTCTGAATACAAATCTGGCCTCAGACATTTACTAGTTGTGAAACCCTGGTCATGTCCTTTAACTCCTTTGCCTCAATTTCCTCATCTGTAAAATGAGCTAGAGAAGGAAATGGCAAAGTATCTAGTATCTTTGCCAAGAAAACCCCAAATGGGGTCATGAAGAGTTGGACACAACTAAACAACAAAATGCTAGCTTTAAGTTTTGCAAAATTCTTTACATACATTATCTTAGTGACTTCTAACAACATCCCTGTGAGATAGGTGAAATTATTGATTCCCATTTTATAGATGTGAAAACTAAGATAACATGAGATAAGGAAGGAAAAGCTTGGAAGCATGTAATTGTGAAGAATCCTAAATGCCAGGTGAAGAACTCAGTGGTAATAGGGAACTACAAAATATTATGAGCAGAGAAATGACATCTGTATTTGACATTTGTGTTTGTACTGATGTTTGTATATCACTATATTTAATTTCCTTTGTAATCCTATGCATTTTATTTTCTCCATTTGAAAACATGATTGTGACAAGAGGTCCATATGTTTCACTAGACTGCCAGAGGGGTCCATAACCCAGATGTATTTGTCAGGAAGATAAGTCTGTTGGCCGTATGAAGAGAAGTTTGGCAAATAGTAAGATTTTTTTCTTTCTTAGAAATTTGTCTTCCTTAAGGTTGTTCCCACAATTTTAGACTTGATCAGGTGTAATATAACAGGGATTATACACAGACACAGATATAGAAAAGTACTTTTACGTTGTATTGTTGACAAAGCTTTTATTGACGGCTTTCATAATCAGATAAGATGATTTGGATAGGTCTAAGTCAGCAAAAGAGGATGTCATTGCCTCTCAGCACCTCCCTAACTGCCATCGTGTGAGGACTGTGTGATGTTTAATGGGTACAAACAAGTAAGGGGTGACTTAGTACATGATAATAGTAGGTAATAACAAAGCTGCAGACTGAGTGACATCCTCCCCTTCCCAACACGATTGATAAGAATGGTTGGGAACAATGGGTTTCCAAGTCAGCAAAACTTTCAATAGTTTCATAAAGTTAATCAGTCAACAAGCACTTATTAAACACCTACTATGTGCTGGACACTGTGCTAAGAAAGGCAAAGAAATGCAACCTCCCCCCACCAAAAAATCCAGCCTCTGAAAGGACCTCATAGTCTAATGGAGGAGACAACATGCATTCAATTATGTACAAATGAGATATATTATTTATGGGATAAGTTAGAGATCATGTCAGAGAGAAACTGTAGGGCATAAAGGAGTGAGACAAAAGATCCCTGAGATAAAAATTGGAAATGGATTTTATTACCACGGGACTCGGGGTCACATACCCAAATCAGACAGTGAATTGGCATGAACAATATGCTGGTTTTTAAAGAGATTACAATAGTCAGGTTATGTCAGCTGAAACTACAATCAGTGACTGGTTAGTATATATTTGAATTGAGGGACAGGGAACCCAGAATGGGTGGAGATGGGGAACACCTGGTAGGGGGTGGGGAATTAGGGGAGGGAAGGGTAGAGTTGTACTGAAATTCCTGCTCACAGATCAATTAGGGGAATGGAAGGTGGAGTTGTGCTCAACAAAAACACTAAGATTAAAGAAGCAAAGGAAAGGCTTATTGCACAAGATGGGACTTTAGCTGAGACTTGAAAGAAGCCAGGTAGAGAAAAAGGGAGAAAGTTCTAGGAATAAGGGATAACCAGTGATTGTTGTTTGTTTGCTCTCAAAGAGGTCATAACATCAGGGAGGTAATGCTATGACATACTTGTGAATTGGATTTAAATGAGGGAGGACTGTGCAAAGTCACCAGCTTCACTTTCTCCTCTGGAGCCATCTGAGTCCAGTGGCAAATTATATAGATCAGGACCACTGGTGATGGCCCTGGATGCAGTTGGGAGATCTTGGCCTTTTTAAGGGAAGATCTTTAACAGGTCTCAGTTTGACTGAGGCAATACCCATTCATCGATTAAGACTAGATTAAAAAGGAGGCAAAGAATGGCATCTTTTACCTATAAAAAAAATCCAGTGAAAGCACATTTCCACAGAGGACCAATGGCATCAGAAGGGTGATGTCTTTACTTGCAAGTGAATTGCATTTAAGTAAGGCAGAACTGTGCAAAGTCATCAGACCCACTCTCTTCCAGCATCATCTGAGTTCTTTGGAAAGACATAGGTCAGAAGGACTGGTGATGGCCCGTGTAATAGGGAACTAATGGAGTTCATTTAATAGGTGGATGACATGTTCAGATCTGTGCTTAAGGAAGATTCATCTGATGACCGAATGGAGAATATACTAGATTTGAGAGACTCGAGGCAGGGAGATCAACCAGCAGGCTATTGCAAAAGTTCAGGTGTGAGGTAATTAGGGTCTACCTATAATAGGGTGATGCAGGAGCTGGTGGTACTGAAAGAAAGTATATGAATTGAAAGACAATGGGGAAAAGGGATGATAGTCCAGGAAAAGGGATGAAAAAGACTGAAGACAAAGAGGAGGGGAATCAGAATAATTCATTGACTTGTTGAGGAACAGACCAGTCTGATTCCTCTCTAGGCTATACTCTAAACTTTCTCTACCATCCTGAATACTCACCCACCTCAGTTCTTCATTCTAAGCTCTTCATTCATTTCCGGCAGGCTCTGGAATTTACACATTTAAAGAATCTTGCCTTGGGTCTCTTCCTCTGATTGGATTGATGTCACAAGGATTCCCAGGCCCCGAAAGTCTCATTCCTCTCTAAGCTTTGCTTTGAATTTCTTGTATGGTGCCCCAACTCTTTGTCCTGAAACCTCTGCTCTCCAACTCCCCTTAATGTGTTCTCTTCTCCCATTAGAATGTAAATTCTCTGATGGTAGGGACTTTCTACTTGTATTTGTATTCCCAGCACTTAAATGCAATGTTTAGAAAGCATATATAGTAAGCACTTAATGCTAGTTGATTGGCAACTTTTAATTTAGTAAAATTTTATTGTTTATAATGTATCTTTTTTTGTTTTGTTTTATGGGTATGGATGTCTTGATTTTTCTCAAGAAAGTTTTATGTTCCATCACGGATATCTTTCAAATTTCTTGATTTTGCATGTGATATTTTGAGTACTTCTATATCTAAAATGTAACAACAACAAGTTATATATGGTTTTAAACATATAGTACAATAGTTATTATTAGTCTTTTTAGATGTTCCAATGAAAATCTTCTAGGTTGGGATATATTCTGCTCACAGATATGAAAGCATCCTTTCCTAATATTTTTTTCAAAGGGCCCTCTTTAGACTACTATTTTGTTTCTTCAGAAAAAGAGGCTGTTCTGAAGTTTCATTTAATATCTGTTCTCTCAAATAAGGTCATTGACTATCCAGTATTTTATCTCAGATGCTGACTGTGACTCTAAAATATATAGTATGATAATAATATAGAGAGCTCAAATAACAAACCGATATCTTCTGATATTTCTGCTTAAGATCTTAGTATCATAGGATTTAGAGTTGGAAAGGACCATCTAGTTCAGACTCCTCATTTTGTCTTCTTTTTTAATGTTATATCTATGCTGGGTGGGTTTTTTTTTTTTAATTTTATTTCCCAATCTCCCAACGCCACTCCAGAAACAAAGAAAAAAAGTTAAGAAAAATAAAACAAGGCAAAGAACTGGAATCTGAAGGACTGCCCATCAATTAGGAAGCAGCTAAGCAAGTTATGGTATAGGAATGTGATGGAACACTGTTGTCTGTAAGAAATGATGAAGTGGATGGTTTGAGAAAAATACAGGAAGATTGGTGTGAACTGATGCCAAGTGAATTGAGTAAAATCAGGAGAAAAATCTACAAGATGTGCAACATTGTAAAGATGCTTGTCTTTACTTCAAGAGACTTGGGAACTTTGATTAACACTACAACTAACAACAATCCCAGAGAACTAATGATAAAATATGCTGTTTCCTGAAAGAGCAGTGATAAACTCAGAATATAGATTGAGGCATTTTTTTTTGGGGGGGGAGGGACAGCTGGCACGGGAATTTGTTTGGTCTGACTATGCATATTTGTAACAGGAGTTTGGGTTTTCTCAATTAGAGAATATACATCTGAAAATAAAATGAAATTTAAGGTTTTAGAAGATAAAGAAACCGTATGTGGGGTACAGAGACCCTACCTACCCCAAATTGACTACTGGGAGACATCTCAAGGTGAAAGCAGGCAGTTTTATTGAATCTTGAAAGAAGTAGTCGGTCCCAGTCACTGGGAAGTCCAGAGAGAGGAGGCCAAAGTACAGAAGCCAAAGCTGGGTTATATAGCTGAAAACCATTCGAAAACTTCGACCCTCCCTTTCCTCATGTAATCTTTTAAATTGATGGGCTGTTCTGTTAGCATTCCCTTATTTAGCATGTGGGGTGACAAGGGGATTTCCAGAGTTTTGTTTTTCCCCCAAGGTCACCTGACTGAGGCCTCTAGTACTTTAGCAAACAGTCTACTTGAGAAACCACATTTCGTTCTACACAAAGGTCTCCCACTTTTCACACCAGTACTCTACTGCTTCCCTATCAGAAGTAGGGGATATGTGTCGTAATCAATCTGTTGAGCTGCAATGGCAGCTTCATGGATAGAGTGCTGGTCTCCAGAAATAGGAGTACTTCCTCAGCCACATAATTGGTTACATAAGGCTGGGTAACTCACTTAAACCTCTCAGTGCCCCAAGTGACTTTCTAAAACTAAAATGCAGAAAGGTATCTTTTTTGTCCAGGGCAAGTGTGTGTGTGTTGGGGACAATTTAGGCTCCCCCAAACACATTTCAGAGAGTCCCATCATAAGAACCCCCTAGAGTTGTATAGGTTTGAACCACTGAAACTTCAAGAGACCCTAAAATTCATTTAGTCTAAAATGGGAGGGGGGAGAGGAGGGTGGCTGGGGAAATGTAGGAACAAGCTAAGACCTGGAGCAAGGTCATTGTCTCTCTTCTCTCAGGCCCTATTCCTGCCTTTATTTTTCATCCAAAAACTTTCCAGACTTTGAGCCCATACTGATAAGGAAATGTAGGTCCAAACTAAGGAAGGTGAATTTGCCCGATGTCATAAAGCTAGTGTTTGACGAAATCTTAGCCATTGTAAAACCCAAAACACATTGTATAACTAACATATTCTTATTATTGGCACACTCTTAACTATTGCCCAATTCAAAACATGAAATGTATCATATAGTTGGGATGTTCCTTTTTTTCTCTTTTGAAAACAGATATAAAGATTTCCTTAGTGGGGTCCATCTGTCAAATAACTCAGTTACCTAGGAAAACAGTACTCACCTTGTTCTGTCATACCTGTACTCAAAAACTTTCAATGACTCTCCGTTACCTTGAAATGGACAAATGACAGCCAAGCCAATTATAATTTGATAGGAGTGTTTATTAACGTCAGTGACTGCCTCCCCAATAGGGAAGATAGCATCAAGTCTCCTGAAAGGTACATTTTTATAGAATAATATGTTTCTAACAACAAAGCGTGGTTCCAAGGCAGGGGGAGCCATTTCTAGTAAAGTCTTGGGTACCTAACAAGAACAGACTTGTATCTGGCATACGTTTCTAGCAACACATGTGAAAAGTTCCCTCACTATTATGGCCTATCAGGTGGCTTCCAGGGACCCTGGTAGGGGCCCCTTCTGGCAGGTTTAGGGGGCTTTGGTGTATAATTTCTGGTGGGCACTTCAACCTAAAGCATCCATAGCATGACATTAAAGTACCTACATTGTGGAATCATTGTGGGAGTCAATGAGACAGCCCAAAATATGAACTTGCCAAGAGCCTAGGGAATAGTATTGTTATCAATCCAATGCTCAAAGTCATTATCCTGGAAATCAACTCCAGTGAAAAGGCAGCCTGGCAACTTATCCTATAGAGGCTACAGACACAGCTACTGAAGACCAGAAAAGAAGGTTCTTGACATCAAAGTCATTAGAACTGTCAAATGGTTCAACAACAGAAACAGAAAGGATTTTATCAGTGTAAATGACCTTAAAGAAGAGGGATTATGATTGATCTGCTTTTGCTTTAACTCTGTATCCTAAGGACTGTGGAACTTTTTAATTTAATTTGCAGCTAAAACCTTCCATATGATCAGATCTGAGCATTAGGAAGATTATTTTGGAAGCATTCAGAAAAGCATTAGGAAGCTCTTTAGGCTAAGAATTAGGAAGGTTACTATTACTGTAGAGCACAACCCCACCTTCCATTCCCTTAATTGATCTAAGTAACTTTTACCCTTTCCTTCCCTTCCATTGATCTGTAAGCAGGCATTTTAGCATACCTTTACCCTTCCCTTCCCTTCCATTGATCTGTAAGTAGGCATTTTAGCATACCTTTAACCTTTCCTTCCCTTTCATTGATCTATAGGCAGGCATTTTAGCATAACTTTTACCCTTCCCTCTCTTAATTGATCTGGGTGGGGGTTTCAGCCTAGGGTAAAATCCCTGCTCCATTCTTCCCTGTCCCCTGTCCACCTCCTACCAGGTGTTCCTCATCTCCACCATTCTGGGTTCCCTGTATCTCAGCCTAAGAAAACTCGGGAAAATTCAAATATACACTGACCAATCACTGATTGTAGTTTCAGCTTACGTAACCTGACTATTGTAATCTCTTTAAAAACTGGCACACTGTTCATGCCAATTTACTGTCTGATTTGGGTATGTGACCCCGGCAGTCCCGAGGTATTAAAATCCACTTCCAGTTTTAATCTAGGGGATCTTCTGTCTCACTTCATTATGCCCAACATTAGAGCTCACATTTGTATTCCTAATGTTTACTTTGCACATAGTAAGAGCTTAATAAATGCTTCATTTATTCATTCATAAATTGGCACCTACTTTTCCATCTCTCTCCCTGTTTTTGTCTCTCTGGTGCACTGGCCATAAAATATGAGGTCAAGAAACAATAAAGTAGAAGTAGCAGTGATAACTTAAGCTACTACCGAGATTTCTTTCCATCTAATCCTTTACATTTAAAAGGTAGCTTGTTTATTCTTAAATATTTGTTATTCTTAAAATTTTTGGTTGTTTTTTCTTATTATTAAGTCTATTCTTGGTGGAAGAAGGGCCTTTGATCTCATGTTAGCCCATACATGTGGGTGTACAGATATAAATATAGATATATCCCTTTTACAAAGGGGCTATATTTATGAAATCTTATGTATAGATTCCAAACACTGATTGCCAAGTTATGGGGAGGAGACAACCACATTGTTGCCAAACAGTCTGCTTCATAATCACATGCCTTCCTTTCTTGTTCATGCCTTTTCCTAACACACCTACCTCTCAGGGGATTCATGAAGGATGACTGAAGAACATATTAAAAAAAAAAAACATTTTTACTTCCTTAGAAGTGGCACATGGTGCAAATAGTAATAAACAAATGTACTGCTTATTTCCCAAAGAGTACCCCAGATAACAAGTAGGAAGAAAGGGAGGAATTACTCATAATAGTGCAAAATTGCACTACTACAGAGATTTCGTAAATACGAGTTATAATGACTGGGTGCTGTATAATCAAAAATGTGCTTAAGAGCTGATAAATCAGAGACCTATACCCACAGAATTTCACCCCATATGTGAATGGGTTTTTTTGTATCCACTTACAATGTATGTTTTGCTAGATTGTGGGCACTCTCAGATTATCCAACATAGATAAGGATTTGCTCAAGTACTTTATTTAGTAATATGGTAAATAATGAAGTGCACAGAGTTATTAGGTCATACAGTAAACAGCATTTTTCATCCTGGGGTTGAATGATTTGCACATAGGACACTAGTCAGGTAAGGCTTCCAACTGATTCTATTCAGAGAAACCAGTCAATGGAAAGCCTACTTCAGAATCTTAAAAGTAATAAAGCTTTTGCTAAATAAAAATCCCGAGACTTCAGAATTGCGGTATGTAAGAAATAAGTTTAATTCCCACTTTGGGAATTTCAGAAAAGAGATCTTTTAAAGCTATGTCATACGTAAACATATTATCTCAGTCAGCAAAACAATCTGCTTGACAGCAGCGGTTATGTTCAGAAACACCCATTTGTCCTTGACTCCTTCAACTGCAGACATCTTTAATCATTGTCTGTGACGCATTCAGGGTGAGGATAGGGAGACTAGGAAAACAGACAAGCAGGAACCAGCTGGCCTGTCTATAAATTCTTGACAATCACTCATCCTCTCACCTGCTTAGTCAGAATGGAGTTAGGTGTTACCGCTGGCCCAGGGCTTCACTGACTCCTCCACTGCTTCAGGGTGTGGTCATTTCTGAAGCCTTGTGTTTCCCCCTCTTCTACCAGCACCATTCGCTGAAGGGGCCCAGAAGATAGATAGGCTTCCCCTCTGGAAAACCGAGGATCCTGGATCTCCACTTTCTCTCTTTACCACCTCTTTCTACTCTACAGCACTTCAGCACTTGGGGGTCATTTTAAAGTAAGATAACCAGGGGTGGCTAGGTGGCTCAGTGAGTGAAGTGCCGGCCCCGGAGTCAGAAGGACCTGAGTTTGGTTCCAGCCTTAAACACTTAACACCCACACAAAAAAACTGGCCTTGTAACCTTGGGCAAGTTACTTAACCCCAATTGCCCTCCAAAAGGCAAACTAAAATCAAATGAAATAAAGTAAGATAACCAACAAAATGCACAGAAAATGTGGAAGAAAATGTGGCACTAAATAAACCATGAGAAGGACACTTTATTTACTGTACAAGAGCTGGAACAAGAAGATAAAGCATCCCCTAGTTAGGCCTCTGCTGGGGAGTATACCTTGAATTTCATGTGTCTGTGAATGACCCTGAAAGTGCTGCTAGTATTGATTTTGGTATTTTAGTAAGTGAATTTGCAAATATGGATTCTGGGAATAAGACACATTTCCTCATCTGAAAAATGGTTTAGGGATGGTAATCTATTCCATTTGACTCTCATAGTCTATAATTTGTGCAAGGTGTTAAAATACTTTCTGCTTTGCATATCACTACTCCCAAAAGCTTGACCTTTAAATCCACAGCCTGTACCAGAAGATTCTTGCCCATTTAAGGATGTTTGGAACTATTCCCAGGAACTACTATGTTAGAATCACTCTGGTCTTAATCTGAGAGCACAGGACCCCCGATTGCTTTTAAATTGCCTGTCAATTTGTGGCATATCAAATGATCTAATCATCATTCAGACATTCACTAGAGCCAATGTTAATTATACATTTTTTTTTCTTCTCTCCTATGATCTTTTGTTTATGAAAACTGCTCACAGAGACACAAAGCTGGGATGATTCAGGGAGGAGGTAAATTTTCAGCCAAGTTTTGAAATAGATACTATGTATGAAATGGTAGGGTGGAGAAGGAGGCAGCAAGGAATACTGTAAGGAATAAGAATCAAATCAGAGGGAGCATGGTATAATAGAAAGAAATATTGTCTTTGATGCTTATTACCTATGAGACCATGAGTGAGTCACTAATCTCTCTTGGCTGCAGTTTCCTGCAAAATGAGGGGGTTAGACTACATGGCTTCTAAGGTCCTTCCAACTTCAGATTAATGATAATATGATACAAATGAACTTGGCAGAAGCTGATGTCTCTAGATTGAGAAGTAATATGAGATGATGACAGAGAAGGAATGAGAGGGTCTAGAATGCCTGACTGAGAAGTCTGATTTTGATGAAATAAGGAGTCTGTAGATTCTGCAGCAGGAAAAGGATGTGGAACATTGGACTAGGGAGTTTAAGAATTGGTCTATTGTCCTGGCTGTATCAACCATGTAACCTTGGGCAAACAGTATAACTTTGCTTGAGTCTATTTTCTCCATGGCAAAAATAATATTTACTTTTCTATATTGAGGGATTATAATGAGAGATAGAGCTGAGATGTGTACCCAAAGTGGTTTTTTTTTTATTGTTAACATAGTACTTTAAGGTTTGCAAAATGCTTTACAAATGTTATCTCATTTTATTCCTATAACTCTGGGAGGTAGGTGCTATTATTATCCTCATTTTTACCAATGAGGAAATTTGGAGAGAGGTTGAAGTGACTCATCCAGAGTCACACAACTAAGTGTTGGAGGCGGGATTCAAATTCTAGGTCCAGCATTTTATTCATTGTGCAACCTGAGCTATAAAGCATACTATAAATATAAGGTGTCATTATTATGAAAATACTCTTAACTAATCATGTTCCTCCCCTTTTCAGAAATCTTCAGTAGCTCTCTATCACAATATACAATGCAAACTCCTTCCCACTAATCGAATTCCCAATAATCTGACGCCTTTCCAGTTTTATTTAATGCTATTTCGCTTTGCATTCCAGCCAAGTTGGACCACTAACTAGTCCTCAAAGTTGACATTCCATGTATTTGTATACAGTTCCCAATGCCCATCCTCAATGAAACCTTCTATCTTCCTATCTTCCCTCAAAGCTTAATTCAGGTATCACCTCCTCAGTGAAGTCTTCCCTGACCCCCTCCCCCACTCAGTTGTTTAATGTTCTCTCCTTCCTCAATTTTGTTTTGAATTATATTTATTTGTGTACTGGTTGCATTTATCACCTCCCTGTGGAATGTAGGCTCTTGAGGGTAGGAACTACATACAAAAATGAATTTACTTTTGAGGGTTTGGATGCAGATATTGAGAAGGAAACTGTTGCTATTAACTAAGGTAGTGAAGAGTGGGGATGGAGGCAAGTGAAGGGGGTGAAAAGCAGAAAGTATTGAATTATTCAATCAATTATTCTATCAGCCTAGACCCATTTTTGAATGGGGGCAGGGGAGTAAATAATGAATTCAAACATTTATAAAGCATCAGACACTATTTTCAGTTTCCCTTACTTTGAATTAATCACATCAGCCTCATGACATCAGTCATGTTTCTATGATCTGGCCCCTTCTTGATCCTTCTCCCTCTGGGAGTTACAATTATAGTCAAGATAACATCTTTGACTTATTGACCCCAAAGGCATATTAAGATACTCATTTGATCAATCATTTTACAAGCATTTTAAGTGCCTACTGTGTACTAGATGCCATGTTAGATGCTTGGAAAATCATCTAAACAAAGCCCCTTATTTTATAAATGAGAAACTGAGGCCCAAAGTCAATATGACTTGTTCAATTGAGGTCAGGAGCGGATTGAAGCTTAGGGTTGTGATCAGAACTAGGATTTTCCTGAATCCGAGCTTAGTACTCTTTCAAAACTACTCAGTTTCTGTTACCCTGTTACAGTTATTACTGTAGTTGCTGTTCTAAGTTGTTTAACTCAGCTCATCCTCTCTCCTTTTCCTCTCCTCTCCAAAGGAAGGTAAATTTTGATGACCAGAAGCTGCCCACTTAACTTCGGGTTTACTGGCTAGATTTCTTTCTTCTTTTCTTCCTTCCTTTCTTCCACAAAACCTTATACCTAGTTCACTCTGAAGCTCATAGACTGGATCACAAGAAATCCCTGCCCAAGTTCCACTTAAAGGCTATATTTTGATTAGTAAGTGAAAAGACCTTAGCCTAAAAGGGCCAGGGTCTCCCACTGTATCCTGGGTCATGTCCAGTCATTCTGATGAATATCTAGTCACTGGATCCGGATGGCTCTGGAGGAGAAAGTGAGGCTGGTGACCTTGTACAGCCCTCCCTCACTCAAATCCAAGTCAACTGCAAACCATGTCAGCATTTCCCTGATGCCATGGCCTTCTTCGAAAATGAAGGACAAGGGGCATCTTCAAGAAAGAATCATCAGAACTTGGTAACTGACTGGATGGCAGGTAGACAACAGCAAGAATTCTGTAATTTTAGAGCCATAAAGGACTTTAAAGATCATCTAGTTCAATTACTTCATGTTACAGGTGACCTAGAGCCCCTAATTCTTTATTAAGTGACTTATCCAAGGTCACATAGCAAGTTAGTTGTTGAGCTTATATTACAACCTAGTTCTCCTGATGTCCCAATCCAAGGACTTTTCCACATTATCATCTCAGCTACAAAAGTTTTAACAAAATTCACTTGATTACAGACTAGAGAGAGTTTTAGATTAGGGTTCAAAATGTGCCCCACCCAAAGTGGTACTAGAAGAGATGACTTAGATTCCTGAAGTGGATGTATTGACAGCCATCCACTTTTCTTGGCTAAAGACCTTCATCAAAAGATGTAAAAATGAGTCAGTCAGAAGGAAATGTGATGAGCTTTTAACATACAGCTGTAGAGTTTTTAACCACGTTAGTTTTATATGCTCTACCTTTTCTTCAATAGTCATATTTCTAAGTAATAAATGATTATTTTGTTGCCAACATCCTCATAACGAATCCAGTCTATGGTAGCTGCATGGGTATTCTTTGATGGTATTTCAGCATTACAGGTTATATATGAAATAATGTCATAGAAAAGACTATGCTGCTAGTATACAACTTTAAAGAAGCTATAATTTGTCCCTCTTATTAAATTGGTTTTAAAATAAAACTGCTTTGTCAGGATATGATGTAGATATGTAGCAATAGGTTTTATGAAGAGATTATACTTTAAGATGTTCATCATAGCCAAGAAAAGCCCCCCCCCCCATAATAACAAAAGTCATCACAGCAAAATGAATCAACAAACTCCCTTCAAAGGTATTCAGCTCCACATCTGAGAGTGACCTGAAGCACTGCGATAACTTTCTCCTTTGGCCAGTTGTACACATGTCGCTTTCTGCTATGAGGGAGAAGCTTCCATCTCTATTGCTGAGTGAGTGGCTTCCTTTGAACCGTCACCATTGGTCACTTTTTCATATGAACTTACGTTCAAGGTCATAACATACAAGCACAGTATTTTTTTCTTGTTGTTGAAATAAGATTTTATTGATATCTTTTGTTTTTACAGGGCCTAAATTTCTGACTCTATCCCATATAACAAAAAATTTTTAAAAGAAAAATGTAAAGAAAAAAAAAAGAACAGCAAAACTGATCAATACATTGAAAAAAAATCTGAACAAATGTGCAATATTCCATACTTGTAAATTCTCTACCTCTCCAAAAGAAGATTTTTTTTTTTTTTGCTCTTTGGAGAGCAATTGGGGTTAAGTGACTTGCCCAAGGTCACATGGCTAGTTTTTGTGGTAAGTGTCTGAGGCCAGATTTGAACTCAGGTCCTCCTGACTCCAGGGTTGGTGCTCTATTCACTGCACCACCTAGCCACCCCTTCCATAAGATTTTGAGTTCTGAATTGTCTCCCCCTTCCCCAAGATGGTGCACAATCTGATATAGGCTATATATGTGTGTGTGTGTGTGTAAATTAGTATTAAACATATTTTCACATTAGTCATGCTATAAATAAGAATTAGAACCACTGGAAGAAACCACAAGAAAGAAGAAACAAACAAAAAAGAGAGCAAATAGTATGTTTTGATCCTGTTTTGTCATGTTAGCCAGTCTATAATTTCTTTTTTTAAATAGGATTTTATTCCCCCTCCCTAATCACATAGAAAAACCAATTTTCAATGTTAATTTTTAAAAAAATTTGATTTCAGGGGCGGCCAGGTGGCGCAGTGAGTAAGAGTGCCAGCCCCAGACTCGGGAGAGCTGGGATCGAATCCCAGCTCAGATAGTTAGCACCACACCCAGAAATAACTGGCCCTGTAACCTTGAGCAAGTTAACCCCAATTGTTTTAAAAAAAATTTTTTTTTTATTTCTATACTCTCTTCTTCCTGCTCTCTCCTCTCTCCCCTCCCTGATACAGTCAGTAATCTGACATAAGTTATGCATGTGCAATCATGTAAAACATTTCCATAATAGTCATTTTGTGGAAGAAAACCTGAACTAAAAGAAAAAAAGAAAGTAAGAAGTATGCTTCAGTCTGTATTCAGGCTCTATAAGCTCTTTCTCTGAGGGTGCATAGCATTTTTCATTGAGTCCTTTAGGATTGGATAACATCATTTATAAGAAATGGTGAGCTTGTTTTCTAGATGGTGTAAGAGAGGACTTGCTAAATTGCAGCAAACATCCCCCCATTTTACACAATCACCTTTGGTTTAAGCAATTTCACTTCTTTAAAAATTCTGAAGAATAAGCTTGCTTGTCATATTTTGTTTTCCTTTATTTGATTTTACATAATTGTATCAATTTTTAGTATATGTTATGTCTGACTTGTGATTTGATTGTTACAGGGAGGAAACCTCTTCCACCAAAGCAAATCAAAATTGTTCAAAAATTTATAGTCTTAGATGAAGGTGGGAGAAGTTAAATGAGTTGCTTAGGGTCACTAAGAATTCATCAGAAGTGTGACTTCAACCTTTTCTTAACTCAGAGGCAAGCCCTAGGATATTATGTCAATCATGTATTCCAGTTAAAAATCTACCTTGGTTGGATTCTGCTAAGATTCTGCTAAAATAATCATTTTTAAATAAAAATTTCGTTGATGCTCTTACTTTTTAATAGCACAGTACCTGGCACATAGGAGTTTAAAAATGCATGTAGACTGGGTGGTGAGGTGGCTGCAGTGAGTAAAGCGCCGGCCCTGGAGTCAGGAGGACCGGAGTTCGGTTCTGGCCTCAGGCAGTTAACACCCCCCACACACAAAAAAATTAGCTGTGTAACCTTGGGCAAGTTACTTAACCCCAATTGCCCTCCAAAACCAGAAAAAAAAAAATGCCTGTACACCGAATCTGATACCTCCTTTCTTGTAATAAAGAAAAGTTAATTTAAAAACTTGGATACTTTTTTAGAAAAATTATCGACTTTGTTGCCTCTGGCTAGTTTTACATTGTCACGAATTGGCTATTTATCTATCCTTGGGCAAAATTAGATCATTTATTCAGTCAATAAATATTTAATAACTAATACCCAGAGAACTATATGTGGTAGTAGTAGGGAATCCCAAGATAAATCACACACACACACACACCCACAAATACACACATAACCATCTGTCTCACTTCTTTTTCATATGAACTTATCATTGAAGTCATAACATACACATACATGTGTCCAGGGCCAGTCTCTGACCCGGTTCATATGTGGTAAGACTCTGGTCCAGGATTTCTCCCAAGCCAGTTCCCTGTGAAGGCTGTATTATGTCTTAAGGTTGGCTCACCATCTCTTCCTGACTTGCAGGAGCTTAGGACCTGATAACTGAGCTGTGACCCAGACCTGGATGCATGCAAGGGAACAAGGATAATAAAACATATGGAATTATGTAAGTCAACAAGGACATGAAAACATACAGATATGCTAAATGTACAAGGACGGTAAATATTTTTGCATGTATTCTTAAGAGATAATTGCTTTGCATTCATTATATAAACCCTGCCCTCTGATCAATAAATCGGAACTGCCATAACAGATCTCACCTGGCCCTTGTCCATCATCCCACACTTCTCAGTTCAGCCTGTGCCCATTTTGATGCAGGTATCATACATGTGATATCATACATGTCCATCCATGTCATATCCCCCTAACTAGACTGGTAAGCTCCGAAAGGGCAGAGCTACTGTATTATTTAATATTTGTACCTCCCCTAACTAGATCACATTTCTCTTCACTCAGTAGGTGCTTAAATCATATCTGCGCAATTCAGTTGAATTAAAACATCAAAATCAACTTCAAGCAACTTGTCCACTTCTCTCAGTGCCCTCAGTTTTCTTATCTAAGGTCCTTTTCATTTCTAACATTTTATGATGTTAAGATTTAATCTTAGCGTCAATTTACCTATTAAACAGAAGCCTCTTCCCCACCTTTATTTATATATTTATTTTTTTGCTTTTTGGAGGGGGAAGGTAGGGCAGTTGTGGTTAAGTGACTCGCCCAAGGTCCCACGGCTAGTTTTGTGTGTGTTGAGGAGAGTCTGGGGCTGAATTTGAATTGGGGTCCTCCTGACTCCATGGAGTGTGTTCCATTCGCTGCGCCACCGAGCCGCCCCTCTTCGCCACCTTTACAGAGGGGTTTCAGTTTTGTCCAGGATGCATACATAAGTGTAACTATGGGAGAGGTCATGGACCTGGAACGTAATTTCTTACAGATCTGCTTTTTGGAGGGGGAAGGTAGGGCGGTTGTGGTTAAGTGACTCGCCCAAGGTCCCACGGCTAGTTTTGTGTGTGTTGAGGAGAGTCTGGGGCTGAATTTGAATTGGGGTCCTCCTGACTCCATGGAGTGTGTTCCATTCGCTGTGCCACCGAGCCGCCCCTCTTCCCCACCTTTACAGAGGGGTTTCAGCTTTGTCCAGGATGCATACATAAGTGTAACTATGGGAGAGGTCATGGACCTGGAACGTAATTTCTTACAGATCTGCTTTTGTGGAGGGGGTTTCTACACTGGGAGGTTCTGAATTTGAGGAAATCATCTCGCCCCCGCAAAAAACCAACTTTTTCAGAGACTCTTAACAGATCGGTGAACTTAAAAATCCATTTTTTCACAACTATTTCATGTAACTGGTCTCCTTGCTCTCCAGGAGCTCCCGATCTACTGGGAGAGGCCACCCAAGGTTTCAATCGCACGTGAGATGGGCTTTAAGTATTATCCTGAGAAACCTACAGGTTTCGCCAACTTCCAAAGGGGTCCACGACACGCAGCGCTAAAGGCTCAAAACCGGAGAGGTGGGACGGAAACTGGGAGTGCAACGCGCAGGCGCACTCGGCGACCCTTTCAGCCCCATGGCCGCACCTCCTCCCCGGCCCGAGTCAGCGCAGCCGGGGCAGAGAGCGCGCGCGCCGAAGCACGCCCCCTCAGGCCCCGCCCACCTCCGCGCCCACGAATCCCAGAGGCTCTGGAGGCTTAGCTCCGCCCCCTTCACCTTCCCCCCCCCCCCCCCCCCGCTCCGCCCCGCCCCCCCGCGGGGGGGGGGCCGAGCCCCCCCCCCTCCCCGTCGTGCCCGCGGCCCCGGCCGCCGCCGCCGCCTCCGCCTCTCCAGCTTCCTCCTCCTGTGTCCGGCGCAGCGCGGCCATGGTGCGGCGGCGGCGGCGGCGCCCCAGCGGTGGCGGCGGCCTCGGCGGCGCCGCGGTTCTCTTGGCCCTAGCCTTGTGCGAGCTGCCGGGGGCCCGGGGCCGGGCGCTCGAGTGGTACTCGGCCTTGGTGAGCACGGTGTACGTGGACCCGCTGACGAACGCGACGGTGCGGGGCGCCACCGAGAGCGGCCGTTACGGCGACAACTCGCCCAAGGAGAGCCTGCGGGGCCTGGTGGGCATTCCCCGCGCCCCGGGCCGCGACCGGAAGGGCTGCGCGCCCGACACGCAGTACTACGTGCCGCAGCCGGGCAGGCCGGCGGCCGGCCGGCCGGAGCCCTGGATCGCCCTGGTGGCCCGCGGGGACTGCACCTTCAAGGACAAGGTGCTCCACGCCGCCCGCAGGAACGCCTCGGCCGTGGTCATCTACAACGAGGAGCACTACGGCAACGGCACCAACCCCATGTCTCACCTGGGTGAGGGGCGGGGCGCCCCGCC
>NW_027186324.1:3314901-3424062 GCF_028583685.1 Petaurus breviceps papuanus | reverse complement strand
CAGGGCCGCACGGCCCGTGAACGTGGGAGGCGCCTTCGGGCCGCGCTCTGGCGGCTCAGAGCGTGCGGGCTCCAGGGCCCGAGCTGAGCCGGGGCTGAGCCGGGGAAAGCGGCTTCAGATGGCCGCGCTCGCTCACCTTGGCGCCGTGAGGAGGGAGTAAGAACAGCTACAGTTCATGGATCTCCCTTGAGGCGGGTGCCAGGGAGTGGCGGGTGCCAGGGAGTGGCGGGCCGACTCTCATCCGGTCAGCCTCAAGCCCAGTGCGGGAGCCACCGGGCCGCCTCACTGCCACAGTGGCCCGTCTGCCTCGGAAGCTAGTGCCCTCCGACCCCGAACCCACGACATGCCCAAAACACATATTTGGGTAACTTTCATTATAATCGGTTTCCTTTGTAAGTCATAGTATTTAATTTTGTGCATTTAAAAATGATGAGGAAAGGGCTGTGCCCAGAGGACTGCCCGAGCGGTCTGGCACCGAAGGACACAGCCGCGGCTTCCTGCCAGCGCTGGTCTTGTTAGCGAAAGTTGTTGAAACCCAAGGGAGAGGGTGCGAGGATACAAAGTATCGGACTCAGAGTGCAGCCGCAAACCTTTGTCCCAGGCTTC
This sequence comes from Petaurus breviceps papuanus, assembly GCF_028583685.1. Classification (NCBI taxonomy): domain Eukaryota; kingdom Metazoa; phylum Chordata; class Mammalia; order Diprotodontia; family Petauridae; genus Petaurus; species Petaurus breviceps. The sequence continues at coordinate 3,423,456 of NW_027186324.1, read as the reverse complement.
TTGGAGAGGAGAGAACGGGTCTAGAAAAGGCAGGCCGACATGAGCCGTCCAAACTGCCTCCCTTTAGAACTAAACATGCTTTCGTTGCCCTGTAAGGTCTTGCACCAGTGGTTCTGTGAAGGAATCAAGCTTACAGACTCCATCTTTCAGCCCGCTAATTTGGCTGAGAAAGTGGAGGCAGATGGAGAAGGGAGAGAAAAGGAGCATAGGTGAACAAAGGATTGAGCATTTTTGAGCAGGATGCTTAACAAAAGTCAGCAATAATCATTTTCTAGTCAACTCTTATTACAGTTAAGAAATTAGAATTTGGAGCCTCATGGAATATCTACACAGACAGAAGCACTTGTCTCCCAGTGTTAGACTGTTTACTTTAAAGACATTCTATCTTGAATTTAGCACATCAACTAAAACAAACACTTTCTTAGATACACAGTAGATTGTAGAGGAAATTGTACTTGAAATAGAAAATTCCTTATTATGTATAGTTCGCTTTTCGTTTTGCGTATATATTTGAATGTTACCTTCAAAGCTGTCATGCTTGTTTGTGATTTCTTCAGACTTTCTGTATTGTGCATTTCAAAAACGTTTCCATTAATTTCCTTCCTCCTCCCTCGCCCCTTCCCTCCCTCCCTTTTTTCCTTCCTTCCTTCTTTCCTTCCTTTTCCCCTTCTCCTTACCTCTTTTGGGAGAAGACTTTTTTGTACAGTAGCTCTGTCAAAGAATGTATGTCTGCACCTTGAATGTGTTGCCTCTTAGAAGTTGGGTAGTGTGCTTCATTGGAGATCTTCTAGAATCTTGGTTTGTCATTAAATTATTCAGAGTTCTTAAGTCTTTCTAACTTTCTGCTGTGTAAATGGCCCGGAGTTCAGCATCACGTTATACAAACTAACACATCCCAGGTTATTTTCATACCATTTCTTCTGTCATGTCTTACAGTATACTAATATTCTATTCCATTCACACAACATAATTTGTTCAGCTATTCTCCAATTGATAGACATCCCCTTTAGGTTCCAGTTCTTTGCCACCTCTAAAAGAACTGGTATTTATGTGTGTGTATGTATGTATATATATTTAACAAATGGGTCCCTTTTTTTTTTTTGTTCTTTTTGGGATATGGGACTTAAAGTGGGTCAGAGTGCTGGGTCAAAAAGTATTCACAGTTTTGTGATTTTTAGGCATAGTGATCTGACTTGATAAGTATAGGAGGCTAGTACATAAACCATGTAGCTTGGTAACCATTCAGTTCATTGAATAGCCATCCTATATGCTTGGCATAATAGGGGATGCAGACTATGAAACAACATTTGGCCCTTGTGGTCAGGAGTTATTACTCTTTGGTAGGAAAAATAACTCATTCATAAATAAACATGAGGTGTGCCCACTCAAACTTGTTAAGTATAAACAATAGAATTCATAGAAAGGAAACAATTAAAAAAATGATCTTTTTATTGTAAACTTAAACATGAATATTTCAGTCTGTAGGCTTACATATGTGACAGTTCTTATTTCCATGTTTTTTAAAGTGCATAGTAAATTTAACAAAGTAGTAATAAATTATCTTGCTTGTCTGTGGCCCCTTCTCAATTTTTTGCTCTTGTGTATATATATTTTTTAACTCTGATTTCATTTACTTATTAGCGAGGCAGTTGGGGGTAGGTGACTTGCCCAGGGTCACACAGCTAGGATCAAGTGTCTGAGGCTGCATTTGAACTCAGGTCCTCCTGACTCCAGGGCCACGGCTCTATTCGTTGTGCCACCTACCTGCCCCCTCTCGCCCAAGGTTACACGGCTACTTTTTTTGTGTGGGTGTTAAGTGTCTAAGTCTGGAACTGAACTTGGGTCCTCCTGACTCCGGGACCGGTGCTTTACTTACTGCGCCACCTAGCCACTCCGTATATATTTTTTTAGTGTTTTATGTTTTCCATCTCTATTATTACTCCCCTAACTTCTCCTATCTATAGAAGCCCTCCCTTGTAACCATTAAAAGATTCATTTTCTGATGGGATTGTCATTGTTATTGGAGATGGTATTTGAACTGGGCCTTGAATGCCAAATTAAGGAGTTTTAGACTCTATGTGCTCTGGGAGGTGAACTGGAAATTGGAAGCTTGAAGGTCAGTTGCAGTAGTCTAAACATGAAGTAGTAATAGTATCTAAGGTAGTGGAGGTAGGAATTGAATGGGAAGGGGGAAAAAGAATGAATAGGAAGTAGTATTGATTTGAATGTAATTTGACAGAGGAAGTACTGAACCCACTTTTTGAGCCTGGGTGACTTTGGGAATGAGAAGTAGGAAAATCAGGAGGAAGAAGTTGTTTGGGTAGAGGAATGGAGGAGAGAAAATGTCAATAATTACAAATATGTTGAGTGAAGCAGTGGCCAAAGATCAAGGTGGAAATTGCCTAGTTGGTAATAGGGGACTAGAATTTGGGGGGAATCTTGACTTTTTGCGTTTAATTATATGGATGGAGACAGTGGAAAAATACCAGCTGGGCATGGTAGAGATAGGGAAGCAATGTAATGACTGCTGGATGAGACAGTTAAGCTATCTGGGTTGTAATCCAGACTTTTCTTCTAACCAGCTAGACTGCTTCCTTCAAAGTTGAGTTAAATCACCACCTCCAAAATGGGATCATTTCTGATTCTCACAACACTTTGCTAGGGCTCCCCCTGCAAAAAAATAAAAACCAGTTACATTGGGTGGTAGTAGCAATAGGTTAACACCCCTTCTTCCCTATGCAGGTTAGGCTGGTTTTTCCTTAAAAGGTATTGAGACATACTTTGAGACTTGCTTTGCTTTGGGGACTAAGAGTTCAGATGGTCGGGTGGCTAGGTGGCGCAGTGAGTAAAGCGCAGGCCCCAGAGTCGAGAGGACCTCAGACCTCAGAGTTAGTTCGGTTCTGGCCTCAGACACTTAACACAAAAAAACTAGCCGTGTAGCTTTGGGCAAGTTACTTAACCCCAACCCTCCAAAAGGCAAAAAAAAAAAAAAGAGAGTTCAGATGGTTGACTTCACTTCTTCATCACCTGAGTACAAATAAACCTCAAGGAACTGGAAGGGCCCTCAGATGCTTGGCTGGTAGATTGAAATGGGACTTGCTTAGCTGATTCAATTTAAGAGGTTCTCAGTGCCTGTCCTTGTGGAATACCCTTCACCTGCTAGGGCTTACTAGTGTCTCTTTTTGTACCAGTATCAGCCTAAATGATTAAGTCTGGCCTAGGACACCGTGTATGTACAGAAGCACAGAATTAGGTCTAGAAGGGATCTCAGGGTTATAGTACCCATGTGAGGAAACTGGAGCTGAGAGAAGGTAGATGATTTGCCCAAGATCATAACAGCTAGTTAGGATCTGTAGAAATATTTGTCTGTTCTTCTGAGTCCATTCTCATCACTACATCACACCACACTGTCTGTCTGCACTTTGTATTTACTTTGTGAATATTTCCTATTTACTTAACTGTGAGTAGTGTAGCCTCCAAGTACAGTGTAAGTTCCTTTAGGCAGGGACTGGTTTTCGCCTGCTGCATATGGAATTGGAATAGTTTCGTATCCTTCAGCAAGAAGTTTCCTAACTTCTCAGGGTCTCCTAGTCCTCCAACCTCACCCCCAATCCCACCGCTATAACTTTGAGGTTGGATTAGCTGTCTTTGTAAAATCATTTAGGAGGACATTTTAGGGTTACAGGATTCTGTGAATAAAAGGATGGCAGAGTGACGTCATGGACCCACAGGATGATGTCCTGATTTTAGCATAAAGTCTTCATCTCATCTTTCATTCTTTTCTCTTAGTTTTAATGCTCTATTACAAATAGCTCACTTTTATACATAGCTTTTATACATTATCTCACTTAATTTCTCTTTACAACAACCCTATTAATCAGATAGTGTTATTTTTAATTGATCTCCACATTACAGATAAAAAAAACTGGCTCAGATGGCAGCATCAGATATCTTAATATTCTGACCACCAAGTTCAGTAATTCTTTACTCTTCTCTCTACAACATTTGGCCACTAAACCCAGTGATCCTACAGCTGCTGACCAAATTCTGTTCAAATCTTGTGGCCATATAGGAGAATTCAGATTTGTTCTTTCAAGTGGTATTGATCATTTAGCATATACAAGCCATAATTCTAGCTCTAACAGGCCCTTCATTAGCTGTGTGATCTTGGGCAACTCATATGACTTTTCTGGGCCTTGTTTTCCTCATCTGTAAAACAATGGGGTTGGGGTTGGCTGATCTTCTAGGTCCCTGTCAGCTTTGAAACGTAGGTAGTACTATGGGAACATAAAAATTTCTGAAGCTTGTTACCTGCTTTCAAGAATTAAATTCCAAACATCCATTTAAGGAGGAGGCTCAGCATAGACATCTCATTTCCCACTTGACTGTACCACTTTGGGACTTCACCACAATGCCTTCTTTTTTTGTTACTTCCCTGCCCCCTAGCTTCATTTTTTGCACTGTCTTCTTTATTTAGACTGGAATTGTGGTTTTTTTTTTTTTTTTTGTATTTGTATCCCCATTGTCAAAGTTTGGTGCTTAATGCTTGTCAACTATTGACTAGTAGAATTTACAGACTGGGGGGAGGGGGGAGCAGAGTCAAGATGGCTGAGTAGAAGCAGGACCTCCCTGAGGCTTCAGCTTCCCCCTTCCCCAATTCACGTAAAAGGGGACTCTAAACAAACTCTGGAGCTACAGAACCCACAAAATGACACAGAGAAACTAACCTCCCTCCGAGGACAGCCCGGCATGCCCGAAGGAATTGGCCAGCACAGTGCTCTGGGAGCCTAGCCCAACCCCACTCAAAGGTTTTAGCCCCAGGGCGGGCCTGCCAAGCCACCGGCTGGAGGGACTCCAGATCACTAGCACCTGTGGTGGCCCAGAATTATCAACACATAGATGCTAAGGACAAAGTGAGAGGTCAGTGCACTGTGGCCTTTGGGACCCAGTAGTTGGAAATGTGTTGGCTTTTGGGCGAGAAGGCACTGGAGGAGCCACGCTCCCACGCAGCAGCTTCAGCTCCTGGCCTGCAGAGTGTAGGGGGACCAAGCAACCAGTCTGAGGGGTAATTGTACTTCCTTTAATCTGCTTGGATCTGGATTGCAGTCTAGGGTGGAGGTTCTGGGGTGTGTCCAGCTTGCCAGAGCATGTGGAGGCTTCATTAAAGGCACCCAACTAATACCTCCTGCAGCTGAGAAAACCCCAGCATTTGGTACGAAGATCCCCTGTCTGGTAGCAGAGTCCTACTGTGGCAAAAAGCCCAAAAGTCAAGTAATTATGTAGCAACATGGCCATGCAAAGGAAACAAAGCAAACAGAAGAACCCAACATTAGACTCCTATTTTGGGGACAAAAAGGATCAAAGCATGGAACAGGAGGAAGACAGTGAAGTCAGAACTCCTGCACCAAAAGCTTCAAAGGAAAATACGAGCTGGTTACAGGCCATAGAGGACCTTTAGAAGCAGATAAGAGAAGTGGAGGAAAAATTGGGAAGAGAAATGAGAACAATGCAAGAAAATTACGAAATGAGAGTCAACAGCCTGACTAAGGAAAATACACCTTATAAAATAGACTAACTCAAATGGCAAAAGAGGCTCAAAACGGCAATGAGGAGAATACCTTAAAAGGCCGAATTTGCCAGATGGAAAAAGAATCTCAAAAGCTCTCTGAGGAGAATCATTCCTTCAGAATTAGATTGGAGCAAATGGAAGCCAATGACTTTATGAGAAATCAAGATGCTGTTAAACAGATCCAAACAAATGAAAGAATAGAAAGCAGTGTGAAATATCTTGTGGAAAAACCACTGACCTGGAAAATAGATTCAAAAGAGATAATTTAAAAATTATTGGACTACCTGAAAGCCATGATCAAAGAAAGAACCTAGAAATCATCCTCCAAGAAATTCTGAAGGAAAACTGCCCTGATGTTTTAGAACCAGAGAGCAAAATAGAGGTTGAAAGAATGCACCGATCACCTCCTGAAAAAGATCCCAAAAAGAAAACTCCTAGGAATATTATAGCCAGGTTCCGGAATTCCCAGATCAAGGAGAGAATATTACAAGCAGCCAGGAAGAAACAATTTAAATATTGTGGAAACACAATCAGGATAACCCAGGATCTGGCAGCTTCTACACTGAGGGATTGAAGGGCTTGGAATGTGATATTCCGGAGGTCAGAGGAGCTGGGATTAAAACCAAGAGTCACCTACCCAGCAAAACCGAGTATCATGTTTTAGAGGAAAATATGGTCATTCAGTGGAATAGAGGACTTTCAAGCATCCTTGATAAAAACACCAGAGCTGAATAGAAAATTTGACATTCAGATACAAGAAGCAAGAGAAGTTAAACAGGGAAAAGAAATCATAAGGAACTTATCAAAGTTGAACTATTAACATTCCTACATGGAAAAACAAAAATTGTAACTGATGAAACTTTTCTCAGTATGAAAATTGTTGAAGGGAATATATATATATATATGTCTATATATAAGGGTATATGGGCATATGAATACGTATGTGAACGTGTACATACATGTTTACAGGTATACATAGGTAGAGGGCCCAGGACCAAGTTAATCGGAAGGGATGATACTTAAAAGGGGAAATTAAGAGGTGAGAGAGGAATATGATGAGAGGAGATGGGGAGAGACAGAATGGGGTAAACTATCTCATGTAGAAGAGGCAAGGGAAAAGGGTTACAATGGAGGGGAAGAATAGGAAGGCAAAAGGGAATGGGTCAACCTTATTCTTATTGAATTTGGCTTGGGGAGGGAATGAAATACACACTAAAGAGGGTATCTCACCCTCCAGGAGAGTAGGGGGGAAGGGGATGAGAGGGGGGATGATGGAAGGGAGGGCAGGCTGGGGGGAGGGAAGTTGGAAGCTTCCACTTTTGAAGAGATACGGGATCAAAGTAGAGAATAGAACAAGTGGGAGGTGGGATAGGAGGGAGGGAAATATAGTCAGTCTTTTACAATATATCTACTATGTTAATGTTTTGCATTAGCTACACATGTACAACCTATACTGAATTGCTTATCTTCCCAGTAAGGGTGGGTGACAAGGGAGGAGGAGAATGAATCTGGAATTCAAAGTTTTAAAATATATATAATATTATTAATACTATTTTACATGTAATTGGGAAATAAGATATACAGGCACTGGGGCATAGAGATCCACCATGCCCTACTGGAAAAGTTGAAAGGGGTATGGGAGAAGATAAGGGAGAGAGCAGATTGGAGGAGGGGATATCCTGTAGGACGGCTATTTTGGCATGGTGGGTAGGGAGAAAACGGGTAGAAAATTTGCAACTCAAAATCTGGCAGAAATGAATGATGTAAATCAGACATTAATAAAGCATTTGAAAAATGAAAAAGAATAAAAAAAAAGAATTTACAGACTGAAAGATCTACATTTTGTTTTAAGTAAAAAGTGAAAATAATTTTCTACTGTGTGTACAGGAAGTTTTTTTTTTCCCCATCAACAAGTATTTTTATTTTCATACCTCCTACCTACCTCCCTCCCCCCAAGGAAAAACACCACCTTTTTAACATACATAAGCAAAACAATTCCCTACATTATCTACATCTAAAAACATACCTCATTCTTTACCTTAAATCCATTACCCTCTTTGTCAGGAAATGGGCACCATATTCGGAGACTCAGTTTCCTTATTTGTAAAATTAGGGGGTTGGACTAGAACAGAAGTTTTTAACCTGGAATCCATTAATATTATAAAAAATATTTTGATAGGGGTAGCTAGGTGGTGGCCCTGAGGTCAGGAGGACCTGAGTTCAAATTTGGCCTCAGATACTTCACACTTACTAGGTGTGTGACCCTAGGCATAATTAACTCCGATTGTCTGGTGCCCCCCTCCCCAATTTTTTTTTGTTATGATAATTCTAAAGTATGATTGGTTTTCTTTGTAATCCTATGTGTTTTATTATATGTATTTACAAACATTGTTCTAAGAGTTTTACCAGACTGCTGAAAGGGTATATATCACAAAAAAGGTTAATTTGGGGGCTAGAACAACTCAGGTGGTATTTCCCTCTGATCTGTGATACTTTGTGTTTTCACACTCCCCCTCAATAGAGGTTCTTGTTTTATGGCCAGTCTGATATTTTAGTCCTTTAAAAATTTGTAATTTTCCAAATTAAAACTCTTTTTTTTTTCTGCCTCTTGTTTTACAAATGAAAAAAATGCTGTACATTGAAAAGAAACTTTTGCATTTAGGGAAGAATAAGAGTGTCATAGTTTTAGTACCAGCATAGGCAGCAGATGTCTGGGTCTAACGCTTATTTTAGAGACTCCATTTTTTTCTTTTTAAATATTTTATTGATAGTGATGTGCTTTTAAATATCACTGTATCTCACAGTGAGTCTCACTCCTTTCCTAATAGAACCTTCCTTTGTAAGAAGAACAATTTAAAAAATCATAACAGTGGCTACATCTGAAAGTGTTAATTGTCATTCCTGACCTAAAGTTATGGATCCCTTTAGAAGGGAAGTCTTATATTTTCACCCCTATTGTTGAGAGTTTTTTAGTTTCTGGAAACAAGATGCAGTATCTTAGGCTGGTTTTCAAGGCCTAACTAAAACTGGCAGCCTTTCTGGCTTTGTAGTGTTTACTTACCTAGATATTATACACTGTCGAGGTTATATCCATGAAGTACTGAAATAAGTTTTTACTGAAGACATAGATTTAGTAACAAGTCATTTTCAGGTCTGAAATGTTCCTCAGCTACAGTCCTTGCTGTGTGCCAGGCACTGTGCTAAGCACTTTACACATCTTATTTAATCCTCACAACAATGCTGTTAAGTAGGTGCTATTGTAATTTTACAGATGAGAAAACAGACAGAGGTCAAATGACTTGCTCAGGGTCACATAGTAAGTGTCTTTGGCCTAATTGAACTCAGATCTTCCTGGTTACAGGGCTAGGGCTCTTTCCATTGTGACCCCTAGTTGATTAAAAAAATTTTAATAAGTAACACATTTTAAACTAGGTAGGATTGTACTCAATTTGGGAAAACAAAATGAGAAATTTTAGAATTTCTCCCTAACTGGACTGAAACATAATGAATCTACTGTGTTCACAAAATTTGAGCTATTCAAAATTATAATTATGTAAAATATGGTAATTGGTTCCAGCCGCTGTGTAATTTTTTTAAAATTTATTTTATTTTATTTTGCTTTTTGGAGGGGGGAGGCAGGGCAATTGGGGTTAAGTGACTTGCCCAAGGTCACACGGCTAGTTTTTTTGTGTTTCGTGTCTGAGGCCGCATCTGAACTCAGGGCCTCCTGACTCCACCGCCAGCACTGCTCACTTCGCCACCTAGCCGCCGCCACCGTGTAATTTTTAAGTAGCATGATCACCTCAGGAGAATTGTTGATTCTCACCAATTGGGATCTAACTTGACAAACTTATTGCTAATTCCTCTGTTCAACATTGAGAGGAGAGAGTTAATTATCCTGTCCATTTGTTTCAGGTTTTCCCTCCCTCTACTTTTGGTCTTTCTTGTATTAAAAACAACAACAAAAGCTGTTCCTTAGGTCCTTTAGCAGAAGAAAGTGAGGTGAAAAAGAGAGAGAATTTTAAATTTACTGCCTTGCAGGTTTCTTTCCTCCTTCCCCAGCTCTCAGCTATTTTTGAATTAGTTCTGAATAAATTGGTTGTATTTTGGATTTTTGAGAACTATATCAATAGAAATAAATCCAGAACCAAGAAAACATCTGAAATTGGCAGTAAAAGCCTTTTTAACAATTTAATATTTTGCTTCTCCATCCATTTTAGTGCACTGAGCCAGGTCAGATAGATTCAATTCATTTCCCTGAGTCTTTTCTAGATTTCTTTTAAGAATTGAACTTATGTTAAACATGGTCCTTTTTTTCCCCTTAAAATTTCAAATTTAGTTTGGTTTCTAAATTTTAAGTTGACCTCTAGATCTGAATTTAATTTGTCAAGATTTGGCCTAAATGGTAAACTGAATCATAAAATTTTAGAGGCGGTAGGGTTCTTTGAAGTCATTTCTTTCAGTGGAGAAAGGTCTTTTATTTTTATAATAAGAAAACTTAGCTACCCAAGGTCTGAGGCAAGGTGGTAGCTTAGTGGATAGAGTGCTGGATTTGGAGCCAGAAGACATTTCAGTGCAGCGTTAGACTGTTACTACCTGTGTTACTGACCAGGGGCATTTCATATGAAGTTTAAATACTCTCAGCCTCAATTTCCTTATTCACATAGGGTTGTTCTGAGGGTCAAATGAGATTACATATGTAAATCACTGCAGTGTTTGCTGTTATATATGTGTATGTGCCATTTGAATAAATAAACCATGTCTGCAGGTTCCTCTTTTAAAGTGACCCAGAAATGGGATAGGAGTATTGTAAAGGTCTCTGAAAATAAAATGTTAATGTTAGGTCAGAGGTATAAAATTCCCAGGATATATTTTTGGACTGGGATGGTACATATTTCCATTTTCCCCAAAATATCTACTATACTTTATTAGTGCTTTGCAGGTCTAAAGTTTATCTATAAATTAGTTTCTTTGCAAAATTATGTCTAGTATATTTAAAGGTTTAACAGCTGGAGAAATGTGGAAAGTATTTCAGAGCAAAATTCAGGGATTTTTTCACCCCTTTTTCCTCCTATGCCAGATATGTGGAAGAGTTATAACTTCCTTTATTAGGAGTAAATGGTATTTTCTTTCTATCTATCAGTTAGGGTAGGGACAGAGTAATATAATGTGAGTTAAACAAGTCTGGCTCTTCTAGGAGTTTATACTGTGAAGAGAGCAACATGATGCAAAAGTGTGATTAAAGAGAAGACAGATCATAAGAATTGAGTAGCTTGTACTTTCATGTTTCAAGAATTTACTCTTTTGAAAAGTCAAGCCACCCAACTGCTTCCAAAGTTCTTTGTATGAAATCATGTATTATTGTAGTCTGATTTATTGGAAAAGAAGATCACAGGATAGACAGAGAAGTGAAAAATGATTTACAATTCAAGGTCCTGTACCTAGCTAGGACAGAGGTAGAATTACAAATTAGTTCTCCCAACTCATAGCACTTTCCTCTAGATTATACTGCATTGTCAGTAGCACTTTTCAATGTGACATTCACATCCCTATCAGATATTTATGGTTTTCAGTGGCTCCTTTCAGTACTCCAACCAAACTGGACTCAGCATCTCTTCCTTTCTACCTTAATTCATATTATTCCCATTTCTTGTTTTGTTCTCCCAATTCCCATGTCCAGTTTGACCAATTCATTTTCTACTTGTGAAGGCACAACTAAAATGCTAATTTCTGTGATGTGTGATGCTATATATGACTCTTCCTCCCTCACCCCTGCTAATGTGATAGCATTTTGGGCTTTCCTAGGACCTTTATCATATTCTCCATATTATATCATATTTTCTATATTTCATATACTCATACACTTGATTATAATACCCTAGAGGTCAGGAATTGCCTGATTCATCTTTGTATTTCCCATAATTGGCCTACTCAATGAATGTATTGGATTTTGAGTAATTAGAGATAAGTCTGGTTTTGGATACCATAATATGGGATAAGCCTATAGATAAAAGATCTTATACTTTTATATTTCTATCAAAGCCCTTTATATACATTTTTGTTTACCTTGATAGCACTTTGTCATGCAAGTAATATTATCCACATCTTCCGTAGGTGGTGAAGTGACTTACCTAATGTCACCTGGGCAGTAAGTTGCAGAGCTACAACTTAACTAATAGGCTGTAAACTCCTTGTGACCTTGTTCATAGTTAAATCTAACCTACACTATGCATATTTAATATTGATCTATGTTTTTTTTTCCCCCCTTAGGGACAGGAAATACAGTGGTAATTATGGTTAGCTATCCAAAAGGAATAGAAATTTTGGGGACAGTGCAAAGAGGAATTCCAGTTAGAATGACCATAGAAGTTGGCGCGCGCCACGTGCAGGAGTTCATCAGCGGTCAGTCTGTGGTGTTTGTGGCTATTGCTTTCATCACCATGATGATCATATCGTTAGCCTGGCTAATATTTTACTACATACAGCGTTTCCTCTATGCTGGTTCACAGTTTGGAAATCAGGTAATTATGGTTAATAACCTTTTAAAAAACTTTTAGTAAGACATTTAGTATTTAGAACTCATTTGAGAATAAAAATTCCTTATGATAATGCTATTACTATTTGATCTTTGGGGAAATATTTTTGAATTATTTATTAATTTGGATGTACTTATGTTCATTGTAGAAAGAAATTTCAGCCTTAATTACTCTAATTACTTGTTGGAAGATGAAGTAATTTTTAGGTGCAGATCATAATTTCATCTGATTTTGGTCATTTGATTTGGTTTGTCCCTTGTTGATGGCATTTAAATTGTCTTTAGTGCAGTCTTTTTGTTCCAGTCATTCTAAGGTACAGACAAAAAGACTAAGTGACATTATAAATTACAGAAAGTCTTCTGATCTGTATTGGTGAAAGAGTTTCCTACATTCATAAAATTCATTACATTTAAATTCTTTAAAACATTTCAAATAATATTTCACTAAAGTTAATTTTAAAGTCAAGTAATTACAAATATGTTCTCTTCTAAAGAACCATAGAAAAGAAACAAAGAAAGCTATTGGGCAACTTCAGCTTCATACTGTAAAGCGTGGAGACAAGGTAATGTCTAATGATTTTGGTTTATTTGTGTTTTTGTGTAAAAAAATACATCTGAGGGTTTGGGCTCATTTTTAACATTAATCTTTTAAACACGAAATGTGTGTAGAAGTTAGGATAGACGAATAACAAGTTGCAGAAGAAAATTTAAGTCTATAAATAAGTGTTTAAATATTCTGGCAGCCTTAACATACATATATATATATATATATGCACATACATGCATACCTATGTACTTATACATATACACACATACATGCTTACACACGTTTATACATGTATACATACATATTTTCCCCCCTTAACTTTGGGAAAAGAATATTTGTATTCTTTGTGTTTTGTTTTCATTTTAAAACTTAAAAACAGACATTTTCATGACCAATCTAAGTTCAAAATAATATCAACTTTAAAAGTGACTTTGAGAAATGATATTCTGTGAACTCTCATCTCTCTCACTACTTCAGATTACTAAGAGATAAATTTCTTTTAAAAAGTTAATGGATCCCTGTGCACATAAAAAACAAACCATGCCTCTATGGCAGGTTTTTTTTTTTGTTCTGGATACATTGGTGCTATGTAAATACCATTACATTCTACAGATTTATGCAACACTAATTTCATTTGTTGTAATGACTTTCCAGTTCTATTATCTTGCAGCGAGTTATTAAACATTGTCTCCCCTGCATCTCTTCCTCCCTACCTGGATATCAGACCAACAGAACCAGAATGAGATTGCCTTAAAAAAGCTTGTGGAGCTTCCACTAATCTGTTTAAGGGATTAAAGCACCGTAGAGACTCAATAGGTGATGCTTGGGCGGTGTCCTGGATTAGATATTGATAGTTAGTATGAAATATATTTGAGATAAAAATATTTAAAAACCATTTTCAGTGTTATTGCTGTTGGTGATTATTACCTTATAACTTCTTATAATAAAAACAAATACGTAAATACTACTTGTGATTTTACTCCATTATACTTTTTGTAAGCAAATGTAAAAAAAGTAAATTTGATCAGTATTTTTTAGATGGTATGGAAAAATGGAAAACATTTTCTTGATATATTTGTTTCTCTACAAACAAAAAGTTTTTAAAAGAATGATCATGCACAGTGTCCTTCCTGCCCTTCAGAAGTTGGTGGAATTTGTTTTTCACTATGAAATGGTCAAGGAAGATAGTTTAAGGAGTTGTGTTTTAGTGTTCTAAAAAGAATGTTAAGTTGATTGGGGTGTGTGGGTGGGAATTGATTAAAATAAAACTGGAATTTGATAATATTTTTACCTTGTTTGGTGACATTTCAAAAAAGGAGATGTAAAAATATAAACAAGGGGGCGGCTAGGTGGCGCAGTGAATAGAGCACCGGCCCTAGAGTCTGGAGGACCTGAGTTCAAATTTGACCTCACACGCTTAACACAAAAACTAGCCACGTGACCTTGAGTAAGTCACTTAACCCCAATTGCCCTCTTCTCCCCTCCAAAAAGCAAAAAAAAAAAAAAAAAGCAAGCCAGATTGTCATTTATGTCCTCTTTAGAACATGAAAATTGATTAGATTATTTATACAGCTTTGGTGGACTGGCATGGATTTTTTCTTTTCATCCATTTTATTTATATAATAACTTTGTGATGAAAAAAATTGACAATAGTCTTTCATCTTCAGTATTTTAGCTCACATGACATAAATTTGTGATTCATTATTGTTTTATTAGCAGTCTATTTATAAGTACTTCTTCTCCTACAGGGAATTGATGTTGATGCTGAAAATTGTGCAGTGTGCATTGAAAATTATAAACCAAAGGATATTGTTAGAATTCTGCCATGCAAGTATGTTTCTTATTTTGTTATCAGTTTTCCCTCTTAAGTACTGTTAGTTGAAAGGTTTGCTTATTAATAATAATTCTAATAAAATTAATTCCTTTTAATTCTTCTGTCTTTCATACACTACTTTAGCTAATTTTAGTGATATCTTTAACTTGCAGTATCACTTTAAAAGTATTTTCCTTAGCATGCAGATTCGAGTATTATTAAGACTTAAGTCCAGTACATAGTATAATATATAGGTATAGATTGTTTTTGATGGCTAAGGTATCATTGTAATGTATTTAGAATTGTAGGTCCTTAAAGCTATCAGTGAACTTTTGTCCATACCCAAGCATGCATGTATGTATGTATACACGTTGTGTATTTGATTGGACCCTATTTCCAATCCTCTTGTTTGACTTAAAGAACCAGATGACCTAGAAATATAGAAATAGGAGATTATTGCTGCTGAGGAGCATGTCCTTTGGATCCTAGGCCCTGAAGACCATACTGAACCATCTACCTTAATGTTATTATTTTAATCGGCAGCTAACAAAAAGTGTTCCAAAAGAGATACTACAGCAAGAGTGGGTGTTATCAGAAACACAGAAAGCAAGGATGTAAGGAGAAGTCAAGTGGATGTGTAGTGGTAAATGCTAGAACATTGCAAAAGAGAGAACCAAAGAGGCTGGTGATAAGAAACTTTTGTACCATTATACTAGATTCTATTTAGAGATGAGGGAAATAAACTATACTGCTGCTGTAGTTTTTTCCCTAACTATAAAATTCCTTTGTCATTACACCTATAACAACTGTCAGTGTTGGAAAATCATGATGATTTTGAAAAAGAAGTTAATTATGCGCTCCTTTAAAAGAACTTTTTGGTCAGCATGAGGTGTTATCTTGAAAAGAAATTGTAGCCTGCTAGAAGTCTTTTTCCTGTTTAATTATAATTTCAAGGTATATAGCAGGTTATTATATAATTATATTTTACTTTGCATTCTCAAAGTGCTTCATAGTTATTTGTTAAAATAAAAATTAAGTATCTTTGAGTGAGATGGGAGCAAATATTATCATAACCAAACTGATGTATAGTTATTTGAATACAACTGAGCTTAAATCTATAGTTCTTGATTTGCATTGAGTAGTATTTGGATTACCTGAAGTTTTAGAGAGTAATAATCTGGAGGGCTATATGGGATTTTTTTGTTGTTGTTGGCAGGGGGAGGAAATTGAGGTGAAAAGGATACTGGGTCTCTTAACTTATTTGGCAAGATTTGGTACAGTGGTTACTCACAGCCTTCATTCTTGATAGTAGAAGTTTCTACCCACTCTGTTTTCCCAGTGTGGGCCAGTTTACTACTCCTTGGGCTGATTGGTCACCCTTTCCTCCCAAGGGCGCACCAAGTGAATGTCAGACTTGGTGAAGACAGCTTTAGTTCTAGTACAGCTCAGGATTCTCAAACTGAAATGATCCACCAGCTTCAGCCTCTCTTACAGAAAGTGACTACTAGCACGATAGGAAGTCAATTAAATACTCAGATTAAGTAGCAAGTTCTTGACTGGGGATTTGAATTAATTCCTAATGTAGTCCTGTACCTTGTCATCAATTCATACCATGTTTACAATACACATTCTTAGTTATTCCCTATGTCTAGAGGAATATTTAAATTAGCATGCCTGCTAACTTTTTTTTCCTAACATAACTTTTCTACCTTATCTCATCTTTCATAAAGTAATAAAACAAATGAGAAAAATAAAATTGCTTTCTTCTTATACTTAAGCAAATAACTTAATAAGGCACTTAGTCCATTACATTAAACTCTTTCAGTTCTGTAGCATTTTATTTAGTGGAACTCTCCTTTTAATGCCATATACCAGAAATGAAGGTAATATATTTATAGTGGAATTTATCTCTGTTTTTGACATAATATATAAATTGAGTAATAAAATTAAAGTGACCTAAGATGTGTTCTTTTATAGAGTATTTAATCCCATTATTTTTCATTATTAATTAAATAAGTATTCCTTTTAATGTGTTTGGAAATGAGAAAGGATATCAAGAGCTAAATTATACTATAACATGTTATAATTGAATATGCATTGAGTTATTAGATCTTCTGACAAAGCTTTTAAGGATTTTTAAAAAATACTTTATCAAATAAGGAAAATATATCATACAAAGGAAAGAATTCATTTGACAGTACAGTTAGGGAGGTTTTTTTTTGCTGTTACCCCAAGTGGAAGCTTCTTGTTGAGTATTTTGAATAACATTATCTTGTAGTATGAAGAAATTCCTTTTATTTCTTACATTGTACTTTCTAATATGTAACCCAGAAGATTTAGAATGGTTTAATAGGTTGATGATTGAATTTATTTTTACTATAAATAACTTTGGTAGGATGATAAGGAGGTAGCAGTCTGCATTCTTTTAAAAAGTGTTTTTCTTTTGAAATGTTAACACATACTTGTGATTTTTTTAGGCACGTTTTTCATAGAACATGCATTGACCCTTGGCTTTTGGACCACCGAACTTGTCCAATGTGTAAACTTGATGTCATCAAAGCCCTAGGATACTGGGTTAGTTAAATTTTTATTTAAGTTCAATTTTCCATCCAATTATTACCCACTATATTTATTTTGGTCCTAAATAGAGGGAGAAGTGTATAAGAGATCTCTTTAAATCACTATGATTCACAAAAAGAAAGACTACTTACATTCCAAATGTAAACAAATTACTTTGGGCAAGGGTAGGATATAATCCTCAACTAGTATTATTTGTAATCATCAAACAATTACTTAAGTATGTTTAACTTATCTGACTTAGGGTGAGTGCTTTTAATTCAGCAAGCATTCTAAACATCATGTGCAAAATACCATCTAAGGCAGTAGGAACTCAATATGAATCACTTGTTTTCAAGAAATTTAAGCAGTTCAATATAGAAGGGATAAGGCATATACACACATGGGTATGATACAAAGTTTACAGTAACAGAGGTGATCAATCAGCAAGCATATACTAAAACATCTATCATGTGCCAGGAACTGTCCTACATCATGGGATACAAATAAATTAATGGTGTAAATTGCTAATCTCAAAGAACTATATTCAGAAAAGGAAGACTTTAGTAAGGTATAGGTACATAGAGAATAAATACAAAATCCAGCCTTTTCACTGTTTGGGAGTGGAATATACAACATATATAAGTAAATGAAAGATAATTGGGTAGGGGAGCTATAGCAGGTAGCTGGAGGGGTTGGGTGAAGAAAAACTTAATGTAAAACTTGACAGGAGCTGAGTTTTGAAGAACTCCTGGGATTCTAAGAGTCTGATTGTGAGAAGGGAATGACTTCTGGTCATGATTGATGTCCAGTGCAGAGACACAAAGATGACACTTGGAATGTTATATGTGAGGAATAGGAAGAAAGTTAGTTGGACTAGATAGTAAAAGGGAGTCATTTCTAGGGTGTGTATTCCAAAGGAATTTTAAAGTATAAATTCCTAGGATTAATAGGGAGCCCACCACAGTTTGAGTAGGAGAGTAACATAGTTAGACTTTATCCCTTATAATCTTGTTTATTCCTTATATAATTCCTTATGGACATTTCTTTTTGGTCTGTAACTAGTCACTGATTCTGTCACTTTGGGTAGTTTTACTTAAGAGTCCAATTCAAGTGTCACCTTGTTCATGAGACCTTTTCTGATTTTGCCCTCTTTCTTCTCCCTCCTACTTGATGACCTCTCTTCTCCAAATTATTTTTTTATTTATCTATTAATTTTCTATATAATTATATGCATGTTGTCTCTCTCCAGTAAAATGTAAGCTGTGTTTTTGAAGACTGCCTTATCTGAATTCCTAAGCTTGAGTATGTTTTATTGTTTTCATTGTGACCACAGTTACTTAATGTTTCTGAGATTTGTTCATTGATCTGCTCATTTGGGACATCATCACTTATTTTTTTCTATTGGTTCTCGTATTCACATTTCCTTTTTTTATTATTATTATTATTAATGGTTTGTAAAAGTTGCATTTATTATATCTGCTTTTATATTTATTATTTTTTATGCCTTAGCAATGATAAATTTGTGAAAACTTAAAATGGGATACTGAGGAATATGTATTTTTTTTAATCTTTACAAATAGAAGTTACCATAATAAAAATAAAATTCTGGCAAGCTTGATTCCTTGTATTGGGGGGAAGTTTTGTTTTATGTGATTACTTAGATAATTCATTTGTATGCCATTTAAGGGAAATCTTGAGGATGTACAGGATATGACAGCTCCAGAATCCATACCTGGTAGTGTTTCGATTGTGAATTTGAGTGTCACTTTACAAGATGAAGACAGAAATGAAGTAAACAGTTTGCCATCATCTTCTACAGATGGATCTGGGCTACAGTGTAACAGCTTTAAAGATGATACAGGGGAAAATACGGCATTACTAGGTAAGTAGTTATACTTTCTGTAAAATGGTACTATATCATTGTGGCACCTTGAAAATATTAGAAGTCATTTCTTGGGGGGAAAGGGAACATGTTTTTATTGTGAGGAAAGAAAATACAAAAATATGTCAAGAAAATGTAAATAGCAGTTTGTATTTTATGAACTATCATATAGAAAGTAAGTTAAATAGGAATTTACATGAAGAAAATACATAAATATAAGTATGCTAGATATTTAAGCCACAGTTGTGGTAAAGAAAAATAATTACTATCTAATAAACCCCAGAATAGAGAAGAAGGAAGAAAATTTTAAAAGTCATAGCCTCTCACCCTATTGGATAACTAATTTACCTCTCCAGTCTCCACTTGAACACTTAAGTGAGGAAATCTCATAAGGTACAGAGATGAAGATTTCCGGAAGGTTTTAATGATTACTTTAAAAGTTTTTCCTTTATATGAAATGACGTATATGAAATAATGCAAGGTCATACTACAAGAGCCACAAAAGGGTTCACGTTGATTTATATTTAATTTTTTTCTCAATTACCTGCCAACAGAAATGAACATTTCTGAAAAAAAATTGTATGCAATATAATATTCTCCTCTCCCTCCCATCTCCCCTCCTTGAGAAGGCAAACAGTTTGATAGAGATTATACATGTGCAGTCATGCAAGACATTTTCATATTAGTCGTCATAGATTTATTAAAACCTCACTATACTGTGTATGGGTGTGTGTGTGTAAGAGTATGTAAAACAGCTTGAGATATTTGTTGCCTGTTAATAACTTAGTTTTGTTTAAATACTAAGGGTAAGTGTAACATTTTTAAACTATATATGTATTTGATTATTTGTCTGTAATGACTATAAGTTTGAGGATATGATATATAGGATATATGTTGTTTTTTTTTGCTTAAAAAAGCCATTTTAAGAACTGTGGATTTAGATGGTTTGTAGAAGTTGCATTTATTATACCTGCTTTTTATATTTATTATTTTTTATGCCCTAGTAATGATAACTTTGTGAAAACTTAAAATGGTATACTGAGAAATATGTATTTTTTTATAATCTTTACAATTAGCAGTTACCATAATAAAAATAAAAATCTGGCAAGCTTGATTCCTTCTACTGGGGGCGGGGAGAAGGTTTTGTTTTATGTGATTATTTAGATAATTCATTTTTTGCCATTTAAAGGAAACCTTGAGGATGTACAGGATATTCTTCTTAGTCTGACTTTATTTTGCAGAGAAGGAAATTGAAGGCCAGAGAGGTTAAGTGACTTCACCAGGGTTATGTATAGGTAGTAAGTAACAGAACTAAAGTCCTCTGCCTCCAGATTTAACTGAAATCTGATTTTTTGTGCTTCCCACTGTTGGAATAACCCAGAATAAATCTTTCTTCTTTCAGTCCTTTTGAGTCCTCTTCGTCCTTCACAGTTTAGTGCATTTCCTTGTGTTTTTGGTGTATGGTTGTTTCCATTTCTGTTTTTGTAGTTCTTGTATCCGTTGTTTTCTTGGCCCTGCTCACTCTGCCCTCTGCATCAATTCACCCAGATCTTTCCTTGTTTCACGGTATTCATGTGAGAGCCTTTAAAGGGTTAGATAATTTCTTTTTTGATGGAGAACATTTCTCTGATCTTATTTTCACAAACTCAAAAGTTGATTCAGAAAATCTATAATTTTTCTTCTGAATAAGTAGACACCAAGTTGAATAGTTAAATGATTGTGTTCTCAAGACCAGCAAGTGTACTGGTGCTTATCTTCCAGTAAATATGGACTGATATGGTATTCTTTTTCTAACTTTGTTTTTAGAGAGAGATGACAGCGATGCTCCACAGGAAGAGCTTGGCTCCTAATGGACGTTTCCATTCAGTAGCTTCACAGCAGCTTTTTGGACTGCATTAGAGAACATTTTATTTTTTTATCTTATTAGCATACACTTTGTACATTGGAAAAATTATGTATGTTCTTTTATCTTTCAGACTTTTCTAGTTCTTATTGTAAAAGGGCTAAGATATTTTGTTTAAAAAGGAATGGTTTTTAATTAGTCTTCATGTTGACCTGCTGAAAATGCATTTTTTGTTTGGAAGAATTTTGTCATATTAGACTGTTACAGAAACTGTAACTTAAGAAAGAAACTAATGTAAATATTGATGTCATCGTTTCTAAAAAATAACACAATAGTAAAAGTATAAGAAATATTATTTTTCTGAAAGTTGATTTAAGAATAAGCACAATTTATTTTGATATATATCTTGATGGTGGTATTGTGTAATTAAATGTTTTCCCTGGAGGAAACATTTTAGAGGTTTAGGGAATCTTGTTCAAAGATGAGAAGTTCATAACACTATTGTCTATGTGTGTCTTATATGTAAATAATTTAGAACTTAACTAGAAATAGTTTATTTTCTTTTACTGTTTGAGATTGTAAAAAACACTAGCTACAATATATATTTTTTTCCTGTTCCTTGAACGTGACATCTTGCTGCAGTGGGAAAAAAATGTTGTGGACAAAATTTTCTATAAATAAAAATAAACACTTTAGATTCTCTTCTACCTCACTAATGAGTTTTTTCTGTGCTCCATTAAGGGAAATTAAGCAAAAATATCCGTTATGTTGTTGGTTTTTGAGACAGGATCACTTAATAAGTCACAGAAGCTTTAAGCTACTCTGTTTTTCTGACACAGGCTGGTTCCTCTCCTCCCTTGGCATTTTAGTGGTCCTCTAATCGTGGGGCCTCAACATATTGATGTCAGACTTGGTCTAATACCTGGTCAGCTTTAGCCATGCTGTAGCTCAGAACTCCTGAACTCAAGAGCTCTGCCAATCTTATCCTCCCAGCCACAGGGATCACCATGCCCTGCCCATCTATCTTATTATAATCAAGATCTTCATAATTCTTATGCTAGTTTGCCTACCTTTAAAACCAGACATGATCATGAGGGCAAAGGGGTAATGGAAACGGGAGGGGGATTGAGGCAAAAAATTTATGTGTGATTTTTGAGTGGTGAGAGTGAAAATATTAAGCAGTTAGTTTTCCCGTTTTTTCCTGTGTGTGTTTTTTTTTAGTTATTTAATATTAATCTTAACAAATCTGTTTTTCTCAATATGAAAGACAATTGTAGGTTAGGACCAGGCTTATGAATCTTGAGAGAACTTCTTTTGAATTTACTCAGAAGACAAGAGAGAATTCAACTATGGTTTTATGTATCTACTTTGTTCCTGCTGCCAGGTAGTTGAATGTTAGGGTGGATGGATGGGTGGAAGGAAAAGCATGCTGCTGGTATTCTTTAGAGAAATAACTCTTCCTAAATTGTTCCTTTGTTACCTTATGTGTCTTAAAGTATATTGCCCAAATTTGTGGAGATTAGCCAAGAGAAGGAATTTTAAAACTAAAAATAAAGCCCTGTTTTCCCCAGCAGTTGAGTTGTGGGGTTTTTAACAGCTTAATAATATATACTTAAAGAAATCTCATTGTGTTAAATAGATTTTGCTTCTTAACTGTGTATATATAAAGAAAATATGTGACTCTTAGTAGTCATTAATAATACCTCACTGCCATTGACCCAGCAATTCAGAATGTTGAGAGAGGAGGAACATTTATGTATTTTAAGGTTTGGTTTGCTTTGAGCATCTTTATTTGGATAGTTTAGCACTGAAGTAATGAACCTTTTTTAATAAGAAAATGTCCCTGCTTTCTTTTTTTTTAATCTATGAAGAATATGTCATCCCAAAGAAATTTGTTAGGAAAATCTCTGTAGCTGCTAATACAGAAAAATAATTTATAATTCCCAGATTTTTAATTTCTAGTAGCAATTTCCACATACTTGGCTCAAAAATTTGAAATTTACAAATAAGGAGGATACAATGATTGCAGGCCCTTTTCCAGAAACCCAAAGTCTGTGACAGCCACCCTATAATATATGGTAAGTGATGCCTTATAAAGTTGTAAATACTTAGGAGGAAAAAAAAAGGTGAACCTTTTTCCTCGTTGTACATACTTTCATACAAAAAAAGAAAATTGATAATAAAAGATGATATACTACACTTAAAATTTAAAAATTGCTAGGACAGGAAAGCAGATAATGAGCATCATATTAAAAATGAAAACAAGCCGGGAGTATTGCCTGCAGTGCCTCACGATTCTAGGGCCATCATCACGAAAGTCAAGAATAGTATAGAAATTAACCGTATTCATACTTGTGGATTGTTGCCTGTTAAGTTACTGCATGCTTATCATGCTTAATCTTAATTGTTTTCCTCTGTTTCCTTTGTACAATATCTGGCATTCTTAGATCTGGAAATTCAGAAGAAATAATTGAAGAGACATAAACTGCATCACTTGACAGCAAGGTAACAGCTTTTATCTGAGTCCTACCATATTAGGGATTGTCATCATTGGAAGAATTTGATCATTTTTGATGCTAGTAATTTTTTAGTGTAAATGTAAAGAAAATATGTCACTTATTAATAGCAATAGTAGCTACACTTGCATTGATATTGCACTTTGGAATGACATGAAATTTTAATAGTTGGTTCACTTAGAGTGAATTCAACACTAACAGATATTATCGGAGATGTCTTAAAATCTTTTTTATTGGCCTATTGGCTTTTTTTTTTTTTTGCTTTTTGGAGGGCAGTTGGGGTTAAGTAACCTGCCCAAGGTTACACAGCTCGTATTTTTGTGTGGGTGTTAAGTGTCTGAGGCCAGAACTGAACTCAGATCCTCCTGGCTCCGGGGCTGACGCTCTACCCACCGTGCCACCTAGCAGCCCCTCTTATTGGCTTTTCTGCAAACGCGTAATCGATTTTTTTTCATTACGTGAAAGGTAAATTCCTGTAACTGAGGAATGATGACAGTAAAAGGCCGAATTGCAGTGCCATCCATAAGCAGTTTGCTCTCTGTATGGAGCACGATGACAAAGTCTCCAGAAGCGAACTATTAGTCTGACCTCAGTAACCAATTGCAGTGTGTTTATGTAAGTGAATACTTTCCTAAATTATGATATTTACAGACCTACTAGTTTTAAAAATTTATTGATACTTATTAATTTTTAACTGAACTGTACAGTTGTTTTTGTTCACACTTTATAATAAAGTCTAGTGTTGATAGACATGCTTAATTTGTAAATTATGTTTTAAATAATATCCTAAAGCAGTCATACTGATAATAGGTAGAAATGGATTCCAGATTTAGCATTGGCAAGGACTAAAGAATCAAGTTATTTAATTCAGTATTCTCCCACTCCCTCACCCCAGCCCTGGCCTTATTTTATACAGATGATGAACTTGAAGCCTAAGGTCACAATAAATCTGAACTTAGCTCCTTTGACTTTAGGTGTCAGAATTTTCCACTACCTCACCAGGTAGTAGAAAAGTAAGCTCATCTAGTGAAATTAGCAATACCAGGCAACAATTTACATCATTATTAGAACAATGTAAAGGAAAACAGCTTTGAAAGACTTGTCTCTGATGAGTGTAGTGACCAATCAAGATTTCATCATTTGTGAAAGGAAAGAGTTGAATTAAATGGTTTTCAATGTGTTTATTCATTTTGCATTATAAGGGATTGCTTCTTTATGTCCCTTAGTAGGTAATGAGAGGAAAGGGCATTAATAAAAGATTTTTTAATACACAGAAAAAAGGTCAGAAGAGGATACATTTTGTTATTATCTTAAACTTTAAATTTTTTTTAACTTTTTATATTTTGATATATATTCCAAATTTTCCCTCCCTCCCCCTCCCCAAACCACTGAAGAAGTCAAGCAATAACATGACTATACATGTGAAATAATGTAAAACATTTCTATACTAACCATATTATTAAAAAAGCAAGAATAATAAGGAAAATGAGAAAATTATGCTTCAGTTTTCACTCAGAAGAGTTCATCAGTTTTCTCTCTGGAGGTAGATAGCATTTTTTTCATCATGAGTCCTTGGACTTATCTTGGATCACTGCATTGATAAGAATAGCCAAGTTGTAACTGTGCACAATGATCTCCTGGTTCTGCTTATTTCACTTAGTAGCAATTCATATAGGTCTTTTAAGTTTTTCTGAAACCATCCCCCTCATCATACTTATATGGCACAATAGTATGCCATTAAATCATATGCCAGAACTTGTTAAACCATTTCCCAGCTGATGAGCATCCTTTCCGTTTCTAGTACTTTGCTACCATAAAACGAGCTGCTATAAAATATTTTTGTACTTGTAGGTCCTTTGTCTTTGATGTCTTGGGGATACAGAGCTAGTATTAGTATTGCTGGATCAAAGGGTATGCAGAGTTTTATAGACTTTTAGCCATGTTTCCAAATTGTTTTCCAGAATGGTTGGACCAGTTGGCAGCTACCAGCAGTTCATTAGCAGTACCTGTTTTTTCCCTCATTCCCTCTAGCATTTGTCATTTTCAATAGCTGTGATAGGTACCTCAGAGTTGTTTTAATTTGTATTTCTCTAATCAGTATGTCAATTTAGAGCAGATTTTCGTGATTATAGATAGAATTGATTCTTTTTCTGAGAACTGCCTGTTCATATCTTTTTGACTGCTTATCAATTGGGAAGTAGCTCTTATTTTTATAAGTTTGACTCAGTTCTATACTCAGTATATATTTGAGAAATTAGATCTTTTATCTGAGAAACTTTCTGTAAAGAAATTTGATGTTACTGCATTGTCTATGGTATGTTTTAGCAAAATGTAGTTGCCCTGACTCTCTCTTTTAATTAGGTCTCTTTTTGCTTTTGCCATGTTTGAGTTCATGATGTCTACTTCAGCGGAAGCGTTATTAGATACTGTTCCATCCTTTTTTTCACTGTGTATGCCTTTGTTTCAAATGTGTCTCTTGCAAACAACATATTGTTAGATTCTAGTTTCTAATTGATTTTCGTATCTGCTTGTCTTATGAGTGAGCTCATCCCATTCACATTCAGTTATGATTACTACCTATTTCCTTCTATTTAATTATCTTCTGTTTCTTCCCTTCTCTCTCTTTTTAACTTGTCCTTTCTCAAAAGTCTTTACTTTTAACCACTGCCTCCCTTAATCTTCCCTCTCCTATATCATTTATCCCCTCCGCCTATATCATTCCCCCTGTTCTTCCCTTCCCCTCCTGTTTCTTTATTGGGCAAGTTACATTTCTGTACACAACTGGGTGTGAATATATGCATACATATATACGTGTGTGTGTTTGTGAATTTTTTTAGAGATCATCCCAGCATTGACTCATACCCGTCCCTTGACTGTATAAACTCCTTTTAACTTCCTTAATCATGATAAAGTTCTTAGGAGTTCAGTCTTTACGCTTAGGAATGTAAATAGCTTTTTATTGAGTCCCTTAGAGTATTCTTTCATATTTACCTTTTTACGCTTCTCTACGGTCTGTTTGAATGTCAGGTTTTCTATTCAGCTCTGGTCTTTTCATCAGGAAGGCTTGAAAGTTCCCTTTTTCATTGAATAGCCATTTTCCTCCTGAAGGATTACACTCAGTTTTGCTGGGTAGGTGATTGATTCTTGTTTATAGTCCTAGCTTCTCTTCCTTCCAGGATATCATATTCCACACTCTCTGTTCCTTTAACATGGAAGCCGCTAAATCTTGTGGGATCCTACTATGGCTCCACAATATTTGAATGGTTTCTTTCTGGTAAAACTTTCACCTGGGTGCTCTGAAGTTTAGTTGTAATATTCCTGGGAGTTTTCATTTTGGGATCTCAGGAAGTGGATTCTTTTGATTTCTATTTTACCCTCTTGATAGGGCAGTTTTCCTTAATCATTTCTTGAAATAGCATGTTCTTTAGTCATGGCTTTCAGGTAGTCCAATAATTTAAATGATCTCTCCTTGATCTGTTTTCTAGGTCATTTATATTTCAGATGAGATATTTTACATTGTCTTCTATTTTTTTTTTTCATTCTTTTGACTTTGTTATATTGTGTCTTGATGTTTCATGGAGTCATTAGCTTCTACTTGCCCAATTCTGATTTTTAAGGAATTAATTTTTTAGTGAGATTTTGTGCCTCATTTTCTATTTGGCCTATTATGTCTTTTAAAAAGGTTTTTATTCAGTGAATTTTTTGTACTTCCTTTTCTATTTTACTTATTTTGCTTTTTAAGGAATTTTTTCAGTAAATTTTCGTGCCTCTTTTACCATTTAGCCAGTTCTGTTTTTGAAAGTTATCCTCTTTTTTTGTGTGCCTCTTTTACCAAGCTGGATATACACATTTTTTTTTCTTACCAAGCTCTTTTCATAATTTTCTTGCATCACTCAAATTTCTTTTCCCAATTTTTCCTCTGTTACTCTTATCCAGCTCTCTTTAACTTTGAGGAATTCTTGTTGAGCTTATGTTTAATTAGCAGTTTTTGTTTTTGAGGCTTTTTCCGTAGCCCTTTTCACACTGTCGTCTCCTCAGTCTATGTCTTGGTTTTCCCGGCCACCATAGTGGATTGTTACGGTCAGTTTCTGTTTTTGTTGTTTGCTCATTTTTCCAGCCAGTTTCTTGACTTTGAGCTTAGTGTTAAAGTCGGACAGGGTTAAAGTCCTCCTCAGGGTTGGAGGAGGCACTGTTCCAGGCTTGAGGTTTTTTTTTTGTGCTACTGTTGTCAGAGTTAGTTCTGGGGGACTGCAAGTTGGTGCTTCTAAGGTGTTATCTTGGGAGAGGTATGTTCGCTGCTCTGCTTATCTGCATTATGGTCTTTACAAAGGAAGGGTTTCTGGCCCCCTGCAGCTACACACAGTAGCTCTTTGCTTTGGGTCCCTGTTCCCTTGTGACTAAACCTTTAGCGCTCCCTTTCTGCTCAGGGCTGGCTATACCACTGCCCACAGAGGGTCCCACCTCCTTACAGTCTTTGGGCTGAGAGCTCCCTAAGTTGCTACTTTGCCACTGCCACATATGTGGACTCCAGGCAGACTTCCCCATTGATTATACAGATTCCTCCTGCCTATCTCTTAAGTTTTCTTAGGCAGATTTTTCATTGGCTCTGCCAATCCAAAATTTGATGTGAGGCACCATTTTAAAGTTTGGAGGATAGTATTGGGTGAGTTCAGCTGGGTGGCTCACCCTAATTTGCCATCTTCAAATTTAATACTTAAAAATCTTGCATAGTAAAAGTCCAGTCTCATGGGTTTTCTTTTTGCTTGTTTGCAGTATATTGCAATGTTTGAGGATTATATTAATAAGAGAAAAAAAGCCTTTAAAAAAACTAAGCAATCATATTGAGAAAAGGCTTTATATTATCTCCGATTTAATTGGATCTGTGATTTTAATATGGGCTCTCCTTCAAAAGTATATTTTCAGCCCATCTGCTTTCTGTTAGGTGTATGTTTCCTCCAGTTAGAAATAAGCTTAAGGGTGGCTGGGTGGTACAGTGAATAGAGTACTGGCCCTGGAGTCAGGAGGACCTGAGTTCAATTCCGGCTTCAGACACTTAACACTTACTAGCTGGGTGAGCTTGGGCAGGTCACTTAAACCCAGTTACCTTGCCTTCCCCCCTCCAAAAAAAAAAAAAAGCTTTAAAATGTGTAGTGGACTATTAAAAATCCAGGCAGGTCTTGAAATTATCTATGAATTTTTCAAGTCTAGTCTTCTAAGAGCCTGTGTACCAAAAAAAGTCTAATACTGGATGGTAATCTTTATAAGCTTTTGAAACCAAACCTGTCAGCATAATATTAAATACTTTAAGGTAAATAGTAACTAATAATTTCTACCATGCATTAGTTTACCACATATAAGTTTTTTAAAGTTTATGTGTATTATTGCATTCTATAAGACATTACTTAAAGGAGGCATATTTTAGACCCTTAACTCATTTCTTTTTGGAATGTGAATATCCGTTCTTTAGACTGTGATATTATGTCTTTCACAGGTACTTTGAAGATGCTAAAGCTGCATTGGTGACTTCAGAAGATACTGAAGCATAACTGCACAGCTCCTGGCAGAGGTGACGGGCTAGAGATGCAGTGAGGTGTGTGTTCTCAGACAGAGCCGTGTACTGAGCTATGGTGGACCCTGTGTTATAAGGGAGTTTCTGGGGAGGTGGCTGCTTAACGTATAAAGAAAACAAGTGTAGGTTAGGCAGATAGAGCAGTTTGTAACTTCTGTTAGATAATATGTATACATATCCACTGTTCAGAGAGAATTGTATATGAAACAACTTGTTATGTTACATGGGGTGGGGTATGTGTATGCACATACACACATACATACACATACACATACATGCACATACACACACATACACATGTATATACAGTGCTGGTGTTGGTAATTTCACGAAAAATTTAAAGACAGAATCACAAATCTAAAGAATTCGAGATCCTCTTTTGGCTGTTAATCATGTGAAGACGAAAAACTGCCTATAGGAAATTTCTTTGGAAAGTTTATTGCATTCATATTTTGGATAGGGATTAAACAAGGAATTAAAGATAAAATTTTGGGCTTAGCTAAGATTATCCCATTTAACATGAAAAATCAAGAATCTGAAAGTACATTTTAAATTGATAATTAGGAGAACTATTCTCCAAGTTACTTCTATTAGATTTTTGTTCTATTCGTGAATTTTAGAATTCATCTCAATTTTACATATTTGTGTGCGATAACACAAAACAAGTTGTTTCATATACATTTGTCATTGAATAGTAGATATATACACACATAATTTAAAACCTCAATACCATTATTTTTTAAATGCATTAGAAATATTTTGTTTATAAAGTGGAACTCATGTGGTAACCTTTAACAGCAGCTTAGTGGTAGGCAGATTTGGAGTGTTTGTAGCCCAGTGGAGGTATATTTGCAACTTGCTGGCTAGTCAAGCTAATTAATTCAGTAAACACTTGATAAATGTCTCTAAGAAAGAGAAAATTGAGTGAAATTGAATACAATATTATATAACGAGTTATTAAATAATTATATATTGTATCGACATACAGGAAGGATCCCTAGATATCTAGAACATAAATCTTATGAATTATAGGGTGATATCATTTCCTAGTTCATGGTAAGAAATGTAAGCTCCCCTTAATTTTGTTTATATGTTTAAGTATACGTTTAACTATTTAAGAAGTTGAATTAAATTGGTGAAATTCACCAAATAATTGTTATTTTGCATGCTCCCAAGCAGGAAATATCTTGTACATTTAGTTGAGGAGGGCATTATTCAGTCCAGCATGTTCTTTGGACTTTATCTTTGTTGTTCCAACATAAGATTATCTGCATGTTTTATTAGTTTAGCTTTCTTATTGGCTCTTTGTTCGGGGTGTGAAAGAGCTAAGATTTTAAGAACTATGCATAATCCTTGGTACTAGAGCCTATTGAAATGCCCTTCTTGAGGTTTCAATGAAAAGGGCTGCCAAGAGAATAGAATTTTTTTCAGTCACCTGGTAGAACAGAGTAGAAAACTCAGCCCACAAATAAAAATAAAATGCTCTACCACTTATTTTTCTCCATACTCTTGGACTTCTCAAAAAGAAAATGGGGTTGCTAGAGGCAAACATATACCCCAACATTCTGGTGTCATTTTTACCTCTAGGATGTAGCCTTATGATACTATTCAGAAACCCCACTAAAGAAAGACTTGGGAATTCTTAGTGTTAATAAACCCTGTTCCTTCACCCAAACAAACCTACATTATATGAATAACATTAACAACAGAAGGTGAACAACAGAGGTCTCCTTTCCTCTGTTGTAGTTTTCTTTATCTTTCCTATTTTCCTAGCTCCTGAGGTCCTGAGATTCTCTTAAGAGGCAGAGCTCATACTGGTTCTGTACAGTCTGGATTAGATATCTTCTGAGGGCCCTCTCAGTTTTGTACTGGTCTGGTTGATGTACTGGTCTAGGATTGTTTCCTCATTTCACAATGATGGAGTTGGACTAGCTTTATAATATTATAACCAGGTTATAACCCTTCCAGGTCTAATTTAAGGTTCCATTCTGTTTTACTCTTTCTTCTCCATTCACATCCATAGTAGATTCAGCCTCTTTTCACTACCACTGCTAGCATTCTCTCTACAGGTATCACTATAATAACGTAACTGCCCTTTCTGCCTCTCTTCTCTCCTTCACCCAGCTGCCAAAATGATATTTCCAATGTCTATGTGCCAGCCAAGGCACTGCCCGGTCAGAAATTAACAAGGCCTTCCTCTTCACAGGCAATTAAAGTCCTCTTCTTGCAGATACATGTCATGCATTTAAATCCATGTTCTCATCTTGTCCTGTTCCCTTTATTTCTGCATTGAAATAAGTCATCTCCTGACTTCCTCATCTCTACCGATTGCTGACTGCTTTAGTTGTGGTAACAATTGTCACTGCAATTGTTAACCTCAACGAACCCTTCCATGTTCCCTTTAAAAGTGATCACTTCTTAAATCACTCCTAGATCTTATGTCATCTCTCCTTTGCCACAGGAAACATTGAATTAGGTCAGAAAGATCTGAGTTCAAAGTCCCTGTGTGACCTGAAGATCCAATTTCTCAGCTTCCTCATGTATAAAATGAGAACAGTTCATAATTCCATTTTGTGAGGATCAAATGAAGTAATGTAAATTATAGTATTCCATATCTCCTCTCTTCTCCCTTGTCCCCATTAGATTTAAAGTTCCTTCAGAGTGAGGACTGTTTATTCTTGTTTCTCCATTGGCTAGCCCAATATTTTGCATATATTGTGCCTTACTGCTGAATACAGAATTGCAAAAATTACAAATTAAGGCAAGAATTTGGTTTATCAAAAATGAGTTTGGCGAGGTGGCCCAGTGAATAGAGCATTGGCCCTGGAGTCAGGAGGACCTGAGTTCAAATCTGGCTTCAGACACTTAATACCTACTAGCCGTGTGACCTTGGGCAAGTCACTTAACCCCAATTATCCTGCCTTACCCCCTCCAAAAACAACAACAAAAAAAAGTTTCATCTTAACTTTTAGCTTTAAAAAACTTGTCAGCATGACAGAACATAGAGCTGGAATGGATCTTAGAGAACAGAGGTGTGAGTGACCAGGTCATACTGCTACTAATTGGCAAAGCCCAGATTCATATCCAGGTTCTGACTCCCATTTCAGCACTCAGAATCTCAGATCATATAGCAAATGAGATCATACACACAGCCTTAAAAAACTCTAGTGGAAGAACTACTCCACAGTCAATACTCTTCTGGCATTTTATACAAAAGCTATGTGCTGTGCTGTATTAAGAGGTGTTAGTAATATAATTTAAACATTAATAAGACTCACTAATAAGGAATTTTAAAAATTCATTTCCATCATATAGTGGAAAGAACACTGAACTTGAGACTTAAAAAAAAAACTGGGTTTGAGTTCTGGTTTGCCACTTTTAAGTTACTATCATCATAAGTAAATCACTGATTCAGAGCTAAATATGAACAAATCGCTCTATATTTCTGAAGGAGAACTAGAAATCTAATCGATTTGAAGTTTCACCAAATTATCAGATGACAAAAGACAAATAATATTTAAAATGCTGCAAGGAAACAGGTACAAATGTAAACACAACAATGTATACACTTTAGTTGAAGCTGCAAATTGGTCCAACCTTTGTAGAAAGCAATTTGGAAATATGCTTTAAAAGTTACTAAAACGTCCATCCATTTTGATTCAGCAGTCCCATTGTTTAGGCATATCAGACAAAAAGTAATTGCCCATCAATTGTGGAATGGCTAAACAAATTGTATGTGTATAAATAAAATGCTACTGCTGTGTCATAAGGAAGGGTACAAATTGAAGCATGCAGTAGTAGCATAAGACCAATGAACTGATGAGTGAAGTTAAGTCAAGAACAACCACATAAATAGAACAAAAAATAACAGTACTAATTACCAAAGGTGGACCTTAAGAGTTGAGAAAGTTTGTTTACACTGGTAGAGGTTGGGGGAGAAACTATGTATGTAGAATATGCATGTGCTCATTAATATGTCTGAAATGCGATGGTTTGCTGAGGAAAGAAGGAAGATATGGTTAAACAAAAGGCACAATGAAATCAAAATTTTTAAAAAATGTCTGGTCCTGAGAGATCAAATCTCAACAAAAATGAGTTTCT
Organism: Petaurus breviceps papuanus; assembly: GCF_028583685.1. Classification (NCBI taxonomy): domain Eukaryota; kingdom Metazoa; phylum Chordata; class Mammalia; order Diprotodontia; family Petauridae; genus Petaurus; species Petaurus breviceps. The sequence goes on along the minus strand of NW_027186324.1, from coordinate 3,390,522 downwards.
ACGTTATATTGGCTGGGGCCGGGGCAGGAGGTTGGTTATAACAGCTAGCACTTTAATAAGATCAATCAAGCAAAATTATCAACAGCTATTGTAAAGAGTGGACCTGCCTTCTGAAATTAGGATGGTTCCAGGGATGGAGCTCTCATCCATAGATAAAATTCCCAGTATATTTCAGATTGGATTCTTTTTAGGACAGTCCAGTAAACTAGAATTAATTTTCTTTGAACTTTAAATTTTTCTCATTTAAGCATCCCTGTCTCACTATAAATTGCTGTTCTGTGGATATTTTTCAGTAGCAACAATATACAATTATAAGCTTATTGTGAACACTTAAAATTGTCTTGGAAATGCTGAATAAATGGTCACACAAGTCTGTTCTCTTAGTGATAATTTTATTAATGCAATTCGAGTTCTCTATCCAAGAGAGAAAAGGAGCTAGGGTTAGGCCATGGGGTTTCTGAGTTAAAAGGATAGGAATTCTATTTGAAAATACTAAGGAATCTAGTAACTTTTCTTCCATACCAAATTTTAATTTCCTTAAAAGCAAACTAAAATCTAAAGGTATGGAGGTAATTATTAGCCACTGTAACACAAAGCCATTGTACCACAAGTCTATATTCTTAGAAGTTGTCAGTATTCAGGTTAAACCACTTTTTAAATTTTTAGTTCTTCCTCCAAGCAAAAATACTCTTAAGAACTCATAAATAGCCCACTTCATAAGAATAGGCTGTTTATTCAACAAATCCATATAGAATATAAAATATCCTCCCCTCTGCCCCCCCCCCCAATTAAATTATAGGGATGGAACAACATAGCTGCCTTAGGTTTGCTTTGAGGGGCAGGCAAAGTAGGATTTCCTGATAAAAGCACTACATACTTTGCTGAAAAGGGATATATACAAGTCAGATTATATGTGTAAAAATGATTTTTTTGAGGTAAGGCACTGTTGCCCCAAAGGTAAGATAGATTAGGGCTTAGATACCATTCTTCTCAAAGAGGATATAATTTGCTTTTCTCTTTGCTTTTTTATTAGTAAAAAAAAGACACTTAACACAAGCTCTGAGGACGCCAACCACGCTTGGGAACTACTTTTTCTCAGATGAAAACATCCTTTTGATCCTTTCAAGCCTAGTCACGGAAGTCATGTCTTTTAGAGATAAAACAAGAACAAAAAAGATAGAACCAGGTAAAACAGTCTAGAAAATAGGAACATTTTTTTTATGAGTACTTCTGTTGTAAAGTCAGAATGGAGAGTCACAAGAGCAGGTTAATAGTCCCAGCAGCTTAAAGGGTAAAAGATAAAAAGTTTTTCTTTAGCAAGTTCATAGTGTGCTTAATGAAAACTTTTAAGGAAAGTTATAATTTTCCTTCACAAATTAAAGCTTGTAGGATGTAGGAACTAAAGCAAGATATCTATTCAGTTCATAAATTCTATAGTCTTTTCCTTATTTCCATTTAAATAATTCCTTAAAAGTTTGCCTGAGTTTTGGGAAGCTTGAGTCACGATTTATTCACAAGGATTTAGCTGTTCTTATAAACCAAAACAGGAAGCTTGCTCTCTAGTGCCTACTTGTGTTCGAAGTCCATGGATCACTGTCCACCAAGGCAGCCAAAGACAAAACCTTCTGTTTCATTCAGAAGATTCATTTAAAGGAAAATCAGTAGCAAAAAAAAGCAAAAGCAAAGTTTTGCTTCAAATGGGCAAAATGTATTAGTCCAAACCATCCATCCATTGAGAGTTCTAACAGTTTTAAAAATTAAAACATAGTACAAGTGATAGGCAGAACTAGTGAGGCCTTATTTTGATGTTTTAGTCTCAGAAGGATTTTCCCCTGTATCCAGTGTTTTCAATAATCTGAAAAGGCCTGCTGCTTCTCGTATTCGACTGAATTCAATACAGAATGCTTGTACTTCTATGAATAAATCCTGTACGTTGATTATTTTGTTGCGAATCAAAGACTGGAGAAAGACACATACAAGCCGCACCAAACGATTCTGAAACAGAAACAGAAAGCTTAGTTTTTTTTTAAAGCACACTGTATTTACCTGGAGGAAGTTTTTGTAAATTTTCATTATTCACCTGCATATATTTGTCCTTAATCTGCTCACAGGTAGAGATACAATTTGATATATAAAGGTGAATAAACTCAGGAGGTAGATCAACAGCTGTTGTAAGTCTGTTGGAAAACAAAAATGTACATAAAAAGCAAGATCAAAGACAATCATAAATTAAAATTGTGTAATCTTTGGGTCATTCTATGAAAATAATTTCCAGCTAATCTGTTTAATTACATCTGTGGAAATTTTCTTTAGATGTGATATCAAGCCCATTTAATATCATTTTAATGCATTTTGTTATCTTAACAAATAATAAGGCTGTTACAGGGGCGGCCAGGTAGCACAGCGAGTAAGAGCACCAGCCCCAGTGTCAGGATGACCTGGGGATTGAATCTGGGCTCAAGACACTTAGCACCCACCCAGAAACACCTGGCTGTGTAACCTTGAGCAAGTTACTTAACCCTGATTGCTTTAAAAAAATAAATAAATAAAATAAAGGCTGTTACTGTCCTCAGAAAGCACATTAGGTAAAAGGTTTCGTAAGGGTTACATTTTTAAGTGGGGAGGGAATGAAGATGGAAATCAGAAAGCAGCATGGACAAAATTATATTTGAATTGGGTTATGAAGATTTCAACAGTGGTGGGTGAGAAGGGCAAATTCCAGGTTGAGCAATGGCAAAAGACAAAGTGTCATTTGTAGAATTGTAACTGTAGTTACTGGTATTTCCTTTTCTATCATTCGACAAATGTTTATTAAGCACTTAACAGAGAAGAGAGGAAGAGACCCTGCTTCTAGAACTCTGATGCAAGAGTTCCAGCGCTCCATCTCCTGTCTATTCCTTTGCACATTCGAGATGCACTAACATGAAGACTTTTCTGATCAACTGCTTAATACTTTCTCCAAAAAATGCTTTCTGGAAGGGGTAGAGGAGGAGACAGTACATAGTTGTTTTCATGTTGTCTTCCCTTAAAGAGTAGGGACTATCTTTGTTCAGCACAGTCCCTAGAATACAGTAAAATGCTTGTTGATGATTATGACTTTATATTTATTCTGTTTATACTTATGTACATGTTTCCCCTGATAGAATGTAAGCTGCACAAAAGTAAAGATTATTTTCTTTTTTTCCTTGCAACCTGTTTCTAGCACAGAGCCTGACAAATAGTAGAATGCTTTAAAATAAATGTTGATTTACTGAGGGAATTCAGTAATTAAATTGTAGCTGGAGGCACACAGACATACACACACACACACACACACACACATACACATACACATTATATAAGCAAAAGGAGAAATCCAAGGAAAATATGATGAATCATTAATAGGTAGCAGCATGTCCAAAAGGAAGAAGGAATGAAACTAGGTTCATAGTAAGGAAATAGTTGTGACCTAAAGGTGACAAGGCATCCTGAAAGAATGGTGATATCAGCCAAGACAGAAGATGAGGAGAGGGGCAGAGACTTGCTGTGTTTCAGTTATGGCTGCAGCGTGAAGAGCAGACAAAGGAAGCGGAAGTGTGGGTGCCAAGCCGCCAGGACAGTCACAGAAGGCACGGCTCCCTTTCTTTTCACCTGCAGTTGGTGTCTCTCTTGGTTCCACCCCAGATATCATTCTAGTCCTTCCCCTTTCCTGCCAAATCTTATTACAAAATAATGTCTACACCTAATGCCTCAGAGCTTCTCAAAATCAACCTTTAAAGCCAGGCTTCTGCATCCACTTTTTAAGGTCTCTTACTTAGCAAATAAAATAAGGCTCTTTTTTTTAGTTTTCATCTTCCTCAACCCTCTTGGTAGACACATATGACCACCCCCTCACTCTCAAATAGTCTTTCCTCTGGTTTCTGAGATACTATACTTTGCTAGCTCTCTAGCAGAGTGCTGGTAGACCTTGGTTCAAAACCTGGTCTGGTCACTTACTTGCTGTGTTCCTGTGGGCTAGGAGTGGGGAGCTTGTGGCCTTCTAGATCCTTGGGTGCTGCCTTTTGCCTGAGTCCACGCTTTACAGAAATAATCTTTTTAATAAGGGGATATGTCCCATGAAGTTTGTATTCTGTCAAAGGGCCGCACTTGAGGACCTGAAGGCTACAGGTTCCTCACACCCCGTTGTGGGCAAATTGTTTAACCTTTCTTAGCCCAAATTTCCTTGCTTGTATAGCACCTCCACTTTACAGGGTTATCAAATAAGAATCTGATCTTTGCAACTTTCAAATGCTGTAAGTAAGCTGTTTTATTAATCTTTCAAAACACCTACAATCTGTCTCTGGCCCCATTCTAACTTTTAACACTTTTACTTTGCAGTATCTGGCACCTCATGGCCTCAGCCTCTGCAGGGACTACTTCCAAATCTCTCTTTAGCCTTAACTTCTCTCTTGGGCACTCACCAGTCTGACTGCCTATGTGAACAACTTCATTTGTGTGTCTCATCAAGTTCTGAAATTCAACATCTTTCTTTCATCTGAAACCATTCCTCTTCCCACGGCCAACATCTTGGGTCTTATTTTTCACTCTTCCCTCTCCTTTGCCTCATCATACTACTTCCAAAACACCATGCATCTATCCTATTCCTTTATATCTACTTCCTGCCACCATCTTTTTCTTGGAAAAGTCACCTAATCTTGTTTTCATTTCTTTTCCTCCTGCAATCTACCCTCCCTATCAATATCAGTTCAGTCTTCCACATGAGATCTGAAGCAATCCTCTGCTACAAAGATTTCATTGATTTCCTGGCATTAAAGGAACATCAAACTATCACTTTTCTAATTTCCTTCTGCATACTCTATTCTCCAGCCAAGTAAGACTTCTTTCTGTCAAGTTAATATACCTTGTATTTTCTTGCCTCTGTGCTCACTCTTCTCCGTGCTAGGTATGTTCCCACTTCCTTCTTTTTGCCCACTGAACCATTAAAATGGTTGGGATTCAAAAAGCCCAACTCAAATTCTGTCACCTCTTCTATAATGCATTGTATGATTCAGTCAGTTGGTCATGACTTTTCCTACACTAGAAAATCATACAGCACTTTGCTTTGCATCTTTGTATAACTTCTGTCTCATGAGTAGGTACTTAACATTCTGTCATACACAGTAGGTGCTTATTGTTATCTGTTCTCTATAGAGAATTCTAAATGCCTTTGAATTAAATAATTTACATTCACGTAAGTTTAAATGTATTCTCATTTTACTATTAAAACAATGTAAAACAGGTTGTTCAAGTATCCTACCTTTTTATAAATGAGAAAACTGGGTTCAGTTTTAAATAACTCACCCAAGATTAAAACTATCAAGTCCATGTGATTATAATTCTATCTAGACATAGGCTATTTTTTACGTCACCCCAGTACATGAATTTACTAAAAGCTGGGGGTTGAGTGGAGGTGGGGGGGGGGAGTGAGGGGGTTCTTGGACTTGTTTTTTAAAAACATTTTGATAAATGTATTTCAGTATAATTGTTTTCCTTTATAGCTCTTTTGATTATTACGTACTTGAAAACATTCTGAAAATGGGTCTGGGGGCGGCCAGGTAGCACAGCGAGTAAGAGCACCGGCTTCAGTGTCAGAACGACCTGGAGATTGAATCCCGGGCTCAGACACTTAGCACCCACCCAGAACACCTGGCCGTGTAACCTTGAGCAAGTCACTTAACCCCAATTGCTTAGGGGCGGCCAGGTGGCTCAGCGAGTAAGAGCACCGGCTCCAGTGTTGGTTTGACCTGGAGATCGAATCCCGGGCTCAGACACTCAGCACCACACCCAGAAATAACTGGCCGTGTATCCTTTGAGCGGGTTACTTAACCCTGATTGCTTAATAAAAAAAAAAAAAAAGAAAATGGGTCTGTAGGCTTCAGAATTCCAAAGGAGTCCACAACAAAAAAAGGTCAAGAATCCTTGGGCTATATATACACTAGACATAGTAGTCTATATAATTAATATTTTTATTATTAATTATATATTTATATTTTATATGTAATAATATAAATAATAATATTTTTTTTAAACAAAAACTCCTGGGAAAACTGGAAAACAGTATGGCAGAAACTAGGCATAGACCAACATCTTATACACCATACCAAGGTAAAGTCAAAATGGGTACATGATCTAGCTATAAAGGCTGATATAAGCAAACTAGGAGAGCAAGGAATAGTTTACCTGTCAGATTGATGTAGAGTGGAAGAATTTATGACCAAACAAGAGGTAGATAGAGAACATTATGAAATGCAAAATGCATTAATTTTTACATTAAACTGAAACATTTTTGCACAAAGCCAATGCAACCAAGATTAGAAGGGAAACAATTTTTATGAGTGTCTCTGTTAAAGGCCTCATTTCACAAATATATAGAGAACTGTTTTATATCACATTTATAAAAATATCAGTCATTCCCCAACTGATGAAAAAGAATATGAACAGTTTTCAGATGAAGAAATTAAAGCTATTAAAAGTAAAGCTATCTATAGTCATATGAAAAAAAATGCTCTAAATCACTATTAATTAGAGAAATGCAAATCAATACAACTATGACTTACAGTAATGGTAATTTGAAAATCTTTCCTGCCCCTTAATAGGCTAAATATAATCACATGGAGTCTGTGGTGGGAGGAGTTTGCTAAATAGGTAAAGCAGGAAGGGTGGAGCAGAGCTCAGAGGAAGCTGGGAGTCAGAGCAGTTAGAAAGGAGGGAGACAGGTTTCAGGGAAGCAGACGGCTAGGATTTGTGAGTGTGTTTGTGTGAAGGACTGAGCAGGGGAAAGGTTTGCTTCCTGCAGTGATAAGGTTAACTTCTTTGTTGCTATGATGGATTTGGTTTTCTGGTGTCTGAATAAATGTTTTGCTTCTATCTTCTATATGGAGTCTGTTATATTTTGCAATTCAGAATTACTCCGGCACAATCAATAGTTGCTATTGGTTCTGTGAATATCCCGGTACCACATCATACCTATCAGATTGGCTAACATGACAAAACAGGAAAATGATAAATTTTGGAGAAGATGTGGGAAAAGTGGAACACTGATGCAATGCTGGTAGAGTTGTGAACTGATCTAACCATTTTGGACAAAGGGCTATAAAACTGTGTGCATACCCTGTGACCCAGCGATACTACTTCTAGGTCTATATCCCAAAGAGATAATAAAAATGGGAAAAGGACCCACATGTACAAAAATATTTATAGCAGCTTTTTGTGATGGCCAAGAATTAGAAATTGAAGGGATGTCCATTACTTGAGGAGTTACTTTGAGGAATGGCTGAACAAGTTGTGGTATATAATATAATGTAATGTAATACATTGTACATTATAATGTAATAGAATGATAATATAATATAAATTGTTTCATAAGAAATGATGAGCAGGTGGACTTCAGAAAAACCTGTAAAGACTTACAAGAACTGATGCTGAGTGAAATGAGCAGAACCAGAACGTTGTACACAGGAGGTACAATGACTAACTCTGGTAGACTTAGATCCTTGTTAAGACAACTCCAAAGACTCAGGATGGAAAAGGCTACTCCCAGACAAAGAGCTATGGATTCTGAATGCAGATGGAAGCAAACTGTTTACTCTTGTTTTTGTTTCTTCTTTCTTGTGATTCCTCCCATTGGTTCTAATTATAGCCAATATAGATTGCATGCTGTCTTGGGGAAGGGGGAGAAGAATAACATTTACAACTCAAAAATCTTATGAAGTGAACATTAAAAACATTTTGCCCTTTGTGCTATAAGGTAAGCAGACCCCTCCAGCTTCCATACTAGAGGAAACAAATGCCCCAGTTCTTTACAGATCAGTATTTTACTTCAGAGCTAGCTTGAGCTAGTAATGGGGTGGGGATAGGGGTGGCAGGGGGAAGAAAAAGTGAGGGTAAATTCAGTTTTGTTAGGCTTCAGTTAAGAACAACAAAAAAAAGGTCTTTTGGTCTGCGTATTCTTTGTTTCCCTTAGTACATCTAATTTCCCTCTCAGGGACCTCAGTTTTAGGGATTGTAGCCTGTTATTTAGTCCTTTCCCTTTCTTCCCTTCCCTTGAAAAAGATTCTGGGAGTATTACCTGATAGCTTATTTACAATGGATATAGCTATTTAAAGCAGAAGAGACAGTATGAGGCAATAACAGATAAGGCTATCCCAAAAAAAACTATAAGAAAAATGAACTAAGTAGAAGTACAGTACCCATAGGTTATAGGAGCTAGTTCATTTGATAGAAAACAGGCTCAGAGACTAGTAACATCAACAGAACAGCAGATGTAAGCCCTCTGATTTGTCTCTAGGACAAGGGGGACTGTAGATTTATGTCCTGGCCAGACTACTTTTAGATTTATTTTGAGTACATTTAAAAAAGGTATTTACAAAGTGCAGTGTGTCCAGTAAGGTGAAGATCCTAAGATAGATGGGGGGGGGGGGGGGAGTAAAAAAAAAAAAAAAATGTTTTGAGGGAGGGGGGGTGGGTATTGGGGGGGGGAGGGGCGGGGGGGGGGGGGGGGGGGGGGGAATTATATAACATACAAGTTAGTTTAAGGAATTGGGGGTGTTCATCCTGGAGAAGGGAGAACAAAGGGGAATGAAAAGAGTAGGTGGTTATCTGAAGGCTTGTCATACCAACAATGGCTCAGGCTTATTCTGTTGGAATCAAAGAAAGCTCAGATTTCCGCTATCTGAAAAGGTCTGTCAGTGAAGATGCTCAAGCAGAAAAGCTACATCACTTTTTTGTAAAATGGTAAATCTTTAATATCCTTTAAGATCCCTTCCAACTTTAATACAGTTCAACAAATATTAAGAACCCATGTGCTAGCTAAAGTGTAGTGTTTAGGTACTCTGAACACCAAGACAAAAATGAAAACCAGTCCCTAGGCTTCATGGCATCTGCATTCTGCTGGGGATACATAGGCTTAAGTGGCAGAGCTAAAATATGGACTTAAGCCAATCTTTCTAAAATATAATCATGGAATAATCTCACAAAAGGAGATGGGGTTTGATCGAATTAGATTTGAAAGATTTAGAGGTGGGGGGGTAGGGAAGCATGTTCTAGTCAGGAGTAATAGTATGAATTGTGAATTGAATTGTGTTCAGAGGATAAGGCAACTATCTTGGCAAGAAGGAAAGACCATATAGGAAGTCATCCCAGGGCCTTAATAGGGTTGGAAGTTCCTTCTAACACTATATCTGTATTTTCTCATTGCCTGGGTTCAAGAATTCAGTGATCTTATTGCCTTTAGGATAGATATCTACTTGTCATTCCCTGAACTTGACATTCTGTCTTTCACCTGGGTGACTTTGTACAAAGCAAATTTTGTACAAATTTGAAACAAATTTCCTTATCTCCATGTCTTCTAAAATTCTTAGGTTCTTTTGAGGCACAATTCAGATATCACTTCCTAGGGGAAGCCTTTCATGATACCCATTAGTTTATCTGTGCTCTTGTCCTATTGAAGTTATCTTGTATTATCTTGGTAAATATTATGTTCTCATTACCTCCAGTAGAATATAAATTCCTAAAAGGCAGGAACTTTGATTCATTTTATCTTTGTGTCCCCCACTGTCTAGCACATTGCCTTGTATCTTACAGACATTTAGAAAAACCTAATGAAACGAATTGAATTTATATGATAAAACAGCTGAAAACCACTGATGGCTTATGACCATTATTAACACTTAGAAAACAAATGGTTGACTGATTTGCTGAGTTACTATAATACCTAGGACACAGTTATAGGTGTCTCAGATACCACCCAGTCCAAGACAATGGGCTGAGAGACGACTCAGTCTAACAATGCAGTAAAGCTGTTTTAAGAGTTCCGAAAGAAGGGGCGGCTAGGTGGCACAGTGAGTAAAAGCGCTGGCCCTGGAGTCAGGAAGACCCAAGTTTGGTTCCAGCCTCAGAGACTTAACACCCACACAAAAAACTAGCCGTGTAACTTTGGGCAAGTTACTTAACCAAGTTCAGAAAGAGAGGGATGTTCCAAAGCTGAGTAGGTGAGAAGAGGCTTGAATGAAGTAGGACTTTACTTTGGCTCTGAAGGGTTTATTGTTTTTGTTTGCCTTGATTTGTACCTTTGCACATGCTCACATTTAGGGGCAGAAAGTACAAATAGGTGTTTTAGGGAAATTATTCTTTAAACAGTATTTCAATAGAGATATAATGTGCAAAGAAAAAAAATCTAGATTTTAAACTATCAATAAAGTTTGGATTACAAAAATATAGCCAGCCTTTTAAGTGCTACCAATGTTTTGGGTGAAGTTTTAGGGATGATGCCTGTAAAAGTGAGGAACCTTGCCCAGAATTATAACAGCATATATAGAATTAAGAAAGTGAAGGTGCTATACTGAAACCCATAATACATTTCAAAGCCAAAAAATTCATATGTAGATCATAAGTATTGTGCATTATTTCTGCTTCTGTATGTAAATACTCTAACTGGGAAGACATTTAGGATACACACCAGACCTCTTTGGAGGAATCCCTTAATTAAACTAGCCTAAGACCTTGGTTGATCAAGTGAATGGAGTTAAGTGGGTATTATATATAAATTAGTGCCCCTGAGAACTGTCTATTGAAGAACTTTAGCATAAGAAGCTTAATGTATGTTTTCTCTTGGACAGTCTTAAGAAAGATAAAATTATGTTCAGAAGTGTTTTAGCATGATGGATATTGTTTCTTCTGAAATAGTGAACAACCTAGGCTATGATTAATTCTGAAATTTCATTAACCAGAATATTTTATGTTCCTTGACCATGCTGAACATCAGTCTGCTGTACACAGGTAGGGAAGGCCTGTTAGCATATTCTGCAGCTAGGACCCTACTTAACTTGGTGTCAGCTATTAATGAATAAAACCTTTTTAGAACTGATGATTTCACACAAAGCCTGTGAAATCTAGATATACACAGCATCTTCCTTTTAAATCTATAATAAATCCAACATGTACCTTTCAACACTGTACTGTACCTGTGCTTTCTGTTGGCTTTCCTTTTGTTCTGTGTAACTGTGTCAACTGGCTGAAATAAAGTCTTTTGAGTCATCAGTGCTTGCTAAGGAAGGATGTGTTTGAATTTCACCAAGTAAATAAGCATGTATTAAGTATTTTACTATTTGCCATAATATTTTTTACTATTTTACTCAGTGCTAGTAATACAGAAAAAAACAAAACCAATATACTAAAGTATTAAGTTAACACTTTTTCTTGCTGGCATTTACAATCAAGGTATAACTGAAGGAGTTTTAATTTAATAAGTTAAAAAAAAAAGTAGATAAGCCTAAATGAAGTACAAAGAAATGATGACCTGCCCAGTTATAGCTTCTCTCAGTAGGATCTGAACCTAAGTTTTGCTGACTCCAGGCCTAATACTTCATTATTAATTGGAGCTGCCTCTAGAAGGCACAAAATATAATCAAGGCCATCAATATCTTTAATTCTTCTGAAATATAACTATATGCTTCATAATTATACTGATTTTTCTCTTTTAGACATTAAGGAAGCATATATAGAAAATATAAACGAGTCACTCATACACACAGCAAATTCATGCCCCAATTTAGAAGAAACACTTACCGATTTACAACTTCCATTGAATGTAAAGACATATCCATGTTGACCAGGACTGAAAAATACTCTGTTATCTGGCTCGACTGCATTAATTTCAATAACATTTCTATAGCAACTAGAGGGTTATTTTCCACAAGGTCAGGCAGTTTGGCAGGAGAGAGGCCAATGTGATAAACGAGTTTGGGATCTTTTTCTAATTCCCCAAGGAGCTACAACATAGTCAAATATAAAAGAAAATAAGTCATATTTTAATCATAACCTCTAAATTGTCATTTTACATGCATAAGACATAAGTCTAGAGCACATCTTTATGAAATATATTCTCAGTAAACCAGATTTCTGTTTCATTTCTCATAAAATTAATAATCTCCACCCCCTCAAACTTATAATATTCATTTTATAGAAAACTTCCCAGCGAGTTAATTCTAACAATGTAGATAAGCTCTTCAACTTCTAGTCTTTGAGGCTTGCCTTAGGACTCTGAGAGTTACATGACTTGCCAAGGATTATGAAGAGAGTACCTCAGAAAAAAAGGCTCTCAGTTCTTCCTGTTACCAGGCTAGCTCACTGACTTCTGTGCCACTATTCCATCTGCCTTAGCTAAACCATTAGAATAGGTCTGCACAACCTGCAGCTTGAGTGCTCCTACATTTTTTCCCCCAAAATCCTTTGGCACGCCATAAGTGGCTTGCTGGCAGCAGGTTGTGCAGGTCTTCATTAGAATATGTATTTGAATTTTCAATATACTCAAATCTGAATTATCTCATCTTCTGAGGCTATGTTTATGAATAAAAATTCACAACAGTATCATCACCTACTCTGCTTGAGTTTTGCTAATGTAAATTGGACTTTGGGGCTAAAACAAAACTATAGTAAATAAATCAATTATTCCATGCTTCAAGAAAAGTATAAACCATAAAAATGGATGCTATATTAGGTTGGTGCTTTGTTAGAGTAGCACTGAATTCACAGTGGGGGAAGGAAGCCCACAGGGAAAAAAAAAAATTGAATCTAACGCTTGGCTGCCACATTAAGACAAAAAAATCATTCCTAGGTCAAATAAATGATTTGGAGATTGCTCACACGATTGCTTCCATTCATAATATGGGGCTTGAGGGGCTGTGAAAATTTGATGTAATCCCATAAAAGCTGATAATCTCATTTTACTGACTGGGCTGCTATGAGTTTGAAAAGAATATTTTAGGAAGAAAAGAACAGCCAGTGTCTACTTTCTCTTTTAACAGTAAGAGCTCAAGCTGTGGTGAATTTAAATGCCTTTCATGTACCCTTTACTTATTTAGTGCTAGTATAAATTTACTTGGTTTATAATCCAACACTTTTTCTAGAACTTTTAAAACCTAAAGGCCAGCAAAGATCAGCAAATGTGGAAAACAAAATGATATGCATGTAATTGAACACCTACCTGTGTTTGTTGTGGAGAAGACAAGGGACTTTTAAAAGCTTTAGCCATTATACGTTTGATCTCAACACCAGTGCTATTTTTAACACACATGGATTTGTCCCACTGAATTGTATGATCAGGCTCTGTTGGGTTTAACCAAGCAAGTTCATCTTCACAAATATGGAGTGGAGGTGGTGGGCGAATAAATTCTGGTCTGAAGTGACCTGTAAGATGAAGACTTGTTTTTTTCACTTCTGAATAAAGTATAAGGTTGGGCTCCTAAAAAAAGTGTGTTTATTCTACCATGACATCTACACATGCAACTTTACTTAACACAATCATATCTTGTCAGAAACTTTATAATGAGAGGGAGAAACAGGAATTCATTTTCCTCTAATAACTTTCTACTAGTCTGAGAACCACATATCTGCAGAGACCTTTCTGAACCCTAATTCTATCATACAGTACAGTATGTTAGGATCCATCCTAGCTCTACAGATTGCCCACATTTGGTAAATGTGCCTTGTATGTCTTTATTCAATTAGTGAAATGACTGAATCGGGCACGGTTGAGAATAGAGATTTAGGGCCTATCAGAGATCTTCCTCCAGGTTAATGCTGATCAGCTACATGGGGGCCATCTCCAATTATCCTGATCTGTATCTTGCCATTGGACCCAGAGGAGAAAGTGAAGCTGGTGACCTTGCACAGCCCTCCCTCACTTAAATCCAGTTCACTAGCAAGTCACGGCATCAGGTTTCAGACAAAAGGTTTATTAAAGCCACCATTTATGAATTAACAGCTCTTTCAAAGTTTTAAGAGAATGTTTAAAAAGGAACCACAGAACACATGACAAACATACTCAGTTACTTAATACAACAAAATTTTGGAAAAATAAGTTGAATTATATTAAGAATCTCATATTACATTTAAATATTACAACACTGTAACATTAGCATGGCAACAGTTATCTTCCAAGGCACTGTGCTAATTCTGAAACAGTATTCCTAAATCTGTAATTTTCAATTTGGTAGGAGAGTACAATGTCTGAACACCGAAAAAATTCTAATATTTTTTCAAGTTAACTAACATGGGACTTTGCTTGCATTTTTAAAAGTTTTGTTTTACTGAAAAAAAATTAAAGCCCCCACTGGATTTTTTTCAGTCCTCATTCTCCTTTTATCTATTTGACAGTGTTAAGCACTTCCCTCCCTCATGATAGTAATTTCCCTTGGATTCTATGACATTATTCTCCTACTTCTTAGACAGGCTTTTCACTGGTTAACTGTTTTCTAAATTGAGGAATTCCTCAAGGTTTTGCCTTCTGCTCTCTTTTTATCTACTTTAATTACTACCTTTAAATTGAGGCCTTCCCAAATCTTCACACTTGGGTTCTTTTTAGATTATATTTTTCATCTGCCTGCTGGATCTCTCTACCTTAATGTCCTGCCATCATCTTAAATACATATTAAAAACAATGCACCACTGTTGCCCAAAGTTATTCCTCCCATTAATGTTCATTAGAAACAAAAAGTAGTATTTCCATTCTCTCAGTTAGGCAGACTCAAAAGCTTCAGTCATCTTTCAGTTCTTAGCCACTCCGATATATATCCAAATCACTTGTCAATTCTACCTCCGAAACGTTTCTTGCATCTGCCCTATCCCACTACAACCAATCTAATATTGGCTCTCTTTACCTTCTCTAGAGTACCATACTGGCCTCCTTAATGATATCCCTGCTTCAAGTCTATTCCAATGACATTGCCACCAGAGTAAACTTTCAACTATAAGAATCTAATCATGTTACTGCCCTTTTCAAAGGCCCCTAAATTATGGAATAAATACTTTTTAGCTTGACATTTCATAATCTTCTCTAAAACAACCTTTCCAACATACTCTTTCCTTTTATATATTCTTATCTATCATTTTCTCCCTTCCTTCTTTCACTTCTATGCCATGATCAGAATGAACTGCCCTCTCATGTCTCAACCTACTGAAATCTTTCCCTTTGATCAAGGTCCAACCTAGTGCCAAGACCTCTGTGAAGCTTCTTCCAGAATCCATCTCTATTGTCCCCAACTTTTAACCTCTTCTAACACATGGCCTCAAGAACGCAGGTTCCCCACCCCTGGACTAAGGAATACAACAGTGGTGTAGAGCAAAATAATCACCTTTCACATTATAAACACATGTCTATTATTGTAGCCTAAGAGAATGATAGCTATTTTTGACTTCCACTACAACTCCCAAAGCTTTTTATTTTTTTGCAAGAACTCCCATTACTTGACTACACTTGTATAAGTAAATTTTCTTTAAGGAGTCTAAGTCTAAGAATTTATATTAATTCATGTTAAATTTCATCTTACTATATTAAAGCTATTATATGAGATTACCAGTTTTTCTAGACGCTAGCTCTGCTGTCTAATGTGTCAACTGTTCCTTTCAGCTTTGTGTAAAGTCAGTCAAGTCAACAAGCATTTATCATGGACCTAATACATTCTAGGTACTATGCTAAGTGCTGGAGATATAGAGAAAGGTAAAAAGCAATCCCTGCTCTCAGAAAGTTCATAGTCTAATGGGTGAGACAACATGCAAACAACTACACATAAACAGGATAAACTGGAAATAATCTCAGAGGGGAAATATTAAGTTAAAGAGGACTAGAAAAGGGTTCTTGCAAAAGTGAGACCTTAGCTGAGGCCTGAAGAAAGCCAGGGAAGCCAGGAGATGGAGACAAGGAGGGAGAGAGTTCTAGGAGTGAAGGACAGCTAGTAAAAATATCTGGATGTGGGAGATAAAATGTCATGTCTAAGGGATGGATAACTGAATAGGGAGATGGTATGTTAAGATCTGAACTTAGTGAAGATCAATGTTTGACAGCTGAATGGAAAACTGGGAAGCGACCAACCACAGGCTATCGCTAAAGTCTAGGTGTGAGGTAATGAGGGTCTGAGTGAAGATGCCCCCATCAGAGGGAAGACCAGGCTACATATGAGACATGGTGCTACAGTAAAACTAACAGGACTTGGCACAGAATGGACATAGGGCTGATGGTGAAAGAGGGAGGGGTAAAGAACTGACAACTAGGCTGTCAGCCTAGGTAACTGGGAAGATGGTGGTACTCTCAAAAGTAAAAGGGAAGTCAAGGCCTGTGGGAAAAGCTAATGAATTTTATTTTGGATATGTTAAAAAGACCTAGAGTTTAGGGCTGAGGAGGTGTAATAATCATTTGTCTTTTGTTATACAGGACTGTACTATGGGAGAAGGGAAGAGGATACTGGAGAGATGGTGGACAGAACCACTGTACTGTAAAAAAAAAAAAACAACATATATTTTTAAAAAGTGGGGCAAAAAAGAGATCTCTGGTAATTTTGGAGAGAGCAGGTTCAGTTGGAGGACATCAGAAGCCAGACTAGAGAGAGTTAAGGAAGGGAGCAGAGGTACCAATAATAGATGACCTTCTTAAGGAGCTTATCCACAAAAGGAAGCAGATGTAGGATGATAGTGTATAAATTACAAATCTAGTAAATGTGCCACCAATGCCTTCAATCAAGTCCACGATAAAAATGCCGACTAGCAGAGGGCCAAGGATCCCCATGCCAAGGCCACCCCTCTTTTTACTATTAGGAAACAGTTTTCCAGAGATATTAGCCAAGGAAGCTATGCCCTGAGCGTGGCATAACAACAATCCTTTGCATTCATCCTCTGGATGAACTCAGTCACAGCAAAATCCCAGAACGTTTTCACACCAGCAGCAGGTGGCCTCTGAGCCTGGTCAAGCACCTGCAGTACCCATGTTCCTGGTCATGAAGTCCTGCTATGAATTAAGCCTGTCTGTCACCGTTATCCCTCATCGTCAGCGCTATAGCTCACTGCTTAGCCAGTAGCATATGTACTGAGATTAGCCCACACTAAAGTGGATCTCCTACTGGAGGGGCCCCTGGCAAATGTGTCTAGTTTCTCTCCTCCAGTGGAATAAAGAAAGCTTTTTTTTTTAATGACCACTGTTATCTCTTGGGTTTTATTCTACTTTTTCAGAGTTAACTGTAGTTGTGATAACCTGTGAAAGCTCTTTGGTATTTTTAACAATGGGGCCAAAACCTTCGTGACTCTGGTCATTTGTTTTCAGGGTTGACACACTAGGTAGCTCCTTCCTTCTGGTAGCTATAGAGAGTCACTCTACTTCTGGTCCTGTCTTTTGGCCAGTTCTGAATCCACTTAGTGTTAATGACATCTAACTCAGGTCTGTTTGGTCAACAAAGACTTAACCAAAGGATTGTCAAATGTCTTGCTGAAATGAATTTCTGATTGACTGACCCTGTGTGTCTAGAAACCCTCTCAAAATTTAGATGAGGTTAGTCTGGAACAACCTATTCTAGAATCTATGCTGGTTCTTAGGGAGCTAAATTTACAAGTTTTCTGATATGTTCTAGAATTCTGCAAGGAATTAAATAAAGCTCATTTATATAAAGTTTCATGTGTACCTGAATGAATAGTGTTACCTTAAAATACCACTGTGACATAAAACTATTTACCATTACTTAATTTAAATCACTAGTCACTAGTTTGGGCTCAACTATGGAACTGTATTTACCTAAATGGAAAAAGCTCTCTTTTTTTTTGGAGGGGCAATTGGGGTTAAGTGACTTGCCCAAAGTCACATGGCTAGTAAGTCTTAAGTGTCTGAGGACAAATTTGAACTCAGGTCCTCCTGACTCCAGGGCTGGTGCTCTATTCACTGCGCCACCTAGCCACCCCTGGAAGAAAGCTTTCTTAAAAAAAAAAACAACCCCAAAACAACAAAATCGCCCTCCACCCCTCCCAAAACACCAGAAATTATCTTAAATTTGTCAGCTATTGCTGTCTAGTGAAAACAGGTAACCACACGGCAAATAAGCCCTGCTAAACCAACTTAAAAAGACTGTGTTAACATTATTTTTCCTAGCTCTCTTACAAAAGTGTGATTAATTAAACTCCATTGTGATTTTGGTCATTTATCATGTCTCCACATGCTTAAGGATTGTGAAAAGAAATCATAACGAGATGAGAACAAAACAAAAATGTAAGGAGAACTAGCTATAATACCTGAAACTCATGGTAGCGCTATAGAGATTAACCATCAGATTAGTGCAACACTGTCTTGTCCCTGAATTAAGACAACAGTCCTAACAGACAAATCCAGAAATTATATTTAAGCATTTAAGAAACATCCTATTTCAGTCTAAAATTCAAGATGCAACTAATTATTAAAAGTTTACATACTTCTTGACTAATGATTCTAAGTATGTGATAAACTGTATAAAGTCCTTTTTGAGGGAAAGGTCATCTTCCTTGTAGGCTGATATTTTATAATAATAACTGCACATTTGGGTTTATAAAACACTCATATCTGATCATATCTAATTTTCACAAGATTCCTATAATAGCAGTCATTATATTCTCACATTACAGAAATTCATGTAATAGCACTGCAAAACCCACCAAAATGAATATAGTTTAATTTATATACATACTTTCAATGGGTGGCTTTGGTCCGCTGACTAAAGCTTCTGTGATCTGTGAGGCAACGGAACTATCAAAACCAGAATTTGAAGAATCTGGATCTGGGTCACTGAGAATGCTAGGGAAGCTAGCCTTGCTTTGTGTTGGTAATTCAGACTGCCGTTCTGGAAAAAAAAATGAGGCCTTTTAAATAATGTAAAGTTAACAGTCTATTATTTATAGTGTACTCAGAACAGTCTAAGTTTGAGCAGGCAGAAATGAAACAATTTATAGCCTTCCAAGGAGATGATGTTCCTCCTAGGGTACTGGTAAACAAGAGCAAAGCTGTCCTAAAATAATTCTTACTGGCAGAATAAGAGGAAAGAAAAAACAAGTTAGCAAACCATAGACTAAGTAGGTAGGTAGATAGCATGTATTTGAAAGTAATTTCTTTCAAATACATGCTTTTCCCAACCCATAAAATGAATATGATCAGTGTCATGAGGGAAAAGCTTGTTCTTACTGGGAGTACCACAATTTTTTTATTTCCTCCAGTTTTTATGAAAAAAATTAAGAACACATGCATTGCACGATTCATAAATAAAAGTAATTGGTACGTCAAATTTTTGCCTACCAGCCTGGAAAATGTTGCTTGAAGCTAATCAATCCCACTGCAATACATCTGAATTTTAGACCTCCAGAGAGATGTTTTGTGTAGCTAGTTCCAAAGCAGACAGCTGCACTTTTTTGCACTTGTGAAAATGAATGGATTGGGAAATCTTCAGTCTAGGCAAAGGAAGACTACAAGCTCAGTTACAGCGCCCTGCCAAATTTCTCAATCTTTTAATTCACATTTTCATTGCTGTGCTAGATGTACTGTAAACCCTTCACGAAAGCTCACAAATCATGAGATATCAGAAGCTGTTTTGGATTTGATTTCCAGTCTATTAAAAAGTAATCACAAGATACATTTATAAAGTTTAAGTACCCTGAGATAATTCACATATTCTGATGTACTCTGTTCTTTTACTAGCTTCTATTAAAGTGATACCAAAAAAAAAAAATCTATTTCCCTTTCCAGGAACAGTTTGTGAATATGCCAATATACAGCTGTGTGAATATTGGAAAAAAAGAATTAGAGAAGGAAAGAGTTTATTGAAATACTTTGATTCCTAAAGTTTATTGCACCAAAGCAAATGAACAAAAACATCAAAAGCATCAATTTATTTAAAGATTACCAACTGTTTTACTGTAATACTATAATATTTTATAGGTAAAATGTGTTGCTGCTGTTCAGTCATTTCAGTTATGTTCAACTCTTCATGATTCCATTGGGGGTTTTCTCAGAAAAGATATTGGAGTGGTTTGCCATTTCCTTCTCCAGC
Source organism: Petaurus breviceps papuanus (assembly GCF_028583685.1). Classification (NCBI taxonomy): domain Eukaryota; kingdom Metazoa; phylum Chordata; class Mammalia; order Diprotodontia; family Petauridae; genus Petaurus; species Petaurus breviceps. The sequence goes on along the minus strand of NW_027186324.1, from coordinate 3,370,678 downwards.
TCATTTCGCAGATGAGGAAACTGAGGCAAACAGGGTTAAGTGACTTGCCCAGGGTCACAAAGCTACTAAATGTCTGAGGTTACATTTGAACTTATGTCTTCCCAACTCCAGGCCTGGTGCTCTATTCACCTCACCATCTAGCTATCTGGTAATGTTCTAGAATCCATTATTCCAAGGTAAGATCACCTAATCAGATAATATAACGAGCAATATAAAACTTTAAATCATCTGAAACAAGTTTAAATCATTAAACAGGTAATTTCACTTAAATAATAATTACATACATCCCAACCATGAGAAACAGACTTGGGAAATAAGATTGTACTGTGGAAACTGATACCGTGGATTTTTTCCTCACTTATAGGTCACTAAAAGGTTGATGTAACACTAACAGATAGCATTAACACCACTTATCTCTTGATTTATCTAAAAAACAATTTTTCATACAGTCTAGATAAATACAAGGACTTTCTCTCAGTCACAGATATTCCTTTTTTTCAAGGAGAATAGAAAGTTAGCAGGATTACTTTTCCAAACAGACAAAAATTTGGGCAGATAAAGAAAAGTCAATATGGGTCATAAAAGGGATATGAAAAATCATACAAAGAAAAGCTAGTTGTCAATTGTGGAAATGCCTCTGGTCATGGAGGAATGGATGAAAGAATGTGAATGACTTGGCACGCTTACTAGTCAACAAATCGAAGTACGTGTCCAAGTGACAGCTGGTATTGGGCCTGTACTATAGGCAATCCACACTGTGCTCTGACCTGAATAAAGGTCCTGGAAGGATGTCACATCTAGGAGCAGGTAGTGCTTGCCCCGTAGTGTTTCAATTTTGGAGAGATTATACTTAGCCAATAGCCTTTATGTAGAGAGATCCCAAAAGTGGAAAAAAAGGACCCCAAGCATTTCAGGACCTCACTATAATATATGTGCACTTGATTAACACATAAGTATCATAGGTCTCAGAAGCTTGCTTAACTGGTTTACCAGCTCTGTAGTAGATACAGAGGTTGGAGACAGAGATGGCCCCAGTACTAAATGACTCTAGATTCTTAGGCTGATTTTTGTCCTTTCCTGCCACCATCAATGTATTTGCCTCTAGCAGTAGCTGACACTGACACCTGCTTAACAGGCCTGAGGACCATCACAATTCAAAAGGTAGATGATCAAGATCATCACCCTGTCATTAAAATTAATTTAGTTTAAGTCAAGAAACATATATAAAGGTTTACATAAAAAAATTCAGCTCTTTGATGGGAAATTCACTAACATGAACATCTTGCTCCCCAGTGATGGAAGATGAATTGGGTTAGGGGAAGAGGGCAGAGGTAGTCAGCTCTGTCAAAGTAGTAGCAAAGCAGAAGCGGAAAAAGATGAAATCTACTAGGTGGCGCAGTGAATAGAGCACCGGCCCTGGAGTCAGGGGAATCTGAGTTCAAATCCGGCTTCAGGCTCTTAACACAAAAACTAGCCTTGTGACCTTGGTCAAGTTACTTAACCCCAATTGGCCTCCCCCAAAAAATAAAGCAAAAAACAGATGAAATCTAGGACACCTTAGGATGGAGGAAGAAATGGCTAAACATTTCAGATAAGAAGAAGACAATACTGGGGGAAAAACAACATCTTATTTTGCTGCTATAAACCCAAGAGGGTCATCTGTGATACTGGAGAAGGGGAGGGGGCACAACCAATCCCCCCCCACCACCCCGAGCACGCTCTCTCTCTTCTCCTGAGCCTGTTCCCCATGACCAGATCCCACCTTAAACACAATTCATCTACAAGGACAGTCCTTTCTGTGTGTCAAATAGTGAGGCTGTCACTCAAATATCAGCACCCAAACAATGTGGACAATCACAGGCACCTCTGCATTAAAAGACATGAAGCTGGAGAGGAGGATCTGATAAGATTCAACAAAATAATGGCAATTATAAAAAATATTTCTAAGAAAGCCTATGTTTGATCAATCTTCCTTTTGTGATAGGTTTATGTTACTCCACTTAACTGCTTTCTGTATGGGAAAAAGATAGGTGAGAAGTAAGATAAATATATCCCTCTAATGAGTCATTAACAACTCAATTTATTTTCTCTGTCAACATATCAGACTATGATTCTCATTTTTTCTTTCAAGAGAACAGTCCCTTAAACATTATCTGGGAAAAGTAATCCATTTAATTTAGTAGATAATCCAACGAAGAGATGACAGAGAACTAAGGCTAGAGTTCAAAGGTCAATTCCTGGAACAGATCTTTACAATGCAATTTCATTATTTAGTTGGAGGTAAATTTCCATATCAAACACACCTCTATTTAAAGTTAAATACAAGTGTACTGCAACACTCATAAATATTTGCAAAGAAAGTAATCACAGTTTTTAATAGAGGGTAACATAGTAGAGAAATCTGTGAACCCTACTTCCCTGCCCAAATCAGCTGCCAAAGTAACCTTCCCTAAAACAATTATGACCATGTCATTTCCTGCTCAAGTGTTTCCAGTGGCCTAACTCACTCTAGGATAAACACAAACTTCTTAGCTTGGCCTTTATGAACCATTGCCTTACTTTTCTGACACGTCAAACAGGCTAAAATGTAGAGTGTGAAGGGAAGCAATTTGACCAACCTGAACTTGGCATTCCCTCTCTTGTACCCTATGCCTAGGACAGACTTCCTCCTTACCCTTGCCTCTTAGATCTCTTTCTTTCAAAGCTCAACTCAGGTGTCACTTTCTAGATGATTCCTTTCCTTATTCCTCTATTCTCTCCTTATCCCCCTCTTCTCATCTCATGCTTACTTAGTGGTACCAATGTTGCAATAACATATGCCTTTCAAGGTGAGAACGTCTCTTAATTCTGCTGATGTACTGTCAACACCTAGCACAGAGCCTTGGGAACAGTAGGTGCTTAATAAATACTTGATGAACTTAAGTAATTGATATTTATAGTGTTTTTCACATAACTGGCTAGTTGACTGGATTTTCATAATACAAACTCTGCTAACAAATTTTCCAAGATTTTTAAGGCATTTTCTTTTCAAACCTTGGTATACTGCTTCAAGAAATATTATTTCGGAGCAGCTAGGTGGCGCAGTGAATAGAATATCAACCCTGGAGTTGGGAGGACCTGAGTTCAAATCCGACCTCAGACACTTGACACACTTAGTAGTTGTGTGACCTTGGGCAAGTCATGTAACCCCAATTGCTTTGCCTCCCCCCCTCCAAAAAAAAAAAAAAGATTATATCTATGACAAACTATTATTGACTTCATTGAAGATATAAAATATTCTGTTTTAAAAAGAATGCGTTAGAAAAAAAGGAGAGATTTAAGTGTATGTCTAATGCAAAATAACAAGTTATAAGAGCAAGAAGGTATTATCTTATAGCTGAAGAAAGTTTCTATTAGCAAAGAAAAACTTTAAATTACATCTACTTTTCCTGAGGCAATTAAGAAAACAAATGTTTTAGTTGAAATGTAAAATGGGTTCATACAATATACTGTTAAAATGGCAAGATTTAAAGACTCAGAATTAAAAAAATTATTTTACACAGAAGACATTTGTGTTCCCAGTACACATTTACCTTGATCTCTGTCTTAAGAACAATATGCAAATTCATTTTTTCAAGATTCAATAAAGAAGTGATTATATGCTGGCTCTTTTCTTACCAGCCAATGCTAGCTGAAGCCCACTGATGTCCACTGACTGGGCCATGTTTCCTACATCCATTAAGGCAATCTGTCGAGGTGTCTTTTTGAAGAGTTCTCTTGGTGGGGCCAGCATTAACTGGGAAAGAAAAAACTTTTCTGGTGGAGTTATAGGAGGCAAAAATCCTGCAAAAAAAAAAAAAAGGCTTCAATAAAATTGCTGGGAAAAAACTGTCTTAAAACTACTATTGTCAAACTCAACAAACATTTGGCAAAATCCTTAACATGTGTAAAATAAGACTATCAACAGGAATACAAATATAAATGAGAAACAGACTCCACTCTCAAAGAGCTTACAATCCAGTAAGATGACCTTTACATAAATACTGGAAAGGTATTCCTTAAAGAATAAGCCTGAGGGGCGGTTAGGTGGCAGAGTGACTAGAGCACCAGTCCTGGAGTCAGGAGGATCTGAGTTCAAATGTGACCTCAGACACTTAACACTTACTAGTTATGTGACCTTGGGCAAGTCACTTAACTTCAATTGCCCTACCTTCCCCCCTCCAATAAGCAAAAAATAAAATAATATAAACCTGAACCTAGCCCTATGTCACCACTCCTTATGCTTGCTACATAGTTGTTAATTTTATATATGGCACACAGTAATCTACTTTAGAAAAGACAGGGCTATGAACTTGAGTATGATTCCTACTTTCTCACCATATAATGCTTAAAATGAAGATTAGACTTAAGACTACATAAAATGAAGATGATTTGCAAATTTTATATCAAAAATATCAAGAAAATGGGTAAAAGCAGTTCAGTGTGGTTGAGATACGGCTGGAATGGCAGGCTATTTATTACTAAAACTTATGTCCTACGAAGAAACTTAAGGTCTTAATATTTAGGGTTAGAAGGTACTTTAGAGGTCTCTTAGTCTAAAATCATTTTGGAAATTAAGGTCCAAAGGGGTGAAGCAGCTTGGTCAAAGGTGCCAAAGGTGAGCAACAGGGTTTGGATTAGAATACCTGTCTAATTCCTAGTCCAGGTCTATTTCCACTAGGACATACAACTAGGAAAGTATAGTTAAAAGAATTCTCCTGAAATCCTCAAACCTCTTTATCATTCATCTGTGGGTCTTAAAAGTTAGGGTGGAGCCTGTTTCATGTTAATCCAAATAAAAATTGTTCTTCTCTATTCCAACTTCCAAACAGCCGCTAAACTGAAATTCCTAAAATACAGAATTGACAATGTCACCCGTTGGCTCAAAAAACTTGAACAGCCACTACTCATACCTTACTGTTTCTACCCTAAAATAAAAGCTCCTCCTTTTGGCACTAAAGGCCTTTATAAGCTAGCTTTCCAGATATTACTCCTTTTCATGCACTGTGTTCCAGCTGGATTGACCTCCTTGATGATATTCATGTTTTCTACCTCTCCTCTTTTGGCCTTCGAACCCAGACTGTCCATCAATAGGCCTGGAATCTATACCTTCCTCATTTCTACTCTTCTCTTAGAATCTCTAATTTCCTAAATTCAAATGAAGTGCCACTATTCTAAAAGAAAACTTTTTTTTGGTCTTTCTGACTGCTAGTGCTTACTCTCCTGGAAATTACTTTGTATAAGTTTTGTATTTAATTATATTTGCACTTGTTAATTCCCCAAACAGAATAGAAGCTCCTTGGAAGCAGGTAACGTTTCATTTTTATCTCTGGATCCTCAGTGCTAAGCTCAGTTGAGCCTGTGATAGGTAATAAATGCTTACTAATAGATAATTAATAAATAAGTACATAATAAATGCCTATTGACAAATCCTAAAACTACACAGCAGTGTTTTTCTGAAGCATGTGTAACTAATAAATAATAGGAACTTAATAAACGATTACTGACAAATCATAAAACTATAAAACAAGTTTTTTTTGAGGCAGTATTTTTCTTGATGATGCATCTTCAGTTAGAACACCGAGGTAGGCCAACCAATCCACTCCAACAAGCAGATATGAAGTGGCCACCACATGCAAAACATAGGACTGGGTGCTAGGGGCTAAAGACCAAATGAAACAGTCCCCACCGAAAGGAAAAATTGTATTCCTGTAGGAGGTGGCCCATGCTAGAGGGCGAAATTATGACAGGCACATCACAGGCACAGGGAACATCAGGGGATAAGTAAACAGACAGAAAACAGAAATAGGATAAGGACTGTAAAGTCCAGGAACAGTAAATAACAGTTTGGCTGGCACAGAAGAAGGAGAGTGCTATGAAATAAAAGGGAAAGGTAGAACATTTTGGGAAAAGTTTTTTAAAATGATAAGCATCTATATTTTGTCTAAAAGCAATAATATAAAGCACTGATAATTTGAGTAGAAGGTCTAAAATGGCAGAATTTATACTTCAGGAAGATTATTTTGGCAGAGGTGTGATGGACTGGAGAAGAGAGCAGTGTTTTAGAAGGAGGTTGAAGTAGTCTGAGTAAGTGGTGATGAGGACTTGAATCACATATACATGAGAGGAGAAAGATGTGAACTATGTTGTGGAAGCAGAACTGACAAGATCAAGTAGAGAATGACTTTAATGTTTTGAAACTAGGTGACTAGAAAGATGGTGGCACTCTCAACCGATATATGACATGGATGGAGAAAGTTCCATCTGGATATGCTGTGTTTAAGATGCCTAAAGGAAGTGAAGTCAGAGACAGTACTTGCAATAACAGTCAGATTGGCAAAGTACATCGAACACCAAAGACCAGAAATTGAATTCTCAGACATTTAAATGTCTTTGTGACCAGCCCTGTCCAAGTTACTTTACCTCTCCTAGGCTGTTTCCCCATCTATAAAGTAGGGATAATAACAGTCTCTATTTTAGAGGGCTGCTGTTAAGAACAAATGAAGTAACATATGCAAAACGCTTCATAAACCTTAAAGGAATATATTAGAACTATCATTTTATGGGGGGGGGGGCAATTGGAGTTAGGTGACTCGCCCAAGGTCACACAGCTAGTTTTTGTGTTAAGTGTCTGAGGCTGGATTTGAACTCGGGTCCTCCTGACTCGAAGGCAGGTGCTCTCCTCACTGGGCCACCTAGCCACCCCTAGAACTATCATTATAGGCAGGAAGTTCTGTCAGAATGGAGCTCAGTAGAATCACAGAATTAGGTCCTGACCACAGAAACCTGAAAGTCGTGTGAATAGGGATGATGGCGGTCTGAGGAGGGCTCTTAATTAAGATCCCTAAGGGGAGAGCCGGGAGGAAGGAGGGCCCGCGGGTGCGGGTACGTGAACAATCGGCATGGCGGCCCCACAAGGAAGCCTGGGAAACTGACCTCAGACACCACAGCGCCCAACAATGCCCGAGGCGGCGGTGGCTCCAGGCACGAGCCCTTAGGGCAGCGAAGGGGGATCGCTGGCACCCCCCGTCAGACCGCGCGCTGTCCCCAGGAGGGGCCCAAAGGCAGGGCCCCTAGAGGCCAACCCGGGGGTGTTATTTCATAAAGCGTCCGCCCTGCCCTTGCTCCAGGCACCTGCCGGGGGCACTAACAAGGCCTCCGAGCGCTGCGTGACCCGGGGCCCAGGGCGCTCATCTTGCAGGGGGCGGCCCCGCCCCGGGGAGCCTGGGGGGGGGGGGGGGGGGGGGCGGGGGCTCCGTACCTGACAGCGGGGGCCGGTCGGGCTCCTGGCCGCCCCGGCCCGGGGACGCCGGGTTCAGCAGATGGGCGAAGCTGGCGGCGAAGGGGTTGGCCGCCAGGGGCTCGGTGCGGTACATCTCCCAGAGCAGGTAGAGGGCGGTGAGGCGCTGCGCCGCGCTGGGCAGCAGGTCCGGCTGCTGCAGCAGCATCACCAGCACCGAGCCCAGCCGGAAGTGGTCCGCCTTGCTGAAGTAGTGATGGAAGGCACTGGACAGGCCCTCGAACGTGCTGCCGCCCCCGGCCTCCTCCGAGATGATCCCCAGCAGGCTGGAGAGCTCCTTCGGGGACAGACTCATCCTGCCCCCGGGGCCGCCGCCGCTGCTGCTATTGCCGGCGCCGCCGGGCCCGGGCCCCGCCGCCGCCGCCGCCGCCGCCGCCTCCTCGCCCCCCCGCGGCTCCGAGGCGGCCAGGAGACTGCAGGGCGCCGGGCTCCCCCCGCCACCGGGCATCAACCCCCCCGCGGCCGCCTCCTCCTGCCCCGCGTCCCGGCCCCGGCCCGGCCTAAACGCCCGAATCCGTCGCCCCCGCCGCCTCCGCCCGGCAGCGCCCCCGCCGCCGACGCCCAAACTCCCGCTCCCGCCGCCACGGCCGCTGCCGTCCTGCCGTTTCTCGTTGCCGTAAAGACTCGCCGTTAGACGACAGTGTCGTAAAGCACCCCTCCCAGGCTGAAAAGAGAAGGGAGGCCGAGCCTGGAATCGAGGATAAGAAGAGGCGGGGGGGGGGAGGGAGAGGAGGCGCTAAGGAGAATTACGTCACGGAATGGGCGTGGCTAGAGGGAATAAGGTTGGCTGGGAAGAAAGCAGAGGATAGGGCGGAGCCTGAAAGAAAAGACCCAGGGCCTGGGAAGACGGGGAGAAGGAATAGGACTTCGCAAAGAAGAGGGAGGGGGTGTGAGTGTGTGTGTGTGTCTGTAGGTCGGAACCTGTGGGCGGGGTCTCGGGAAGAGGCGGGGCGATAAGGGCCCCGGGGTAACTACGACTTCCTCCATTCCCGGGGGTGGGGGCCCTGGGGAAGAGCGGCTGCGCAATTGGGCGCGCCAATGGCGCGGCAGTCGAGCGCCCCTGTTGGCTGGAGGAATGAATTGTCACTTTTTTCCGTCTTAACTGTTCAATCCATTCAGTCACATCCAACTCAATTTGGGTCTGTTGGGGCAAAGATACTGGAATGGTTTGCCATTTCCATCTCCAGCTCCTTGGAAAGGGAGGCAAACAGGGCCAAGCGACTTGCCCAGGGGCACACGGCTAGTAAATGCCAGAGATCAGATTTGAGCTAGCAGATGAGTCTTTCTGACTCCTGCACCACCTAGGCACAGTGGGGGTGCGTTAATTTGGAAAGAATCGGGTCTTCACTGGCTGTCATCTGCTCACTCTTAAGTACTGTTGTAAAGTTTGCAAATGGGCCGCGTTTCATGAGTGCCTGGCGCTTGGTAGACTCCTGTTGGCTCACCTTCCCTGGCATTTTGAGGATTACGCCCATTTTACAGTGAAGGAAAGTGAGAGAGAGGTTATTGACTCGTGCAAAGTCACACAGCTAGTTATTCTGGTCTGCTGAGTGCCAAGACCAGTGTGGGATGGACGGGCTGGGAGGAACGGATTGGGGGAGGCAGGAGAAACAAAAAAGTCTGCCCCAGGCCCCCTGTATGACAGTGAGAGGCAAGAAATACGGCTGCAATAAACCTCACTGCCGTCCCGCAGAGCGCGCATTATTCCCATTTTACAAACGAGGAATCAGGAGTCTCAGGGGGGTTAATTGCTTGGTCCAAGATTTCACAGTCAGTAAATATTTGTTAAGCACCTACTATGTGCTAAGCTCCAGAGACACAAAAAGAGGCAAAAGACATTTCTGACTGAATGGGGAAAACAAGAAGCAAACAGCTGTGTGCTAATAAGCTATATACAGGGTAAGTTGTTTGTCCTTTGTGCTGGAAGAGGGCTGATGACGTCAGGAAGGTGATATCTTGACTTGGAAGCGAATTGGATTTAAGCGAGGCAGGGCTCTGCCAAGTCTCACTGTCTCCTCCAGAGCCATCTGGCACCACAGCCGAGGTAAAGATTCAAACCATTGGAGATGGTCCCAATGCAGCCGGAGATCTTGACCTTTAAACTAAGGTCTTCCCAGGTCTCGGTCGGTCTGAGGCAACCCCCAATCATTGTTTAAGGCTAGTTAAGAAATGAAGACCCCCTCCCCCTCTTTTACCTATTCAGAAGCTTAAAAAAAATCAATCTGGGAGAGGAAGACCTTCAGGGAGTCTGTTCAGAATGGAAACAGTTGCTATTTACACCCACTCTCAGCTGTAAAAACGTGGTAACGAAGCAGTAACACAGTAACAGGGAGGCTAGGGCTGGGATTTTACTGTGGCCAATCAGTGAGAGGCAAGATCAAGGGTCTTCAATTTGAATCCCAATGGGTTTTATCAAAGCCTGTGTTTTCTTCCAGGGCTGTATTTCAAGAAAACATAAACAAAACTACATGGGGCAAAAATATTAATTGTCCCAGGTTTTTTTTTTTTAATGATAGAATAAATAAGAGAGGAGAAAAAAGAATTAGCTTGTAAACTCCAAGATATTCTGCAAGGTTTTGGGGATCAACATTTATGTTCCTTTGGGCAGAGCACCCACTGTATAAATACTAAGTAAAGGAAGGTGGCTAAGTGGATGGAGTGTCCAACCTGCAGGCAGGAAGATTTGAATTCAAATTCAGTTAATTACTTGCTGTGTGACCTTAGGCAAGTCAATTAATCATATTTGGCCCAGTTTCCTCCTCTGACCCTGTGAACAACCAAGCAGGTTTAAGCCTAGGGAAAAATGTATAACTCTGCTGGGGTTAATAGCCACCATGGCTGCGCAGTTATTGGAGAACTGGACCACAGTGGCTGGTATAATCCAAAGATTATTTATTTTGGGCCAAGTGACAAAGGAATAATCGTGTTGTCAACTCTTTGGGAGGGGAATCTAAGTGGAAAGGTAATAAAAAATTAAGACAATAAAGTTGCTATTTTGTGCCAATTACCTAAAAACTTGAAGTCTTCTCAGTTCCCTGGAGCTATCTGGAAAACAAGGTACTTGGAAATTAAGATTTTATCAACTTCTGATAAGTAGTCACTCAATAAGATAAAGTTAATTATAGACAAAGCAGGATGGATTTTAGAATATGCAAGGGCAATTTTGGGGATTGAGTAGCCCTTCAATTCAGCTGTCAACACAATGTCAACAGAAGCATGAACTTGGCTGGTGAGAGGGTGTGGCCAGATTAGAACCCCCATGCATAATTAATGGTTATCTTCTGAGGGGCCTATACCTTTACTTGGTGGGAAGGCCTCAGGTCCATTAGCATGATGGACCAGAGCAACTTGTGTTAAAGTTTGAATTGCAAGATAAGTAAATTACTACCAGTGAAAGATTTCTGGTTATAAGCCTAGAGGCATTTATATTAGTTATAGGCTATTTCTCCTATTTATAAAGTGGAAGTCCTTAGTACAACTAGCCCTAAGCCCCATGTCCTGAACTCAGGTTTGCAATTAGACCTGAGGAGGAATTCTGGAATTTCTCTTACAGCAATGTAGAACTTCAGGAAATGTGTAAAACAGAAATTAGTCAAACAGTATCATTGGCCCATTCCTCAACACCTATCAGCAAATGTATTCTAAAAGAATGTTGAAGTGGTGAGCATTTTTGATGTAGGGTTGAAGTTACTTTATCCCATTTAACCCTAATATACAGGGTGTCCCAAAAGTCTTCAGTGCAGCTTTAAGCTTTGGTAGCTTAAAGTTGCACTAAAAACTTTTTCAACTCTCCATATTTATTAGATGAGAACACAAACTGATTGTTTATTAAGAGTGAACAAGATGTGGACACTCCCTGAGTTCAATAGGAAGTCTGTTCCTATCAGCTGAGGATCTTGGCCAATTCTCCTGGGGTCTGTATAAAACCACTGAGCTAGTTTGAATCTGGGATCTGGCCCAGGAGAATGTTCCAGCTAAACCCTTGGGAAGGATGGGGAAGGTGTCAGGAGGAGAGCACTTCGGCTCATTTCCCTTTTCTCTTAAACGAAGGAGGACCTCCTATGTTTCAGAGACCCATAGAATTTTGGATTTCCTATCTTCTCATCAGTATTCTAGCATTATCCCTGAGGCAAGTGAGTGGGAGCAGTGTCTGCATCAGGAGTCAAGAATATACTAGATGTTATGAGGAAAGAGATTCAAGGCTATTAAAGAAGCACAGAAGGAAAAATGCAACATGCTTAGGGGAAACATCATGAGTTTCCCTACAAAGGAGAGAAAAGGACTTCCAGCAATCAGAGCTGTAGGTTACCCCTTGACTGTGGTCCTTACAGAGAAAGCCAAGAGATCAAAACTTAAACATTCAAAGCATCCCCCCCCCCCCAACAAAAGACTGAAGCAAATAGAAAGGCTTTAAGCAATAAACTCATTCTTCAAAAGGATAAGCATATTCCAGAAAGAATAAGGTAAAAGAGATTGAATTCAAGGTTGCATTTGAATTGGACTGAGGAAAAACAACTTGATGTTTCCAAGTACTGTAGGAACAAAAAGGGTAGGAAGCACATTCTAGCTTGTTTAATTGTTATTTCAATTGGGTCCTGGTGAAGCAAGAAATCTGCTACCAAAAAAAAAAAAATCTCTTCTTAGAAGATAAACCATTGAATTGGAAAGATTGTATTTCATCAAGGCTGGTTTTGTTTATTTATTTAATTCAGTATATTACATTTGCCTGGAAGGTGGAATTTCTAATCTTGGGTTTCTATGAAGACTTTTCTCTTCTCAATTGATTAACTAGGATTTTCTTTGGGAGAACATTTACTGAAACAGAAGAACCCATTGTCAGACCACAAAATCAAATTGATCTTTAAAAGTTAAGATACAATGAGAATAATAGTGAGGATTTAGGAAGTCAAATAACTTTCCAGAGTGACAAGAGATGTTCTAGCTTTCCGTACCAATTGTGTTCACTTGTTAGGAAACATCCTCTCCTTGAAAGCTTTTGCTGAGCTTTAGATAAAAGCAAGATACACAGCTCCCATTCATTTACACTGAGGTTGAGCCCTGTGGGTCTATAGATATTGAAGGCAGGCTTTCAAAACAGTTTTGGAAGGCTTTGAAGAAGATTCCCTATATACTGAAATAAAGCAATGTCTTCTTTGCCTTGTAATATTTTTTTCATAAAGGGATTTTTGCTCTAATCACCATAATTCAATACTGATTTCTTATGATTCAGCTTGTTTGTAATGAAAAACCTCATCCAAAATTTAATCAAGAACATGGAGATCTCTTAGGATAAGAACAGGAATTTATTCTCTTCCCCGGTGAAGAGAGCGGTCTTCCCCATGACCAATCATGAGGAAGAGGCATATTTCAAAAGGCAGAACAAGAATTTATACCCTAACGGGGTCCCTTCTCCCATTAGTTGAGATGTGGGTCAAGTCTCCTTCTTCCCCAGTGGTAAACAACAGAGGAGCCTGCCACTATGGCTTACAAAGAACAAGGATGCTGATTGACAGGGTGGGGAAGGGTCCCAAAGCAATGCGGAGGAGTGAGCTCGGGCTGTGTCCGACCCCCACTGGCCGGGAGGAGGGGCCCGAGGAGGTGGGAAATCTGAAAGCCTCCGGAAAGGGCTTGCTGCTGATTAACTGAAGAAGAAGGAGTGGAGGGAGGGAGAGGGAAGTTCTGAGAAGTTTTCACTTCCCCCAAAGAAAAGCTCTCTTCCTTTAGCTGTGGTCATTACAGAGAAACCCAAGAGATGCAAACTCAAACATTCAAAGTTCTCTCCCAAAAAGGACTCAAGTACATAGAAAGGCTTTAAGGAAAAACCTCATCCTTTAAAAGAATAAGCATATTCCAGACAGAATAAAGTAAAACACTGAATTCAGTGTTGCATTTCCAGTGGACTTAGGAACAATAACTTTGTGTTTCAGACTGGTGTTAGCAAAAACGGTAGGAAGCATATCCTAGCTTGTTTTAGTCCAATTTCAATTGGTTCTGGTGAAGCAAGGAAGACCAATCACTTCTACAAGAAGAAATCTTTCCTAAGAAGATAAAGCATCTAAGGGAAAAGAATCTATTTTATCAAGACCTGCGTTGTTTCATTGCATTCGATATATTGCATTCATCTAGACTGTGAAGTTTGTAGCCGTTTGGTTCTGTGAAGACTTTTCTTCCTCTTAATTGGTAGAAAGGATTTTCCTTTGGAGAACATTTACTGAAAGAGAAGAGCCCTTTTTGAACCAACAGAATCAAATTCGGCTTCAACAGTTTTGATAAAATGAGAGTAACAGTGAGGATCTAGGAAGTCAAATAGCTTACCTGAATGACAACTGTGGGACCTGCTTGAGTCCCTTTGAAATTCTGAGTGAAACTTAAAATTAAGCTGACTGGGGATATTTTTCTATTTATGACTGGTAAGGACCAAGCACCTTCAACTGGATGCTATCTTGATTAATGGCATTTCTCTTATCTAGTTGTTTTATGGACACCATCCCGTTATGACATTCTCTTCTTGTTAGGAAATCTCCTTGTTTATGACTGACAGGAACCAGACATTCTGGGGGCAATCTATCATTCTATGAAACTATAATTTTGATTGACACAGCCATCCTGAATCAGAAGGGAGGGGAGAGCACTCCCTTCCTCTATGGGTATCTAATTTATATCAACTATCTTTCTTTGATTCTGAGTTTCATTGAGAATTTCAACCATGTATGTTTCTGATAGCTTATAAAGAATAAAAAGTACATATATGATATAGTTTTGTTTGCTTCTCTTTAGATCAAACACTGAAGGTTGACAGTTCCGGTTCCATGACTCAGATGGAACTGATGGAATAGAAAGACAGGACACCATCCTAATAATACTAGTGATTTAGGTCCCTCAGGGTCTATTTTCCTGCAGTTTTAACTTTGGCAGGGGTGAGTAAGTCTTTCTCTGTTCCCAGCTTCCCTTGAGAACTCCCACCATTTGGTTACAGTTCTCAATTCTCTCTAAGCTAACTCTGGGGGTGAGGGAACACATCACTCTGTGTTGCATCGATCTGAGAGAGTAAGGATCCTCTGCAAATTTGGGCTATGGGTCAGTCAGAAACTAAAGTTAGAGATCTGACTAATAAAATTGCTGCTTTTTATATGTTGAGCCATTCTGATGACGACAAATACTGCCAGCACTAGTGACAATTAGCCAGATAGCTCTGAATTGTATTGGCCTCATTGGGGCTCTTTTTACTGGTCTAACTTAGCTTATCTTAGACATAAATTCAGTTTAAAAGTCAATAAGATGTCTAGACTAGAGTGGGAGTGTTTCCACCCTTGGTTTGCCAAAATGGTAGAGCAAGAATATAAGGCAAAAGCTTCTTTTCTTCCCTTAAAGCTCACAGAGCCATTTTAGCTTTAGCACTTCCCCTGCCAGCTCTCTAATTCCACCCCCCTCCCTACTTTCTTCCCATCCTCTCCTGTCCAATCATCCCAACCCGCCCCTCTGTTTCTCTTCCACCCTACTCCCAACTCCCTTCCCCTTAAGGGCTCTCCAGTCCTGATGAGAACACCTCTATTCTGCCTACAGACCAAATCCCTGAACTTATCCCCATCAGGACCTATTCCATTAAGCCCATCATTACACTTATTTCTACCACACAGTATAGTAGCCTTGGCAACTAACAGCTCCCATCCCAAATCCACACCCCAACCCTGGCCCTGTGAGGTGTTACAAAACTGCTATTTGTCACTGTTGCAGAAGGCTGGGGCATTGGAAATCTGAATGTAGGACCTAACTCAAGGTTATGCAGAATAAGGAACATTGGAGGCACCAAAGCCCTCCTCTGCAACCTTAGAGGTCCTCTGAGGAAGGTTTGCAGGATCCAGTCCCCATCTGCTCCTCTTCATCTCTTTCTTAACTACGGGAGCTGTCCGTACTAGTACAGGATCACCTCATCTCTGCTTTGGTAGATACAGAGACTACCCTGTCAGTCTTGGATCCTTGCAAATCCCCTCCTCCCCCTCTTTGCTTGGAGTAATGGTAGCCTATTGGTGGTGGGTTTTTTTTTTTTTTTTGAGGTGGGGGGAAGACAGGGCAATTGGGGTTAAGTGGCTTGCCCAAGGTCACATGGCTAGTTTTGTATTAAGTATCTGAGGCTGGATTTGAACTCAAGTTCAACCCTGACCCCAGGGCTGGTACCCTATTCACTGCACCACCTAGCCACCCCAGGTGGTGGGTTTCTAATAAGCCTCTGAACTTTTCAGACTTCCGTTCTTTCTGTCATTCTGAAATTAGATTTGTGTATTTGTCTGTGTCTATGTCATGTTATGCTGTGAGCTAGATTCTGTTGCCTTAAAAAATTTAAAATGCAGCCAGTCAGAAAAAAACTTCTAGGGCTATAGTTAGAGAGAAACTGGGAAAGATTTATTAACCACTAAAAACATTTAGCAGATTCTGGAGGTTTGGAGATTAATCATTAAGGAGTTTAGAAATAAATGATTTTTAGATTGCTGAGGAAAACTGAGACTTTGGAGAATTAGGTAAATCTTTTTGCCTTCCCTACACCCTCCTCCGGAGTCGAGTATATCTTAGTATAGGAATTGCTAACAACCTATGTTTCTCTGTTAATGCCTCACGTCTCAGATCAGATTAAGCAAGTTATTTTATCTCAGTTTGCCCTGGTTTCCTGATTTATGAAGAGAAAAATAATGGTTGTTGTGATATCAAAATGATGTAATGATTATGAAGTGTTCAACGTGGTGACTGACTTGTGCTAAGCACTACATTAATATTATTTCTCTAATTTGATGTAATTGTACCATACCTGACAACTTTAAAGTGATTTTAAAATGCCAAAGGTAATGAGATCAATTATTTCTGTATGTGATAATTTGGAAACGCAATTGATATCATATGAAGTTTATTGTTTGTGTTATTATTGTGTTTCTAATTTCATTTATGTTGTAAAACTTGAGAGACTATTTTAAAATAGAAAAAATGTTAGGCAAAACAGTTTTTAATCTGGATTTTCTTGCATATGGATTGGGCTTTTGAAAGGATATGATAAAAAATTGGATAATTTGAAAACTGTTAAATATCTAATTAGTATATTTAATTATAAATTGGTAATAATAATATTTACTATAATAGCAAATTTTCATTTCAAAATCTTGGTTATTATGAAAACATATAATGTGGTTTAAAGAAGCTTCAAACATATTAATGATGAGATGAATGATTTTTTTGTGCAAGGTACTTTTAAAAAAATTATTTATTTACAACATTCAATTCCACAATCCCTTGAATTCCAAATTTTCTCCTCCTCCCTCTCCTCCCTCCTTCTGCCCCATGGTGGTATGCAATCATCAGATAAGTTCTACAAATATCTTCACATTAAACATTAGTCAAGTGGTAAAGAAGAACTATAATGAAATGAACAATGAGAAAGAAAGAACAAAATAAAACAAAACAAAAAAGAGAGCAAGTAGTTTGCTTCAATCTGCATTCAGACTCTGTAGTTCTTTCTCTGGGTATGAATAGCCCTCTCCATCATGAGTCTCCTGGAGTTGTCTTCTAACCTTGCATTGCTGAGAGGAGTCCAGTCTATCAAAGTAAGTCATCACAGATACGGTGTGCTTATAATTGTATACACAGTTCTCCTGGTTCTGCTCTCCTCACTCTTCATCAGCTTATATAAGTCTCTTCATGTTATTATGAAGTCCATCTGCTCCTCATTTCTTATAGCACAATAGTATTCCATTATATTCATATACCACAACTTGTTTACCCATTCCCCAATGGATGGGCATACCCTTGATTTCTATTTCTTTGCCACCACAAAAAGAGCTGCTATAAATATTTTTGTATATATGGGTCCTTTTCCCACTTGTAAGATCTCTTTGGTATATCACCCTAGAAGTGGTATTGCTGGGTCAAAGGGTATGCATATTTTTATAGCTCTTTGTGCATTGTTCCAATTTGCTCTCCAAAATGGTTGTATCAGTTCACAACTCCACCAACAATGCATTAGTATCCCAATTTTTGTGCATCTTCTCCAGCATTGATCATTTTCCTGTTTTGTCATCTTAGTCAATCTAGACAGTGAGATGTGGTCCCTCAGAGGTGTTCTGATTTGCATATCTCTAATCAATAGTGCTTTAGAGCATTTTTTTATATGCTTATAGATATCTTGTAAGAAAACTTGTACAAGGTAATTTAAAAGTTCATTCCTCTAATATGATAATGGGCTTGTTTAAATTTTTAAATACATAATATTGTTTAGGATATTATTATATTTCTAAATTTTCTTGGATTGTAATTTGGTAAATAATTGTATCAGCTATGTTTTTTAGAAAAGCAATTCCTCTTCTAATCTAGATGTTAGATGAAGAATTATACTATTAAAATAAAAAGGAGAATCAGTGGATTAGGATGTTGTTAGGCTATTCTATCAGCCCTGTTGACCATGTCCTGTAATATTCTAAAGTACTGTAATTTAAGAAAATTATAGTGTGGGGAGTCAAGATGGTGGGGTAAAAGCACCAACTTGTTATGAGCTCCCACTCCAACCACTTCCAATACCTGTAAAAAACTGATTCTAAACAAATTTTAGAGCTATTGAACCCATAAAGTGACAGAGAGAAACAAATCTCCCACTGAAGGCAGCCTGGCAAGTCGACAGGAAGGGTCTATCACACTGGGCTGGGAGCTGAGCACAGTCCCTCATGATCTGTGGGGTTCCTGCCCCAGGGCAACCCTGACCAGTGGCAGCTGGAGCAGACTTCAGGAGAGTGAATCACCAGCAGCTGTAGCAGTTTCCAGACTTCTCAACCCATAAATGCCAAAGAGAAAGTAAAAGGTCAGTGGGGAACTCTGTTGGGACAGGGTGAAGGAAGAGTGCAGTCTGGCCCTTGACCCCAGGATGAGAAGTGGCCAAGCTGTGGTGGCTGCAGCTGCTGCTGCATGGCTGCCTTCAGAGCTCCTGGCCTGCAGATCATAGGGTGACCAAGCAACCATTCAGAGGGTAATTGCTCTTGCTTTGACCTGCTTGGATCTGGATCATGGTCTTGGGTGGTAGTCCTGGGATGTGTGGCAAGTGTTCCAGAGCTTGTGGGGTTGTAGAGAGAGTACTCTCCTAATAGCTCTAGCATCTGTGAAAACCCCAGCAATTTGGGACAATGCTCTCTCCACTCTGAAAGCAGAGTTCTGCCGTGGCAAAGAGCTCAAAATGCAAAGGATGGCAAAATGAGCAAGCAGAGGAAACACAATCAGAGCATAGAATCCTTTTTTGGGGCAAAAAGGATCAAAGCATGGAATGGGAGGAAGACAACAAAGTCAAAACTCCTGCATCAAAAACTTCCAAGAAAAATACAAACTGGTGAAGATGGTGGAGTAGAAGCATGACCTTCCCGCGGCTTGGCTTCCACCCTGCCCAATCCATGTAAAAAGGGGACTCTAAACAAACTTTGGAGCTGCAGAACCCACAAAATGACACAGAGAAGCTAACCTCGCTCTGAGGACAGCCCAGCAGGCTGGCAGGAATCGGCCAGCGCAGCACTCTGGGAGCTGAGCCCAGCACCTCACCGAGGCTTTAGCCCCAGGGTGGGCCTGACCAGCGGCTGGCCAGAAGGACTCCAGATCAGCAGCAGCTGTGCCCGTTTCCAGATTTATTAATACATAGTTGCGAAGGACAAGAGGAGAGGCCAGTGCAGTCTGGACTTTGGGACCAGTAAGTGGGAGTGTGTGGCTTTTACCCCTGGAGCAAGAAACCGCTGAGATGCCAGCAGAGCCTGCCAGCGCCATGTGGCGGCTTTAGCTCCTGGCCTGCAGAGTGTAGGGGGACCAAGCACCAGTTTGAGGGGTAATCGCTCTTGCTTTAACCTGCTTGGATCTGGATTGCAGTCTAGGGTGGAGGTCCTAGGGTGTGTGTCCAGCTTGCCAGAGCGTGTGGAGACTTCAGAGAGGGCACCTACCTCTGGCAGCTGAGAAAACCCCAGCGTTTGAGACAAAAACTCCCCTGTCTGGTGGCAGAGTCCTACTGTGGCAAAAAGCCCAAAAGTCAAATCATTGAGTGGCAAAATGAGCAGGCAAAGGAAACAAAGCAGACAGAAGATTCCAACATTACACTCCCATATTGGGGATAAGAAGGAGCAAGGCATGGAACAGGAGGAAGACAGTGAAGTCAGAACTCCTGCACCAAAAGCTTCAAAGGAAAATACAAGCTGGTTACAGGCCATAGAGGACCTTAAGAAGCAGATAAGAGAAGTGGAGGAAAAATTGGGAAGAGAAATGAGAACAATGCAAGAAAATTATGAAATGAGAGTCAACAGCCTGACTGAGGAAAATCATACCTTAAAAAACAGACTGACTCAAATGGCAAAGGAAGCTCAAAAAGGCAATGAGGAGAAGGATGCTTTTTTTAAGTTTTAAATTTTTTGAATGGAAATATAGTCATTGACTGTTGCCTTTTCATTTCTGAGGGATATTACAGGGAGAGGACTCTCCATTACTTAAATACAAAATTATGTAGTATCTTATACCAGGGAAAAATATCATTGAAGAAATGGCAACAATAAAAATTAAATTAGAAGCTTCTAGTGATACACTGAAAGCTTTCTTTCTCATTTCATATTTATTAAATAGGTATGTAAGTCACAGTTATGATAAATTGTTAACCTTCAACCTAAAAAGAACTATAATGCTGACATATGGTTAAAAAAATTAAATTTAAGTTTTACATTCAAGAAAACTCAACTTTCATGTTCAAATTGTTTAGATCACAAATTCAAATTGTGCTTGATAATACTTGTCTTGCTCCAAGTATCAGTATGTGCAAATTCTTATGAATGTAAATATTTGGTATTTGATATTCTCAATTCTTATTTAGCTTTAAACAGCAAAGATTATCCAGCCTTCAAAGTTACCAAAACAAAAGTATATGAGAAAAAAGTGTTCATTGTTACATAGATATATTGTAATTTTTTTTTAAAGTAGTGACATCCATTTATCAAATTAGGTTTTAAATTTGTAGGATTAATAGAGGTGGAAGTGAGAGAAGGTATATGAGTAAAGCATTTTATGCATGATTTAGCTATTTGCCTGGCCTGTTCTCAAGTAAATGTAAAATTACTTATTAACATCCTTGCATTTTGAATGCAGAAGTAAAGGAGGAAGTGTTGGGTAAGTTTGTATTGTTAATTTCTCAGCTAAAGCATTGCCTTGTTGAATGGGCCCAGGCAAAGATGTATGAGAGTAAACATGAGAAATAGAGAAAGAATTTTTTCTACGTCTAACCACTTGTTGCAACTGTAAAAAATAATTGCTATACCTCTTGATTATAGAAATCTGTCTCAATGTTCCTTACAGTATAAAAATAATATTTACTATCCATAAAAACGTTAAGAGATTGAGATTGTTCCTTTAGAAGACATACAATAGCAAACATTTCATTCTTTTGAGTAGATAAGAAGGGGTAGAAATAACTTCTGTTAGCTATCTGTTTATTTTAGGCCTCAGTAAAAAGGCCTTATCCACTTGTAAGAGAGGAGAAAAAGATGTTATTTTGGAAGTGACTCATTGTGGATTGGAATGTAAAATTGTATTATCCCTAGTTCCTAGATACACAGTCAATATGATCTGCCAGAAAGGGTCTACTTAGATTAGCATTTCAATTTGGACTTTAAACATAAGGTTGCTGAATATGTTCAAGGAGGGAGCCTGAAATGTTGATCACAAATTGAATAGCCTTATACATTAACACAGCTACTAATTGAGAGTAAGTAACAATGTTTTCTTTTGGCTTTGATGAGGGAGATAAATCTACTCTTAAGATATTTTGTTGCTACAGGGCTATTATTGTCTACCCTATAGACTTGGCATTGCTGAATGGCATTTTCAATAATTTTAAGTTGTTCTTTTGCTTATTTTGTTAAGGTTTGAGGAGAATGGAGGTTGGATCTCCCCTTAGAGTATTAAATAAGTGAGTGAGCTGATATGTTCTTTATCCGATTTATATCTCTTGATAATTTTTGAAAATCATTTAAAGTTTTCACATTATCTCTTTGAATTACTATATTTTTGAGGCTCAATAATTTTATCTCTCATTTTATGTCCTAAATAATTGTGTGGGAGTTACAACTAAATTTTACCATAAACTAACCTGAGTGGCTTGAAGTATAGCTAGCTTTACTTTACATGGAGTGCAGGACTAGAGTCTGAGGAACGAAAAGATGCGAGAGCTTAAGTACATTCTAACACCATCCCAGTTAGGGGTGTCTGAGTTACACAAATTTATGATTCCCCCATAATGGTTTAATCATTGTATGAGAAAGGAATTTTCTTAATTGGATAAATTGTAAATACAATAAGATGACAAAGTGTCAATTGAAATTATGATCCAGAATATTTGTGTTTTCTTTATCATTAACAATCCATAACATGGTTTATGCCCAGAAAATCTTAAGATAAGAAAAAGTCCCATTACTCAAGTTAGTACCTTGAGTTGAGAGTTTCATCCTTAAGGGCCATAAAGTAGACTTTGTTAACATAAGGAGGGGTATTCTCAAAGACAAAGCTTGGTCTTTTTGGAATTTGTGATCTCTGGATGCCTATTTTAAAACCTATTCCCAGCCTTATCTGGGCTCTGGAGTGGCTGACATAGAAAGAGCATTTTTTGTAAAATGAGGCAGAGCAGCCTGTTTGATTAATTCATATTTTAGCCAAAATAAGATATTAAATGTTTAACAGAGGCCAGGGAGCATTCTCTATTTTCCTGACTTATTACTTAACAAAATCAATTTAGGTATCACAAAGTGTTTTAGCCAAAGGAGAGGAGAAAAAATATATATTAAATGAATCTCAAACAATTAAAAGCTGATCACCGTATTTTTTAAAAAAGCTATTAGTTCCAAAATTCCTTTAGTCAATGGGAATATCATAAGGTGAATTTTAAGTAGCTTATATAAATTTCTGTACATTTTCTAATTTTAGGTAAAAAATATTAAATTTTCCAATAAGCTAACATAAAAAGTGTTCATATCCTTTACTCATTACTTAGTCTGATCATAGGAATCAGGTCTAAGAAAAAAAAGAGTAGAACTATATGAATAAGATCTTAAATGCTTTTAAATCTTAAACAGAAATTTTTACCAATCACAGCTTAGAGCTAATTGCAGTTAATTTTATTCTCATCTATCTGTAAGAAACAATAAAGTTCTTCTAGGTCTTTCAATACATAAGTGTAATGGAAATGCAAATTTAAAGATCTTCCCTGCCCCTAGGCTAAAGTGCACCTGGAGCCTGGGGTGGGAGGCTTGTTTTTCAGTAGATACTTTTTGATTGGCCAGTGGGTCCAGAAGGTTGTTACATTCTCTGAGCCAGGAGAAGGCTAATAAACCCTGATTTGAGGCTTTGTTTTGGGGCTCACTTTGAGAAGTGTTCTGTGATTTGATCTGGACTCTGGGAAGCCTTTGTTGAGACCCCCTCCCCCCCCTTTGAAAAACCCAGATGTTGATTTGGTATGGATGTAATGGTTGGACAGTTTGGAAAACTGTCTACTTGATCTGTTTCTCTGTCTTGATAATTCTGTCTGTATACTCTGAAGTTCGGGGTGCTGACCTTTTTCCCCTGAACGAGTTAAATGATACATGTTTGACTGATTAAAGTAAGCTTGTCAACCCATTTTGAGTTGCTTTCCTTTAACAAAGCAGATCTAAGAACCTGTGTTGGCAGACACTGGGGATGCTTGGGGTGCTTGCTGCTACAATAAGGGATATCATTTAACATTTTTCTTTCTCAAATTTAAACATCCAATTGTTAAAAATCCTTATTAATACTTTGCAACTTTTTAGCAAGTTAGTTTCATTATTTTAAGAATTGCATAATTAAAACAAGTTCCTAACCTAGTTTGATGATTTTTCCTATAGAGATAGTTTCCAGGGGTCTTGACCTTATTAAAAAATAAGAACTGATATAGACCAGGGGCTGAAAGTCATGCTCCTGCTTTGCTAAGTCTCATTCATGCAAGAGAAATGTAATAAAGGTTCTACCTATTTTCCTCTTTTCACATACACTAATCAATGAACAATTCTAGGTTTTAGCATTGAGACGCTAAAATGACCAATTTTACAAGTTACATAAGTGACGGACTTTTTTTTCTTTTCTTTTTTTAAAAGCAATTGGGGTTAAGTAACTTGCTCAAGGTTACACGGCCAGGTGTTTATGGGTGGGTGCTAAGTGTCTGAGCCCGCAGACTTTTTTTTCCCCGCGTTTTGGAGGGCAGTTGGGGTTAAGTGACTTGCCCAAAGTCACACGGCTAGTTTTTTGTGTCAAGTGTCTGAGACCGGATTTGAACTCAGGTCCTCCTGACTCCAGAGCCTGTGTTCTATTCACTGCGCCACCTAGCTGTCCCTGACAGCCAAATTATTTTTGCTGTAGCAAAAACATTAAACTTCAGATGAAGTCAGTTGTATTCCAAGATCATATAAAATCATTGATAAAAAGGATGGATTGTCTTATCTAGTACGGACAACTATTGGTTTTCTTATCAGTAGCAGGGCTTAGAACTTTTAACAGCCACGCCCCCACAGTAGATGATGTCTTTTTCCTCTCCTTCCTTTGCCCAGTGGTGGAAGGTGAGTTTTGCAAGTGTGGAACTCTCTTTTCCTAATCTGATATAGGCTGAAAGAAGTTAATACAATTGTATTGATATATGTACCCTCTTGACTTGAGGGGGGAGGGCCTGTAGCCTCCTTTTGTAACTACAGGAAAATTTCTAACTACCTGGTTTTCCAAATGGCAGATATAAACATTATAAGACAGGGTTTAGCAGAACTGATAAAGTAACATGAATGTTTTTACACAAATTTCTTTCCTCTATCATTTTAGTTTCAGCAAAAATCAGATAAAAGTTTTGTTTTATCCAACACTATTTCTGGCTAACAATGATTGTCCAATCTTTACTATATAATAGAATTGTACCACAACTCAGGAAGACCACAATAACACAATGACATTATGATATTAGTTGAATTTTCAAATCATCACATGCAAAATTTGGTAGAGAATTTAGGCTTTTTTCTCCTCTTTTCAGAGTTGCAAAGCCTGAAAGGTGGATTCAGGCTGCCAAATAAGTGTGGGGGTGGCATGTGCGCCCCCAGGGCTGATTGTAATTTGACATAGCCCTTGATGTAATTTGTTATGCATCTTTCCTTTATCTAGATAGAGGAGGGTGATTTAAGTATCCTAAATATCCTTAAGCACTCTCTCTTTTAATGAGGAAAGACTTTAAAAAATATTTTCAGCTAATTTAACCTGTACTGTGAACTTCAGTGATTCCTAAAATTTTTTTTAGAAAACAAAAGGCTTTTAATGTTCAGTTACAGTGTGGAGAAGCTGGACAAAGGCCAGTGGCACCAATCTCCATGCTGTAGTAGCTAGAGTTAAAAGCTTTTAAGTATTTCTTTTTCAGATCTTTATATGTTCTAAATTTGCCTTATGCCAAAGGAAATTAGCCTTTGGTTGCATCCTGATCTACAACACTTTCCTCTTTTAGGAGAGGCAAGAGAATGGTTACATGGTTGCTAGTCTGCCTCTTTAATCTGAGGGAAAAAATTTCCCTTTTTTACTTTTTATTATTTTTAACAGCCTTTCCCACAATCAAAAATTGGCCAGAGTTGGACTGAAGGAAAGGAGACCCTTAAACCTTAAAACTTCTGTTCACATTTTTCATTCAAGTAATTTATTTTTTCTAATTTTTGTCCTGATATTTTTTGTATACTTTTTTGACTTGCTATAAATACTGTGTAAAGACGGCTGAATTATACTTAATTGTTTGTACCACCTTTGGCACTTTCATTACTGATGTTAAAATATATATTTAATATATTCCATAGAAAAAAGTCAGAAATGGGGAAATGCTGGGTTCCTTCTTTTTCTAGTTTCTCATTTTCTGTTTTCCTTCCTTTTCCCATTCTATTGCACCACCCTTTGGAGACCCAGGGCAACAATGTTCCAAACATACTAAATTAAATTCCTCTAACTGTTCCTTCACAGTAACAAACCCTCTTTCTTTCACTACTTTCTTTAATACTTGAAAAGGTTCCTAATCTTTGAATTGTACCCCATGCATTTGACCCATGGTGATAGAAAGCTTAAAACCCCCTGTATCAGCCTGGTGGAATAGAATGACTAAGAACTGATTGAAAAGAGTTCCCTTACCCTGTGACTTGTGATTTTTGGAGCTCCTTCTGCTTGTAAGGGCCATCTCCACTGTGGACCTTCCTTTCAGGTTCCTTTGTGTCCTGTGTGGGCACCATTTGCCACGGGCTACTCAGTGTCCAGCATTAAGCATGATTTGGAGATGTGAATAAGAAATGACCAGACCATGTGGGTTGTTCAAGGAAGAACCATGAACTCCATTCATTGATTGTTAGGACAAGGTTTTTATAGAGCAATGAGACAAAAAAGACTCAAATATTCTTATCATTATCTTAGTCTATTAGTTATATCCTGGAAGTAGCATGGAATAGGTCATTTGATAAGGATTTGTTCTCTAGGTGCCAGAGAGTCTTAGGAAGAGTCAGTGAACTCCTTTCATATGCAGTCACATTACACAGGATGCTCTGGAGAGCTGGCTTCATGGCCTAAGCCAAAGCTTAGGGCATCATTGAGGACATTTGCATAGGAGTTGAATAACTAAAGTCTTGAGGAAGAGCCTATTGGTCTCAGAACTCAAACAACATCCTTATAAATGTAACCCACAACAAAGAACTCAGGAGCTAACTTAACAAAAAAGTCACATCTCTGATGGGGTGCTTGGGATCTATATCTGTAACAGTAATTTGTAAAACCAATTGGCAACATCAGTCTGTAACATTAATTTGTAAAACCAGTTTGTACAATTATAACTGCAATTTGTAAAACCAGTCTGTAAAATCCCTTTCCCAGCCTCAAACTCTGCCCCTTCCCCCTATCCCCACTCTGCCTAGGCAACAACTTGTGATTCCTTTGTCCTTGCTTAATCTCCTCATGTCTCTGCCTGTCTGGCCCAAATCTCATCTCCAAGTTAAACTCCTCAAACTTTTATCTATGCACTGAAGTCCCTTACATCCATCCGGTCAGCCCTGACAATGGCAGCCCTACCCTTTAAAAGTAAAAGCCTGTGTCCCCTTTCACTTGCAGGTCTCCTAAGTATCCTTGCCTGCTGTAAAGCGTAAAATAAACTTTTTCAACCCTGACTCCAAGTAAGGCTGAGCTGAATTCTTTCCAGATTGAATCGAAGGTTCTGGTCTTAGATAAGATCAGACTTCCTGCTGAACCTAATAGCCATCCCTCATCATCTCAAAGAGCTCTTGTTTTAAAGTTCACTATTAGGATTTAATATTTGAGTCCTGAACGAGGCCTCTTTGGCTCCCCACACACCATGACTGATGTGAAAATATGTTTAACATGATTAACATGTATAACCTTTATCAGATTGTTTGCAGTCTTGGGGAGGGGGAAAAGGAGGGAGGGAGAAAAATTTGGAACCCAAAATCTTGTAAAAATGAATGGTGAAAAGTATCTTTTTTCATGTAGTTGGAAAAACTAAAATATTCTTAAGTGGAAAAAAAAAGACCAGAACTTAATGGAAAATTTGATATAAAAGATACTGCAGAAATATAAGGACAACATTAAGTACTAATTATAAGGTACTCATTAAGGTCCAGCTGTTTACTTAAGATTGTGATATTGAAAATGTTATTAGTATTCTTAATCCTGTCATCCTTACTAAGGTCGATTGAAAGAAAGGTTGGTATTGAGTTGTGTTTGATGGGGGTGATTCTCAAAACAATGTTGGGTAGGAAAAGGTAAAAAGTAGCAATTTTTCATAACAAAGGTGCGTGAAAGATAGAACGAATACAGATGGGGCAGGATGTCATAATTTCAGCACTTTACTCTCATCTAGGTGTAGCAGCAAGCACCCCAGCGTCCCCAGGGTGGCTGCCAACACAGGTTCTTGGATCTGCTTTGATAAAGGAAAGCAACTCAAAATGGGTTATCAAGCTTACTTTAATCAGTCAGATATGTATCATTCACCTAGTTCAGGGGAAAAAGGTCAGTACCCCGAACTTCAGAATTATCAAGACAGAGAAACAGATCAAATAGACAGTTTCCAAACTTTCCAATCATTACATCCATACCAAATCAATGTCTGGGTTTTTCAAAGGTGGGGGGGGGGTCTCAACAACTGGCTTCCCAGAGTTTCATCTGATCAAATCACAGAACACTTCTCAAAGTGAGCCCCCAAAACAAAGCTACACTTCAGGGCTTATATAGCCTTCTCCTGGCTCAGAGAATGTAGCAACCTTATTGACCCACTGGCCAATCAAAGAGTATTTACTGAAAAACCAGCCTCCCACCCCAGGCTCCAGATGCACTTTAGCTAGGGGCAGGGAAGATCTTAAAAATTTACATTCCCATTACACTGGGTTGAAGAGGAAACAACATATACATCTGGAGAGGTTTACAAGTCTTGAACTTCTATAGAGGTGAGAAAACTGGAGGACAGGGTGGTGGAGTGGCTTTTAGAGGGTGGGGTATAATCAGGAATAAGAGGATAAGGGAAGAAGATAAGGTTACAGGGATAGGACAAAAAGAAAGGCTGAGAAAGAAAATTGTAGAAATAAGATGGAGAGAAATTCGAATGGTAATTATAACTTTGGAATATGAATGGAATGAGCTCACCATAAAACAGAAATGTATAGCAGAATATAGAAAAAATCAGAATTCAGCAATATGTTGTTCACAAGAATGACAAGAACGAGGATCTAAAGTCAAATGCTCTGAATGAAAGCAGATTTTATATCTTTTCGTGGGATGCTTTCCATTTATAAGGAAACATTCTCTTGCTATAAATCTTTGGCCTAGCTTCAGGCGAAACCAGGATAATGAACTCCCCTTCATTTACATTGAAGAAAGGCAACACTGGAGCATTTAAGTCTTTCTGTAGATGTCAAGACACAGCCTTTGAGAACCAAGATCCTCATATAATCTGCTCTAATCCAGGAATGGCTTTAGTGAGTGCCTTGAAATATCCATTGACAAAGGAATCTTTGCTATAATCCTTATGGTTGAGTACATATCACTTCTGATTCACTTCTATTCAATGGACTGTAGTTATTACATAGAAAGCAAAGAGAAATTCACATTGGTTTCAAGATTGTTTACCCAGTAGAACCATAGCAAATCTATGTTTTTACTGAAGAAATCATTCTTAGATAAGCACATTCAAGTTGGAATAAATTGACATGGAACCCAAAGATTTTTTTTTGTTTGTTTTAATGTAAAATTATTTACCGTGTGCTTTGAACTGGGCAAAATAAATCTTCATGCACCAGTCCTTGAGGAAAGTTATGGCCATCCAGTCTTAGTATAAGGGAATTTCTGCTGCTTCTAAGCCTGTAAGTCCCAAAGCATCCCTGTCTATTGACTGCTGTGAGGTGGCCTCAGAATCACCCCATCCTCAGCATACAGCAACAGAAGCCTGAATTAGGGAGGTGCGCTAACATGGGTGGCTGCTCAGTGACCGAGTGAAACAGAGGTGCCCGCTCTCCTCCTCTGGGTTCTGAGGGGTATTCTGCCCCAGAGAGGTGAAGGACAGTGACCAGTGAACCTTCTGGTGGCCCTGGATTCTGCTTTACTCAGGAGGACCTCAGTGGGTAGATGTCAGTGTCTAGCTGGGTTAGGTATGATATAAACCTTGACAGGTTTGCTAAATGAAATGGTCCCTTCAATACTGTTCTCTACCAGTGGCAAGGCTTCTGCGCTGTCCAAACAAGCGGGTCTGGAGATTTGAGTGGAAGAATCATAGGCCAACAGCAGCCTCACTTCAATCTGACACGGCTCTTTCCAGGCACCATGAGACAGGTAAACCTGAGTTATCAGCCTGTGTCTTCCAGGTCCAGGATTTTGGAAGTCTGAAGGTTTGAGACTGATTATCTGGGCCTGACCATCATACCTGCACTTTGATGATCATCTGAGGATCCTGCACGTGCTCTAGAGTCAAATCAGCATCCAGTGCCACCACCAGCCCGGAGGTAAACCTCAGAGGGTTGTCTGACTCACCAGCCAGCTCAATAATTGTGGTTGATGCTCTGTGGATCTGTTCTGGCAGAGGAAGGTGAAGGTGTCATTCAAGTTCCAGTAGGGATTTCTTTCTCCAATATAGAATCCTTGACTTTCATTCCATGTTCTATTCAATGAAATCCTTTTTGTCAATTAAAAGAAAGAGAGAAAAGTCTTAATTGGGCCAAAAAATATTCAGAATTGCAATAGTCAAAGCCTATTGTAATGTATTGAATTCCACAAAGGAAAAAAAAAACAATCTGGTTGAAATACAATCTTGCACATTGAATGAATTAGTTTATAACTAATAGTTTCCTCTTATATCCACAATGGATATTCATTGACTAATCAGGATAAGTTGAGATGATACTCCACCAATACAAAAAGTGCCCCATACCAGCCTTCTTCATTGCACTCATCTTATCCATGGAATTGATGTTTCTCAATCCAATTAAACTTTATCCTTGAGTTGCATGTCATTTGCTTTATTGTAGCCTATGTTTATCCTTTTAAGAATGAGTTATTTAGTAAAAACAGATAGATCTGCTATGGTTCTACTGGGTAAATGATCTTGAACACCCATCTCTTTGCTTTCTATGAAATGACCACCATTCACTAAAAGAGATAAATCACAAGAAATATGTACTGAGGGGCGGCCAGGTGGCTCAGCGAGTAAGAGCACTGGCTCCAGTGTCGGGATGACCTGGGGATCAAATCTGGGCTCAGATACTTAGCACCACACCCAGAAATAACTGGCCGTGTAACCTTGAGCAAGTTACTTAACCCCCATTGCTTTTTAAAAAAAAAAGAAATATGTACTGAACCAGGAGCGTTACATCAACAAAGCATTGTCAATAAATATTTTACTGCATTGAAGTCATTGCTTGATTCCAGTAGATTACATTATGTATCTTCTTAAATGATTTCCCACATTGTTTTTTAAAGACTGTGTTTTGAAATCTAGGGTAATACTAAAATGCTCCCCGTGTTGCATTGGCCTCACTGAAAATGTATAGGACTTCAGTGTCCTGCTTTCCTCTAAAGCTAGGGCAGAGATTTATGGGGCAAGATAGTTTCTTTACAAATGGAAACCATTCCAAAGAAAGACAGAAAGTCTGCTGTCATTCAGGGTATATATTTTACTTATCATCTGTGCATTAAGTTCATTAAGGTTCCATTGTGGTTTCTTCCCTGAGGAAAGAGTTTTTTGCTTTCAATCAATGTTCTGCATAAGGAATCCTTCCTGCCAATTAAGGCAAAAAGAAAAGTTTTAATTGGACCTAAAATACTCAAAACTAGAACAATCTTGTTCTATTATAATGGATTGAATTTAATGAAAGAGAATAAGTGATGAAATACAATCTTGCCCGTTAAATGACTTATCTTATAACAGATGGTTTCCCCTTCTATCCACAGTGGATATTAATTGATTAGTTATGACAAATTGAAATGGTACTTTAACCAAGGAGGAAGTGTGCCATACTGTCTTTCCTAGTAGCACTCTCTTGTCTATGGAGCTGCTGCTCCTTGTTCCAATTGAAACTAAACATTGGGTTCCATGCCAATTATTTTATTCCAGCCTGAATCTTTTTGATATTGTGTCCTCAAAACATATAGTAGTTAGATTTGCTATGGTTCTATTGGGCAAATTTTGAATGCCCATTTTAAGATGTCCTTGCTTTTTATGTAATGATGACTGTCCATTGAATAGAAGTGAATCACAACAGTGTGTACTGAACCATGAGGATTATAGCAAAAGACTTTATTAAGGAATTCCAAAGCAGTAAAGCCATTGCTTGATTTCAGCAGATTACATTAGGATTCTCTTGAATGATTTCCAGCATTGTGTTTAAATGTCCATTAAATGGCTTATCTCATAACTGATGGTTTCCCCTGATATCACAATGGATATTCATTTGTGTGTGATGAAAAAACTCATCCAAAATTTAATCAAGAACATGGAGATCTCTTAGGATAGGAACAGGAATTTATTCTCTTCCCTGGGTGAAGAGGGCGGTCTTCCCCATGACCAGTCATGAGGAAGAGGCACTTTACAAAAGGCAGAACAAGAATTTATACCCTAATGGGGTCCCTTCTCCCATTGGTTGGGGGGGTGGGTTCAAGTCTTGGTGCAAAAATCTTCCTGGATGGTAAACTACAGAGGAACCCACCACGGAGGCTGATTTACAGCAATGGAAAGGGAGGAGGGGCCTGCAGAGGCAGTAAATCTGAAAGGGCTTTCTGCTGATTAACAGCAGAGAAGGAGTGGGGGAACGGGGAGGGAAGTTCTGAGAAATTTTTGCTTCCCCCCCACACACACATTAATTTAGGGGTGGAGAACCTGTGGCCTCAAGGCCACATGTACCCTAGTAGGTCCCTGGGTGCACGAGACCTTTTGGCTGACTCTAAGTTTAACAGAACAAATCCTTTTATTAAGGGAATTTGTTCTGTGAAGTTTGGATTCAATCAAAGGGCTGCACTTGAGGACCCAGAGGGCCCCATTGACCTCAAGGCTTCAGGTTCCTCACCCCTGATCTGGACAAATTCAAAGTCACTTCAGCAAAATAGGATGTGTGTCATACCATCCTTCCTCAGAGCACTGGTCTCGTCTATGGAGTTGCTGTTCTTTATTCCAATTGAAATGAAATTGTAAAGAGCTACTCCTCTGGATGTAATTCTGCCATTTCATCTGCCTTACTTGTCCATCTCTGTCTTTGAAAAACCTGGGGTATCCTGCCTGATCTGTCTCATCCACTCAGCTTCCTACTCCGAGGCTTTCTGATTAGTTTGCTTTTTAAGGGTACATTGCTCAAGGCTCAGCAATTAAGAATGGATATAAACACTATTATATATATATATTGTTTAAAGCAATTGGGGTTAAGTAACTTGCTCAAGGTTACACGGCCAGTTATTTCTGGGTATGGTGCTGAGTATCTGAGCCCGGATTTGATCCAGGTCATCCCGACACTGGAGCCAGTGCTCTTGCTCGCTGAGCCACCTGGCCTCCCCTAACACTATTATATTTTTTAAAAATATCTAAGTCATTTCATGAATAATCACTTATCTAAAAAAGACTCAATTGTTGAACCTACTAAAAAGACTAATTCTACCTATATGTAAGTTTTATTTTTATTCTAAGTGACTGAACCTAGAATAACCTTAGGCAGCAGAGCATGAAATGGGAGTAAGGAATTTTCACTGAAACTCTAAAATATATTGTCACAAGAGGGCAGTCTTTCCCTATTGTTCCCCAGATTGTAGCAAAATACTTTTTAACCAATTACTTTTTATGACAGCATTAAAGAATTAAAAGATATTCAAAAAAGATATTAACCATTAAGCAATTATTAGGCTTCATTATTTCCGTGTATTTCTTTACATTAAAGTGGTTAAAATTTTTAAAGAAAAAAAAAGGCAAAAGTTTTGGTTTTACTTTTCACCGTTGAAAAATGCTAAGCTAAATTTCATTCAGGCTTTGTTTAGATGAGACACAACATCCGAGTAAAGTATTTAAAGAAATAATTATCATTTGCATAAATTATTGACCTTTAAACTAGTCCTGGAATAATATGGATTACAGGTTAAACATAAAGAACTAGCAGAAGAATCTGTTGTTTAAATTGAATGATCAGTAGCTTAAAGATGAGACCTACACAGACTGTACATACAAGATGGAGAGAATCAGAAGCAGTGACTCCTTACCTCCTTGATGCCTTCTCTGCATTCCTCCATCACCGTCATGATTATGCATTGTGATTTGGGGAATGAAAAAAAAATCTGTTTGCCTCAATTTTCCCTTCACTAATCTTATGCTTGCAATCCTCATACTTTTCCCCACCCTCTTTTTTTAGTGATCAAAGGCCTTCTGAAGATTTAGGTAATAGGCTTGGAGTCACAGATGTCTGACTTCAAATTCTATCTCTGAAGTTTAATGACCTTTAGTGACTTACTAGATATTTAACTACAAGGCAGCTTCTTAAATCTGAAGTCCTCATATAGGTATTTAACACTCGAAAAGAGAATTGATCTTGTATTTCCCTAAAGGCATTATTATATTACCTGAGTAAGGTAAAAGTTCATTTCGGCAAATAATTAGTGTGGGTAGCTAATTGGAGACCAGTTCCTCCTGGAAGGAGTAACATTGCTAATACCTGCATTCAACTCTTTATGGAAAAAATGAAGCTGTCATTAACGCAGGAAAAAAAAATCCACTTTTACCAGTCTTTAAAGAAGGTAAGAGTTAAATTTTGGGGCAGCCAGGTGGCTCAGCGAGTAAGAGCACTGGCTCCAGTGTCGGGATGACCTGGATCAAATCCGGGCTCAGATACTCAGCATCATACCCAGAAATAACTGGCCGTGTAACCTTGAGCAAGTTACTTAACCCCAATTGCTTTAAAAAAAAAAAAAGAAGGCAAGAGTTAAGGTATTGATAAGTGTTTAATAATCAACTCTCTGGGAAAAAGTATACTTAAATTTAAGTTTAATCAGCTTTCTTAAGATTTTTATCTATTACCTTAAGTATAGATATTCAATAATACATTCAATTAAATTTGGTTCCTAGCATTTACCAATTTCTAAACTGTAAATACTCAAACTGAAAATTTATCAATCTTGGAAGATGGTCAGAACAATTCTGGGAAGAGAAGAAATATTGTGAGGAGAAATAAATGAGCAGGGAGGTTTGGACAGAATTCTTTTGGCCCGAGAGGATGCTTGTCATGTCATTCTAGTGAGGATAAGGGATAGAGAGCAGGCTTACCCGGAGATCCGTATCATAGCTTCCATAACGGCTGCTATTGGTGTTAACTGCCATAATCGTTGCCATGTACATGATTTGAATGTCACCCAGAATTGAGATGAGAGAGAAACTGGAGTTGAATATGTTTGCTCAAAGTGATCTTCCTTCCTGTTTCATTCTTTTCTCCTTTCTCCATCCCAGGGAGAGAGAATACCTGTTATGCAGCTTTTCTCTGTTCTTTAAAATTGATTTAGTTACAATTGAATTTTCATTTAAAATTAAGTTTTGATTTGCTTGATCAATTAGACAGGAATAATATGACTAGTAGGTATTGCCTCCAGGATAAAATATGAAATGCTTTGTTTGGCATTCAGAGCCCTTTATAACCTCGCCCCCTCCTATTTTTCTCGTCTTCTTACATATTACTTCTACCAAAATATTTTTCAATACAGTGACACTACTCCCCTGGCACTCTATATGGGACACCCCATAACTGGAATGCTCTCCCTTCTTCTGAGATTGGATTCCTTTAAGTTCCAATAAAACCTCTCTCTCTCTCTCTCTCTCTCTCTCTCTCTCTCTCTCTCTCTCTCTCTGTCTCTGTCTCTGTCTCTCTCTCTGTCTCTCTATCTCTCTCTCTGTCTCTCTGTCTCTCTGTCTCTCTCTGTCTCTCTCTCTGTGTCCCTGTCTCTGTCTCTGTCTCTCTCTCTTTCTGTATCCTGGATTAATTTCCTAATTCCTCTCAATTCAAGTGACTTCCCTCTATTATTTCCAGTTTATCCTGCATGTTGCTTTAAAAAAAATTGTTGTTTGTTTGCAGTTTCCCCATTAGACTGAAAGCTTGAGGGCAGACATTGCTTTTTGACTCTTTTTGACACTGTTTAGCCCAGTGGTTTGGAAATATACGTACTTAATAAATATTGATTGTTTAAGTTATGCTTAAGAGAGAGAAATGAAATGTAAAGTATCAGTTCTCTCTTGGAATCATTGGATTCATCATGGCTGGGGACTTTAGATCTAAATAAACAAGAATATTCAAAATATATAAACTTCCAAAGTATAATTTTAAAAAATGGATCCCATTTTCCTTTAGGCAGAAGACATGCTTAAGAGCAACCCTGGTGGGACGTTAAAAAGCCTCAGTGGGTCACATTGTCTTCCCATTGTTCTGTTTGAGAAAAATCACCTCTTGTTAGAATTGGACCCAAGGCACCTGATAAAAAATCAGGTTATAACTAGTGTGAAGAGAAGAGGAGTAGCTAAAGAAGACTGATACCCACGTTCTAAATGTAGGGGAGATCTAGGAAGCAACATAGCATAGTGAATCGGGCATTGTCCCGTAGACATAGGTTCATACACTTTTTCAGACACATGTAACTGGCTAAGGCCAGTTATTAGTTATTAGTTATTAGTGGTGGGACTCTGTTGTGGTGGTAGAAGCATGGTATGGCAGAAACAACACTGATCTTAGAGTTAGAGAAACTGAGTTCAAATCTGTACTTTGCCATTTACCAACCATATGACTTGAAGCGAATCTGGCTCTCAGTTTCTACATTTATGAAATGAGGAAACTAGATTAAGTGGCTTCTGAGTTCCCTTCTAGCTTTACTTTTGAAATCTCAAGTATTGGTTTGATACTTCTTTATCTTGCTCTCTAAACCTTGATTCTGGCCCCTGAGATTCTGTAAATTTCACCTTATACTTGGCTTCTATAGTTAACGCTGCCAAATGGGCACACCATATTAGCCAAGACTGTTCACACAAGGAAATAGAAGACTGTACCTTCACTGACTCAATAAAATATCTTTATTTTATTCTTCATACTTAAGACTTGCTTGGTTTGTGACCTCTTTGTTGTTCTTTAGTCATTTGACTGTGTTGGATTCTTCTTTAGTTGAATATCCATGGGATTTTCTTGGTAAAGATACTAGAGTGGTTTTTCCATTTCCTTCTCTAAAGGATTAAGAAAAATTTGCCCAAGGTCCCACAGCTAGTGTCTGAGACCAGATTTGAACTCAGTTCTTCCTGACTCCAGCATTTGATACACTGAGTCACTTTGTTGCCTCTATTCGATGACCTCTACTTGGTTTCTAACCTCGTCTTGATAATTAATTTCAATATTTAGGTAAATTTATTTTACAATTCTCTCTCTCCTGATATTCTATTTGGCTAATTCATTTTCTTCTGGTTTGACTCTTGGTTTTGATCCATCTCAGAAATTCTGTCCCCTCTTTGCTGCTTCAGGTTTCTGCCTTTGCCAATACCAGACCTCCTGTCTCTCAGGTTCTGGGGTCCATTAGAGGCACATAGGCTGAGGACATGAAAAAGAAAAGAAAATAAGTTGAGTTCATAATGAAATTCTAAACCTAAAGCAGGGAGAAAAAATTAATATCTAAATATTTATATTCTAACAACATAGCATTGATAAAATTAATATTTTAATCTCTTTTTTTCTCTTGTAAAATGTTTCTATAGTTTCTAAATATTTTCAAGGACATAGTATTATATGAAATTTTGCCTATCAAATGACTTCCAGAACTACTTTTTACCATTACAGGCTATGTGATGAAACAATATCGAAAAAATAAAGTATAGTGTGATAATCTAAATGAAGATAAAGCTGTGTACTTAAAGCAATAATGTTTTCCACCTTGGCTTCACTAAAAATATTGCTACAAAGACTGCTGTAAACTTGCTAATTAATTCAATTTTCACAGACATTTCATTATCTACCTTTTCAGGTTTTCTGTAGATAGGATAGCATGTTTACTCCCTCTCAACCTTTTCTTAATATTTCTCAATTATATACATTAAAGATTCTTCATAGCTAGAGAAGAGTAGTAATTGATAATTACATCCTTATTAAATTTTAAATTAATGCCTTATGTATAATTTTGTTTAAAAAATTACATCTTTTGAATATATAAATTGTTTCTAAAAATACACTAACTTGAGGGGTGGAACCAAGATGGCAAAGTAAAGGCAGGAACTCACCTGAGTTCTCCCCCAAATCCCTCCAAATCCCTTTAAATAATGACTCCAAACAAATTCTAGAGTGGCAGAACACACAAAAAGATGGGGTAAAACAAATTTTCAGATCAAGATAACTCAGAAGGTTGGCAAGAAAGGTCTATTGCACTGGGGTGAGAGAAGAGCACAGTCTAGTGCAGGCAGTGCCAATGCAGACCAGGGTCCAGCAAAACAGGAACAGGCTTCAGTGGCACCAGTGGTAATTTCCAGAACTCTCAGCCCACAGATTATAGGAGGATCAAAACATGAGTCAGAAGATTTACAGGGGTCCCTTTGCTGGCACTTGGGGCAGGACTCTGATGCATTGCTTATACTTGGATCTGAGTCCCAGTCCTGGGTCTTAGTCTCAGTGCAAGGGGGAGCACTAGCCTAGCAGACCTTGCTGCCACAGTGGGGCAGGGATTCTAGTCACAATTCCAGGGTGAAAGAGAGTGCTTGTGGTTGCTCATAAACCAGTGCATAGTACAGGAGAATAGTAATCACACTTCTCCCTAGATCATACCACCTTGGAAGAGTCAAAAACTTACAGGTCCCCAGAATTACCTTTGAAAACAGCTGCACAAAAAAATCCCCTAAAGTGTGGAACAGTGCCCCCTCCACTTGGGAGGCAGAGCTCCACTTTAGCATAGAGTTAAAAGTTAAGAAATAGACTGGAAAATGAGCAAACAACAGAAAAATTCTGACCATAGAAAATCACTATAGTGACAAGGAAGATCTAAACATGCACTAAGAATAAGACAACAAAGTCAAAACCCCTACATCCAAAGCCTCAAAGAAAAATATGAATTGGTCTCAAATCATAGAAAAGATCTGAAAGTATTTTAAAAATCAAGACAGGGAGAGGAAAAATTTGGAAGAGAAGTGAAGTGATGCAAGAAAATAATGAGCAAAGAGCTTGGTAAAGGAGATACACAAAAATACTGAAGAAAATAGCACCTTTTAAAAAATGGAATAGGCCATATGGTAAAAGAGACACAATAATCCAAATGAAGAGAAGAATGCCATGAAAAGCAGAATTGATGGAAATGGACAAAGATATACAAAAATTCACTGAAAAGAACTCTGAAAAAAGTAGAATTGGTCAAGTGGAAAAAGATGTACAAAAATTTATTGAAGAAAATAATTGCTTAAAAGTTACATTTGGGCAAGTGTAAGTTAATGACTTTATGAGAAATCACAAAACAATCAAACAAAACCAAAAGAATGAAAAAATAGAAAATGTAGAATATCTCCTTGGGAAAGCAATTGGCTTGGAAAACAGATTGAGGAAAGACAATTTAAGAATTATTGGACTACTGAAAGTTATGATAAAAAAAGAGACTAGACATCATCTTTCAAGAAATTATCAAGGAAAACTGCCCTGATATCCCAGAACCAGAGGGTAAAATAGAAATTAAAAGAATACACCAATCACCTCCTGAAAGTGATCCCAAATGTAAAACTCCCAGGAATATTATAGCCAGGTCAAGGAGAAAATATAGCAAGCAGCCAGAAAAAAAAATTCAGATATTGTGGAACCACATTCAGGATAACAAAAAATTTAACAGCTTCCATATTTAAGGATCATAGCTCTTAGAATATGATATTCTAGAGGGCAAAAGAGCTAGGATTACTGATGAGGTTTGAGTTGTGTTGTAGCAGGTTGTCTCTAAAGAATTACAAAGACTTGGGGTGGCTAGGTGGTGTAGTGAATAGAGCACCAGCCCTGGAGTCAGGAGGACCTGGGTTCAAGTCTGACCTCAGGCACTTAACACAAAAAATAGCTGTGTGACTTTGGGCAAGTCACTTAACCCCAGTTGCCCTCCAAAAAGCAAAAAAAAAAAATTAAACAAAAAGGGGTGGCCAGGTAGCACAGCAAGTAAGAGCACCAGCTCCAGTGTTGGGATGACCTGGAGATCGAATCCCGGGCTCAGATACTTAGCACCCACCCAGAAACACCTGGCCATGTAACCTTGAGCAAGTTACTTAACCCCGATAGCATAAAAAAAAAAGAATTACAAAGACTCATGATGACTCCAAGCCAGTTGGAAAGATTTATTATAGTTTAGAGGTTTCATGCTCTGGTGAGTGGCTAAGTCCCTTAGAAGAATTATCAACTTCAGTAAGGCAAGACACAATTTTATAGAGAATATGATGCTGATTACATAATCAAGATTTACATAGAATTATGGGAACATAATTATTTTTAATTAACATTAATATTAAATTATTATTAATTTTAAAATATTGATATTAATTTTAATTAACTTAATTAATTTTTTAATATTAAAAAGTAAGGAGGTGTTTGTTGATGTATTAGTTAACAGAGGAGGGGTCCCAGCCTTAGTGTAACTGTGGTGACAATTAGTGGTTACCCAGTTAGGGAGGTATGTATATATGGTAATAAGCCTCTCTACATCATAGGTTCACTTTAGGTCAATTCTTTACTATTACTGTACAGGTGCTATAATAGGGTGGGCCCCTTCTACGGTTAGGTGGTCAAGCATCCTGTTCTACATCTTGATACATGTCTTCTGATAGCTTAGCTATTGGGTGTGGTCTTGTCTGGTCAAGATGGATAGTTAGGTATTGTGGTCCTGTCTTAGGCTAAAAGGATGATGCGATTGTGATTGTACTCCTGTTCTTGTGGGAAAGGGTCTGGGCAGGAATGCTGGGTTTCTATCACATGGGCACACCTGTTGTTTCTGTGGGAACTAAGAGTTCAAGGACACACTTGTTCCAGTGAGCAGTGAAGCATGAGTTAGGACATTGACAGGGGTGAGACTAGGTAGATACAGTGGGCCTGTAGTGAAGTTCAGATATTGGGAATGGGGGCAGTTCTGTTAGGACTCCATCATTACCACCAAGAATCACTCCTACCCAGCAAAACTGAGTATAATCCTTCAAGGGAAAAATGGATATTCAATGAAACAGAGGACTTTTTAACAGTCCTGATGAAAAGACTAGTGCTGAATAGAAAATTTGATTACCAAATAAAAGACTCAAGAGAAGCATAAAAAGGTAAACAGGAGAATACTGTACACAGTAACAGCAACATTGTATGATGATCTACTATGAACAACTTAGCTATGCTCATCAATACAATGATCTAAGACTGTAGGACTTATGGTAAAAGGTACTGTCCATCTCCAGAGAGAGAACTGGTAGATCCTGGATGAAGATGAAAGATACTTTTTCTTTCCCTTCTTTATTTTTCTTATTTGTTTCTTATTTTTTCTTGTTTGTTTATGTTTTTTTCACAGAATGACTTACATGAAAATGTGTTTTGTAGTTTAACTTCTCAATGAAGGGGAGTAGAGGGAGGAAGAGAATTCAAACTCAAAACTTAAAAAAATAATGTAAAAATTCTTTTTATATGTATTGGGGAAAATATTAAATAAGATAAAAAAGAAATGAACCCAAAATAAATTAAATCTGCAATGATCATATTGCTTTCATTTATTTTGTTCTTACAATGTTATGTTTCTAATGGAGGACATATTATTCTGAAAGTTTTTTTAGCCCTCTTTTAAACATTTTTTGTATCACAAATTTATTTTATTCTCAATTCACAGAACAAAACAAGCATTTCCATAACACAGTACAACAAAAAGATGATTGTGCATGTAGCAGCAAGCACCCCAGCGTCCCCAGGGTGGCTGCCAACATAGGTTCTTAGATCTGCTTTGCTAAAGGAAAGCAACT
Organism: Petaurus breviceps papuanus; assembly: GCF_028583685.1. NCBI lineage: Eukaryota > Metazoa > Chordata > Mammalia > Diprotodontia > Petauridae > Petaurus > Petaurus breviceps. The sequence goes on along the minus strand of NW_027186324.1, from coordinate 3,329,828 downwards.
CAAAATGGGTTAACAAGCTTACTTTAATCAGTCAAATATATATCGTTTACCTAGTTCAGGGGAAAAAGGTCAGCACCTCGAACTTCAGAGTATACAGACAGAATTATCAAGACTGAGAAACAGATCAAGTAGACAGGTTTCCAAACTGTCCAACCATTACATCCATACCAAATCAACATCTGGAAATATATGTGCATATATGTATACATATGTATGTATAGGAGGATGTATGTGTGTATAAATGTATATGGGAGGGTTTGAATATTTTGCATATTTGCATATACTTATACATGTGTACATGTACACATAGGCAAAGGGCACAGGATGGGTTGAATATGAAGGGATGATATCTTAAAAATAAAATTAAGAGGCAAGAGAGAAATATATTGGGAGAAGGAGAAATATATAAGGGAGAGATAGATTAGGGTAAATTATCTCATATAAAAGAGGCAAGAGAACACTGTTACAATGGAGGGGAAGAGCAGGAAGGTGAAAGGGAATGGATCAACCTTACTCTCATTGAATTTGGCTTAAGGAGAGAATAATATACACATTCAGTTGGGTATAGTGATGGAAGGGAAGGCAGATTGGGGAGAGGGTAGTTAGAAGCAAACACTTTTGAAAAGGGACAGGGTCAAAGTAGAAAATAGAATAAGTGGGGGGCAGGATAGATTGAAGTGGAATATAGTTAGTCTTTCACAATGTAACTACTATGGAAATGTTTTGGGTAACTACACATGTACAACCTATATTGAATTGCTTGTTTTCCCAGTGGGGGTGGGTGAGGAGGGAAGAAGGGAAAGACTCTGGAACTCAAAGTTTCAAAAAACAAATGCTAATGCATGTTACATGCAACTGGAAAATAAGATATACAGGCACTGGAGTATAGAAATCCATATTACCCTACTAGAGAGTTGGGGTGGGATGGGGGAGGATATAAGATTGATCAGATTGGAGGGTAAGGGGTATTCAGTAGGCTCATTATTTTAGGGTGGGAGGTAGGGAAGAGACAGGGAAACAAAATTTGTAACTCAAAATCTTTTAAAATGAATATTGAAAACTAAAGATAAATAAATTGAAAAAATAATTTTGAATACACACAAATATATGTGTACACCCTTCTTCACCCCCATATATGTATATATGATGTATGTGTAGCTACTTATGTACTTGCATTATTCATCTTTTGAATGACTGCTCTTTGAGAGCATAATTGTAACATATAACATTTGTAACATTGTAATCATTGTATCAAACATCTCATTTTTTAATTGAAAAGTCATTTATTTAAAAAGAAGTGTGCTAAATTTATAGTGTTTTGACCTAATAGAAAAGGAGGATGGAATTGTAGAAGGTACTTTAAAGCAATCTAATAACATAAACTCATATACTTCTAGGGACATTTTAATGTCTTTAGACCTATTATGACTTTAAAAAACTGAGTATCCCTTCATTCTATACAATTTTTTTCCCTTGGAGACAGCTCTTCACATGATACTTCATTTCAAGCATTTGTTGTTCAGTCACATCTGAGTCTTCCTGACTCCATTTGAAGTTTTCTTGGCAAAGATATTGAAGTGGTTTGACATTTCCTTCTCTAGATCGCTTTCCAGATGCAGAAATGGAAGCAAACAGGGTCAAGTGAGTTTCCTAGGGTCACACAATAAGTGTCTGAGGCCATATTTGAACTCAGGAAGATGAGTTTTCCTTATTCCAGGCCTAGAACTCTATCCACTCTGCCACCTAGTGCTGTATTTCAAACATAGCACACACACACACACAAAAATTAGTGCAGGGAGAAAATGGTGAACTCAACAATTTTATTCATTGTATTGCAGCCCCTGAGATCTGCCCTTAGCATTCTTTTAGCCTCCAAAGAGATCATTCAGAATTAGAGTGGCTACCAGTTACTATTCCTTGAGTTCAAGTGATACAGGGACACCTATTCCTATGAAGGTAGAGCCAAGTATACATAATTCATGTAAAATGAATATCTATCATAGAGTTCATACAAGAGAAATGTGGTTTATAAGAAAGGATTAGAGAACACACAAAAGAATGTCAAATCAATACACACTATAATTTCTTGTAGGGTAGCTGCCACAGAAGCTCAGGATCTACTTAGCGACTCTGGTTTAGAATACTGTGAAAAATACATTTCATTTTAAATTTTCTCTTCTAAAGATATGAAATTTTATTTTCCTTAACATTAAACAAACTCATGTTTATTGATTTTTTTTACATCATCTCAATTTTGAATACATCCTGTCTTCCTCTTTTACATATAAGACCATTCTTTTAAAAAAGAAAATAGAAAGGAAAAAAAGTTTGGTGACATTATTTGAGTCTGACAATGTTCTTCACCCATTGTCCCTCACCACTTCAAAGAAGTGTCTTTTTAAGTTCAAGAAAAAGGAAATATGGAGTTCATTCTGAATGACATGAAACCAGCATGAATCTGTAAGTTATTGTTAGTTTATTTCTCTTCAGGAATATACACATGTATGCATTTTAATTAGAAGTTCTGAATTACCTCCTCAACAAATTGTCTTGTTTGGAATTTGATTTGTGAAGCAGCCTGAATATTGTGTGCTTCAAGATAAGAAAACGTGAAGGGACTGGGGAAAAGAAAGTCATACCTTCAGAACTGACCCAAATAGTTATTTAAATAACCATGTAAGCAATATCAAACACAAAAGCCTGAGAAAAGTGAAATATATAAGTATTTGCAATTGACTTCCTTGAAGGAATTAATGTAGGTTCAGCTGGGAGTTTCAAACTGAAGAAAGATTAAATACTGGGAAAAAAATATGGGAATGCTTTTGAAAACTATGATCAGGCTTTAATATGAATCCTACACTTACCCTCTGTTCTGTGTAAGGAGATTGGTCTTGAAAGCTTATAACCTAAACATAGAAAAGGAGCTGAAGCATAGCAAAATTTTGGTCAGGACAGGTGACCCCTTTGTAAGCCTTTAGGAAGGAATGACAGGCTACATGAATAAGAACTATATTTTCAGACGTGATCAATATATTACAAATTTGTTTTGTGTATGTGAGGTGTATGTGAGATGAGATGAAGAGAAAAAGGAGGAGCTTTTTTTTTTTTAGCCATGGCAAGTTGTAAGGGTTATGGGATTTAAAGATCTTCCATGCCCCATTGGACTTGCTGATGTAGCAGGAAGGAGCGGAGCAAGAGGAAGCGGAAGCCAAGCTAGAGTTCCTGCAGTGGCTGGCGGTGGCGGCGACGGCGGCAGCAGAGGCAGCAGCAGCGCGAAGCCCTTTTTGAGTCAGCCAGAATTTCTGCTAAGGACTCCTGCTGATGACTGCCAGGGGCCGGAGCTGCTGGGAGCGCGCTTCCCGGATGCTGGGTGGTTGCTATGAGTGGGGAGAGGAGGACCTTTGCCTGAGGTAGCCTGTTCTGTTTTAAAGGCTTGAGAATGTGGGTGCTTTCTACTTTATCTACCTGTGCCAATGTCATAACTACTCTGATGGCTTTCACTTTCTGGTTTTGGGACTCAGTCTTTTGGTTTTTTAATAAATTTTCTAGCTTATGCTACCATATTATTGCTACCATATGGCAAGCCTGATGTATTTTGTGATGGATAATTACATCAGCATATCTGTAATTTCCATAGGCATTGTGAATATGGCATTGCTGATACACAAGTGTTTTAGATGAAAGGATGAACAAAGGGGTGCTTTTGGAGGATTGACGGCAGAAAAAGTTTGGAACAGCCTCCGTGGTGAATTGGATGGAGAATCTATTAAGGAGTAGTAGAAGTATTACTTTATAAAAGTGAGAGTCCAATTGACATTAGATAACAAATTTGTGGTGAGTTGAGTCAGTATGGTTTTAGGACTTCCTTCACCCCTACTCAGGAACATGTGAATAGTAGCAAAGGAGGTTGATGGTAAGAATAGTTCAGGGTTGACACTTTTTAGTGAGATGTGTGGTTGGCAACAAGGTCAAGGAAGTAGGAGATATCGAGGTGTCAATGTGTGAGTTTGCCATTAAGAGTAGGGAGATCTCCTGTCTTCTGGACAATGTTTTTGAAAAGCAACAATAAACCTACTAGGACGGAATTACATTTCTTAAGGATGGGGATGACTTAGGTGTGTTTGTAAGCATCAGGGAAGGAACCAATACTGCAGGCTGTGAGAGTCAGTGTTAGAGAATTAGGGGTTGAGAGTTGGAACAATCTGCTGGAGAAGACAGGGAGAATGGGATCAAGAGAACAAATAGTGTGTTTGTTATTTGTTACATATAGTTTGTTAGACATAGGTAGGAAGTTTCCTCTGGCATCTCTTTTTGATTTACAGCCCCTTTGATTAGATTTGTGAGAAGATCCAGGCAACCTATAAACCTGTGTAGATCCAATGTTGCCTGGACTTTCTTGCAAATCTAATCTACATAAAATTTAATCTGTATCTCAAAAATGCATCTTTTTTTTTATAATTTATTTCATCTACCAGTTTGTCTGTCTGTGTTTATATAAAAATCTTTAGAAGGATTCTATTCCTAGCCAAAAATTTATCATTGAAATATCTTAAGTTATGACACTAAAAACTAAATCCCATTCTCTGACACCAGACATTAACTTCCAAAGTTTATCCTTTTCTTCTTCTTTTCTTCTCTTTATAAACTTGTGTTTAGCAAAATATCTTGCATGTAGGAATTTAATAAAAGGGCTTGTTGAAACAAAGTAAATTTAAATGCTCAGACCCCTAAAACTACTAAGAGTAAATAATATTTATAGCTAATTGGTTGTATGGTCAATTGGTGTTACTAATGAGCCTAAAGATTATTAGATCATTAAGTCACTAATTTCAAAAGCTACAAAAGATATTTCCAACCCTTAAAATCTGATTCATTGTTCCCTCTGACAGATAGTTGTACATATAAAATATCAATGACCCTGATATGTGTGCAGGAATTTATTAATAATCGAATCATATTTTTAGCTTTTTTTCTTATTGAGAATAGTTCAATACATGTTTTTAACTTTTTATCAGAAAAATGACATCCAAATATAGGACTGGATGGATAAATTAAATATCAATTTTTTTCTCAATTCTCAATTCATATATTTTTGTCCATTCTTAGGATTTGACATACCTAATTGTTGTTACTTTCAGTAAGAAGAATTTTTGTGAAAAAAAAAGTTTCTTGATAAAAATAGACTTTAACAGCAATAGTATTCTGAAAATACCATCCTTTTTAAAATAGGTGCTTTTTTTCCTCATAAGGATTAATGCCATAAAAATTCCATTTCAGCTTAAGTTATAGGCACATTTCATTTTAATGAAATAAGTGCATTTGGTGGTTGGATGAGCTAACCTGAAGATTTTTCACATAACTACATGGTATACAATCTATTTGTGAAAGATCTTTTGAAATGAAAACTGCATTTTTTTCTATCCACACAATTAGAGCGAAACAGAGGGATTATTAATTCACACTCCACAGACAAAAAACACAAACACAAACAAAACAATTTGAATTTGTCACAAGAATATTTTTAAATTTTGGGGCTTATTTATAAGATGAGATAATAATGAATTATATATTCATTCCCAATTAAATTTTTCTTTGACTGTGTTGTTATACTTCTATGGTTCATTGTGAAGAGAAAACATTACAAGGTTACTTTACCCAAAGTGATAACTTTTCTTTAAGTTATATTTTTTCAGGGTTCTTATAATAAGAACAAAATTTTGTAATATTTGCTTAATTAGATATAATTTCTTTATTTTTAAAATTTTTTTTAAAGCAATCAGGGTTAAGTAACTTGCTCAAGGTTACACGGCCAGTTATTTCTGGGTGTGGTGCTGAGTATCTGAGCCCAGATTTGGAGCCGGTGCTCTTACTTGCTGAGCCACCTGGCCGCCCCTAAGCAATTGGGGTTAAGTAACTTGCTCAAGGTTACATGGCCAGGTGCTTCTGGGTGGGTGCTAAGTGTCTGAGCCCGGGATTCGATCTCCAGCTCTTCTCAACACTGGAGCCGGTGCTCTTACTCGCTGTGCTACCTGGCCGCCCCTGATATAATTTCTTTAAATATTCCATTTAACATTTTTCCTTGTTACATAGCCAGTGTGAAAATGGATATCCTAATTACCTCAATTTGCTTTGAGCACCCCAATTATCCAGGTAACCAAGAAGAGATGTGCATGAGGACTGGCTGTATTAGCTAAGATACACGCTGCTTGAGATACCAACAAACTTTTGCAGTGACTGAGAGCATACCCAGATGGACATGCAGAAAATCAGCAACTCTGAAGTCAATTAAACTCTTACTAGCTTTGAAGCAGACCCTGAGCCAAAAGGTGGTTTATGGACCTTCAAGATAAATCCCTATTTTTAAAGACTCCCCTAACTGTTAATTATGGGGTTCTTGGACACATCCTGTTTTATGGTTTTTGGAGACATCCCCTTATCTTATTGTTTCTACTCAAGCCTTGAACTACCTGCCCTACTTATCACCAAGAATGCCTTTTGATTTGTGTATCAAAGGGCCACAGCTTTGATACCTGGAATTCCTCACTCTTCCATTTCCCGGATCCCTCCATCCCCTTGTAAATGGGGTTCCCTGATTTATTCCTTTCTAGGACCTGCCCAGTTTCTGCCTTTCTCCCCAATTGCCTGCCTTTGTTTGAAAAGTATAAACACCTTACCCTTTCCAACTGGACTTTAAACAGTGTGGACTTTGTCTCTTTCTTATAAGCTTTTAAAACTGTGATCAGACTTTGGCTCATTCCAGGTCCCACTTTTTGGACATGGGGTTTCTTTAATTTTAACAGTTCACAGGAATTTTTAATTTAACACCAGTTTGATTAATTTAAAGAGAACACCTGTGAATTATTTAGGCAAAATCATAACACCTTTTAAAAGTATTATATAAAAGTAATTACATTTATAAAGCATATTATAAAAATAATTTTGTTTTTATATGTTCTTTGTTTTGTGCTTTTGTATGATTACTCTCTATACCATTGGTATGATACTCTCTCCTTCTTGGTGGATGTTATACTTGTGTGAGGGGTGGGGTAAAGTTGGCAAGAGATGAAATCTTCAGTTCTCAGCCGATCCCCATCATTCAGATGCTCCTGGCTTTAAGAGAGAAGGAAGAGGTCAATCCTACTTCATGTTGTTTAAGGAAAAGATATAAGCAATCTCAATCAAGTCTCTATTTCCAACTTGCAACTCTTAGAGACTTCAGTTAGTTTTCCTTTGCATGAGATCCAGAATATTCTCTCTTAGTGGAGGTGGGTGAGGTTGCCAATTACTCCAAAGGTTCTGGTACAAGAAGGCAGGTCTCTTAGCTGCTGCTTCCAGGGTCCTCTTCTAACGTAGCTTGGAAGCCCTGGTTATCTATTCCAAAGCTGGGCTCCCATCTTGTTGGTCAGAGTACTCATATGGCCTCTCCAACTGAGACTATCTCCCTATGTGCATCTGGTAGACTTGAGGAAGGGAGAACATGGCCCAGTGCCAATAGCTGAGCAGTTGGAGCCTTATACATTGGATGATCCAGATGAAAACTATGAAGACACTCAGGAGGGACAGTATGATGGTAGCAACAGAAATGCTGAACACAGCCTTGGATCCAAGGGAAAGCTTTTACCAACCACATGGGCCAGTACTCTTCCATCTGAACAAGAGAAGCCCCACACCTTTCCTACTAAAAGAATGTACCCTGGCCACCCAGCATGGTGTCCCACCCTGCTCTGGGAACTCCAGCTCATGTTATTAGGTAGCTAGGCAGCAGCCCCTCCGCATTTAGCCTGCTAAGTGCTAGGCAATGTGCGGAGTGTTAGGAATACAAATACAAGTAAGCCAAAGTACTTGACCTTAGGAAATATAAGGAAAGGGGATGACAACATGTAAAGAGAGGCTATAATGAAGGGGATGGGAAAGAAATGGCATGGGAATGTCTGGGAAATCTCTGGAGACTTGGTTTTGGTCAATCATTCTGGGGGGCAGGGCAGCCAGGTAGTGCAGTGAGTAAAAGCACTGGCCCCAGAGTCGGGATGACCTGGGGATCAAATCTGGGCTCAGATACTTGGCGCCACACCCAGAAATAACTGGCTGTGTAACCTTGAGCAAGTTACTTAACCCCAATTGCTTAAAAAAATCATTCTGGGGGGGGTAATCTAAAGTTGTGGTGGGGTGGAGGTAGAGATGATGACCAGGGTGAAGGCAGCAGCATAGTGAAGAGATGGTTGGGATAGAATGGAGAAGGCCAAAACCAATTAATTCAGAGACTAGTTGAGAGGTTGTCAAGACCTAAATTAGGATGGTAGGTTTGTGAGTGGAGGGAAAGAAACAAATCATTGATTATAAACAGTGAGAGAAGGAAGAATAAAAAATGACTCTAAAGTTACAAAACTGAGTGACTAAGAGAATATGTCCTTAGCATCCACTGTGCTATAGGGGACCATTCCCATTTTGCCAGACTCAATGATGGCATCTGGGTCTGAGATGTAGTATAATATTTCTGCAAAGGTGACTACTATTATTTTGTTCTTGTTCAATCATTGTTCAATAATGTCCAACTCTTTGTGACCCCATTTGATGTTTTATTGGCAATGATGAGGAAACTGAGGTAAGCAGGGCTAAGTGACTTGCCTACGGTCACATAGTTAGTAAGTGTCTGGGGTCAATTTGAACTCAAGTCTTTGACTTTAAGACTGGCACTCTATCAGTAGGTCATGTAGCTGCCCACAGGTGAATGCCAAGTAGTCAAATGGATAGCAATAGACCCAGAATGAACCCTATCACAGAAGCCAGGGGTGGGGGAGGTGCAGGATGTATAAAAAAGGGGTGGTGGTGGTCAAAACTGTAATGGTAAAGTAATTTGAATTTGAAGATCCCATTGTGTTGGCAAAAGTAGCAGGTACTTAACACTTAGTAACTGATCAAGCCTCTGATTGGGGGAACAGAAGGTATGAACTCCTGAATGCTGTACCTTGATTTTCCATGGCCTTATTGAAAAAGTCAGTGATAAAATTGCAAATGAATTCCAGACTCTGTGCTTGATTCATTTGGCTAGAGTCCTTCTTATGTATTTAAGGACTAAAAAAAAATATAGATACCCTTTGTATTTTTTTTAAACAAACTGTACTTGAATCACAGATACATGTTTGTACATTGTTTATGTCTTCAATAAGTAGTCTGGTTTCAGGAATAAAATCAGCCACACACATGAAAAGTGTTTTAGACAGACTATCAAAAGCATGGTCTCCTATATATATTACTACTCAAAACTTGATTGCTGAAAAATGCAGAGAAAACCAAAATACATTTTCTCCAATCCCTGAAGAACTATCATTCAGTTCTTTTAATGACCCCGAGTTTTTCCCCTGAAAATAAAGCTATTTCTTTTTCACCAAAAATTTTCTGATGACATTTAAGTTTTGAAGCTATGTCTTTTATTAGCTGAGAACAAAATTCCTAACTGGGATAATTTACAAAGAAGTTTGTTGTCATATGCAGCAGAGGGAAGAGCAGAAAAACATGTGGCCTACTGCCCTCAGATGTCTTCAAGTTACACTTTACATATGATTCAAATAAAGGAATAAGGAAAATAGTCATTAACGGGCCAGCATGCAGTCAGTTTCCAGATAAGTTATGTGGATTTCTTGAGATGGATAATGGAAGAAGATTCTCAAAGTCCTTGAATCCATCTTCCTGTCTGATTTGGTTTCAGGTCAACATAACCTAGGTTGTGAGTTAAATATTAAATGAATCTGGTGTTTTAGCAACAGGCATATTTCTCAGCCACATAGGCTTAGGTTCAAATGAGACCCCTTTGAGTTTACAACCCAATATTACTGTACTAGAAGAGGCACAATTACAGAAGCAATTAGCTAGGTCAAGGTTTAAAACAACCTGACTCCAGTAGATGTATCTTCTTCTTTTTTTGCTGTTTGGAGGGAGAAATGTAGGGCATTTGGGGTTAAGTGACTTGCCCAAGGTCACATGGCTAGTTTTTTTTTTTATGTGTGTGTTAAGTGTCTGAGGGCAAATTTGAACTCAGGTCCTCCTGATTCCAGGGCCAGTGCTCTATTCACTGTGCCATCTAGCCGCCCTTAGATATATTATTCTTTACTATCAAGAGTGTTGATCGAATTACCTTAAGGAATGATAGGGATGGGATTGGTGGCAAACTCATAGTCAGGGACTAAAAGTCAGGGAACTTAGATATACACCAAGAAACAAGTGAGCTACTCCAAACACAGATATTTCCCAGGCATCAAAGGAACACACATGATCAAAAGTATAAAAAAGCTTTTTAAAAAAGATTATTTCAGAATCTTGTGCTTCCTTCACTGTCATAAAAGTTGAACAAACTTAGTTAAGCAGTCATAATCTCTTACATCTCCCAAGGAAATAAGCCTAGTTAAGCAGAAGCAGCTTACATATTAAATTATCTTTTATAAACTTATTTTATAATAAATCCCATCTAACATGTGAAAACAGTTTTCCTTGGAAATTCTGGAATAAGCCTCTTTTCCAAAGAAGTTCTGGAGGGATGTTCCTCTTAAATTTGGTTTTCCAATACTTAGTTCATATGGTAAAAGCCAGTTGTTACCTTATGAAGTTAAAGGGACAAGTTATATTTGTCCTTTTATCACTGTTCTTAATAAAAAAAAACCTTTTGAAGTCAGTTACATATCAGTTTTAGAGAGAATTATTTAATCTTGTTGCTTGTCTCAGAATTAAATTTATTGATACATTAGTTTAAAATTTTTACAATTTTATCACATCATATTTTTGTCTTATCTTCCCTTGGAGGATATATTATTCTTAAATCATCCAGAAAGGATGAAATACTTTAAGAACCTGATGTTATACATGAATTCACCACAAATTTAGAATAGAAAAATTTAAAGGAGTGATATTTTTCATACTCACATACCATTATAGTAACTCATAGATGTTGAGAATTATAAGATACACACAATATGTTTAATACATTCATGCATATACATACATAGATACACTTTTACAGTTTACCCGCCCTTGTGTAAGGGTTATGGGATTTAAAGATCTTCCATGCCCCGTTGGACTTGCTGACATAGCAGGAAGGGGCGGAGCAAGAGGAAGCAGAAGCCAAGCTAGCGTTCCTGCGGAGGCTGGCGGTGGTGGTGGCGGTGGTGGCAACGGCGGTGGCAGCAGCAGAGGCAGCGGCAGCGCGAAGCCCTTTTTGAGTTAGGACTGCTAAGGACTTTCTGCTAAGGACTCCTGCTGAGGACTGCCAGGGGCCAGAGCTGCTGGGAGCGCGCTTCCAGGACGCTGGGTGGTTGCTGTGCGTGGGGAGAGGAGGACCTTTGCCTGAGGTAGCCTGTTCTGTTTTAAAGGCTTGAAAATGTGGGTGCTTTCTACTTTATCTACCTGTGCCAATATCATAACTACTCTGATGGCTTTCACTTTCTGGTTTTGGGACTCAGTCTTTTGGTATCTTAATAAATTTTCTAGTTTATTTCCTCATATGGCAAGCCTGATGTATTTTGTGATGGATAATTATATCAGCATATTTGTAATCTCCATAGGCATTGTGAATATGGCATTGCTGATACACCTTGTCGTAACAATATAAGGACTGTCCCCTTTAAGGGCATCAGTTGACCTGATATAAGCATGAAGCTCCTTAGCTCAGTTTGATTCCAGGTAAGAATCATAGTTAACCTTTATTTTGTAACAGCCTATTTCTATTTTGTATAGAAAAGTTACACAGTTTTTCACATGGTACTATAGCCAGACTCAAAATTATATAAATAGGAAAATTTCCTATTCTGAAGGAAATAGCACAATAGGGGAACCGAATCAAGGTGATCCTACCGCGGCATTTGCAAGGTTGTCCTCTTAACCCTCTTACCCACAGACATTCACTGTAGCAGATCTCAGATCATATTTCCTTTGAGCAGCTCTTGGCATTTCTCTTACATGGTGGATTATAGATCATATATTTATTAGCAATTCATTGACAGTTCAGACAATTCAAACAACCATACTGTAAAATTAAAAAAAAAAATCAGAACATTGTGTTATAACCCTCTAAGATTCTTTATCAATAATGAAAAATGCAGAAATAACTAAGTAAAAAAGAATAATTTTCCAGTGCAAAAATGAATTTTATTACAATGAATGATTTTTAAACATTGCTTTTGAGAAAACTATGTTTGAGGATAACTTTAAAAAACAAATGCAACAGACAAAAGAAGTAAATGAAAAGTTAACAAATCCAAACCTTTAAAAAAGTCTGTATTTTCTGATTTTCTTTGTAATACAAGGATCCAATGCAATTCAGCATTTTGCTGCCCATTTCATTAACATTGCTAATCAAATAAAGAGGCTTAGAAGAGAAAGGCAGATTTAAGAAGCTAATATGTGGTTTAGAAAATGTTGCCTAAGGATTTTTATTTCTTCACCCAGGCTTATGTAATAAGATCATTTCATGGAGTATTTTCAGAGTTGTCCTATGCCTAATTACATGCCAATATATTTAACAGTTTAAGTGAAATGGCAAAATAATAGCTAAAATAATAGAATTAAAATAAATAAAATAATTAAAAAATACAAAATTATAAACTTCCTAGATTAGCATAAGAGGAAATAAAATATTTAAATAGACCTATTTCAGACAAAGAAATTGAACAGGCCATAAATGAGTTTTCTAACAAAACAAAAAAGCACCAGGACCAGATGGATTTACAAAGTGAATTCTATCAAACATTTAAAGGCCAACTCATTCAAATAGTAAACAAATTATTTGAAATAAAAGGCAAATAAGTCCTACTAAACTAAGCAGTTAATTGAAACAATTACAATTTTAGCAAAGTAGTAGGAAAAAATAAACACCCATAAACATCAGCATTCCTATATATCACCAACAAAAACCTGCAGGTTATAGCAAGTTATAGACAATTTAAAATAACTCTAGACCAGAAGTTCCCAGACTTATTTGACCTACCTCTCTCTTAAACAAAAATTATTCAGTGCCTCACTGGAAATCTACTTTCTTTAAGCCTTTAACAGTTTTTTTTTGAAATTTGTATCATTAAAAAGAAATAGAAAATATGTATTGAAAAAAAATAATGCACCTTAAATTTAGTAATTTTTTGTAAATTTGTGACTTTTTTCCTCCATTGAAATCTTGATGATGGTGTCATGCAGCTGTACAGTATCCTATTCTTAACAAGTTATTACTTGCATATATTCCTGCTGATGCATGCTGGACTTCCTGACAATGTGCAGAATGATCTTATGCCAACACTTGCTTATGGACTTAGTTACATTTTGTGTGTTTATTTGGAAAATAATGTAATTGACTTTAACTCTGTTACACAGGAGATGAAACATGTACAAATGGTTTTTAAAATTTTTCTTCTCTTCTTTTGTTATGATACTACCACCCCCTTATTTTTATTTAACAACCCCCAGTTGCACCGGAGGCCCCCTTTGGATCATTCCAACACCCCTAAGGGGGCAGTATCACTCACTTTGGGAACCTATGTGTCTAGAGAATATAAAATACCAGGAAGCACACCTAACAAAACAAAACAAAGCAAAAAAAGTAACAAAATTATAAAATACTTTTTTGATACAAAAAAAGACAAATTTAAATTATTGGAGAAATATTGTTAATGGGATCACAGGACCAATATAATAAAAATGACAATTTAACCTAAATTAATCTATATATTCAATCATCCTAATTAAATTAACAAAAAGTATTTTACTGACTTAAAAATAATAAAATTTAATTGAAGAATAAAAGGTGGAGTCTATCAGAGGAATTGAGGGAAAAAAATGTAGAGGAAGGAGATGTGGAGGTACTGCATCTTAACCTATATTATACTACAGTAATCATCAAAACTATCTGGTACTCCCTAAGAAATGGGAAGGTAGTGGAAAAGAGTAGACATAATTTACAGCAGCAAATGACTATAGTACCTTGTGTTTGACAAATATAAAGACAAGTTTTGGGGATGACAATTCAGTACTTGGTAAAAATTATTGGGCAAGCTGGAAAGCAGTCTCACAGAAATTGGGCATAGATCAATATCTTACATTATTTACCTAGATAAGGTCAAAATGGATACATGACCTAGATATAAAGGGAGAATATAAGAAAATTTGAAGAACATGTAACATATTACTCATCATATTTATGGATAGACAAATAATTTGTAAATAAACAAGAAATAGAAAGCATTGTGAGGTATAAAACAGGTAATTTTGATTGTATCAAATTTAAAAAGTTTTGTGCAAACAAAATCAATGTTGCCAAAATCAAAAGGGAAGCAGAAAATTGGGGGAAATTTTTTTGACAGTTTTTCAGATAAAGGTCTCACATCACAAAAATATAAAGAATGTTATCACACTTGTAAGAATATGAGTCATTCCCCATCTGATAAATGGTCAAAAGATATGAATAGGATATTTTCTGATGAAGAAATCAAAATAATTTATAGTCATATGAAAAAATGCTCAAAATCATTATTGATTGGAGAAATGCTAATTCTAACAACATTGAGATGTTATTTACACCTATCAGATTAGCTAAAATGATAGAAGGAGAAAGGAAAAAAATATTGGTGGGGATGTGGAAAAATTCGGACACATTTATTGTTGGTGGAATTGTGAACTAACTCAACCATTTTGGAAAACAATCTGGAATTATACCCAAAGAGTTATTAAACTGCCTGTATATACACCTTTGATCCATCAATACCACTATTAAGTCTATTGCCCAAGATGATTAGAGAAAAAGGAAAGGAACCTATGTTCTAAAATATTTGTAGCAACTCCCTTGGTGGTGGCAAAGAACTGGAAATGGCAGAGATGCCCATCAATTGAGGAATGGCTGAATAAGTTGTGGTATATAACTATGATGTAATCTGGTATTGTGATGTAATCTGTGA
>NW_027186324.1:3298790-3314891 GCF_028583685.1 Petaurus breviceps papuanus | reverse complement strand
AACTAGCTGTGTAACCTTGGGCAAGTTACTTAACCCCAATTGCCCTCAAAAAAAAAGGCACACACACACACACACACACACACACACACACACAAAGAAATGATGAGCTCAATGCTTTTGGAAAAACATGGAAAGACTTGCATAAAATAATGAGAGCAAAATGAGCAGAATCTAGAGAATGTTGTATACATTAACAGAAATATTGTTTTAAGAACTGTGAATGATTGTCATTTTGATTATAAATACCCAAATTTATTACAAAGGATCTCTGAAGGAAGATGCTTTCTAGCTCCAGAGAAAGAACTGATAAATAGAAGTGTTTAGTATGTTTTACATACACATATGTGTGTTTATATATACATACGTGCACATATATTTGTATCTAATGGTAGCCATCTCTACTGTTGGGCTAGGGGAAGGAAAAAGAAAAGAAAGTTATGTGATAATTTTATTACATATTTAAGAGGAAAAACATGTTATACATAATTGATTTGCAGTTTCATGGGCATGTCTTTTTAAAAATTCTACTTTGTTATGGAAATGCTGGTTTTATTTCTCAAGTTCAGAATAAAAACAAAACAAAACAAAGAAAGCATACACAGTCAAGCAAAAAAAATCCTCATGTTGGTGATGTCTGAAAATATAGGACTATTTTAGTTTAAAAAAAGAAAGAAATATCTCAATAATTGAAAAATGTGACAGAAACATGATGTAAGCACATGCTGTTGAAAAATAACACTGATAGGGGTGGCTAGGTGGCACAGTGAATAGAGGACTGACCCTGGAGTCAGGAGGACCTGAGTTCAAATCTGACCTTAGACGCTTAACAGTTACTAGCCATGTGACCTTGGGCAAGTCACTTAACCCCAATTGTCCTACCCTCTCTCCTCCAAAAAGTTAAAAAAAATTTAAAAAAAGTAAAAAAAGAAAAATAGCACTGATAGACTTGCTTGTCACAGAGTTGACACAAACCTTTGATTTATGAAAAACAGTATCTGTGAAGTGCAAAAATAAAGAGCAACAAAATGCAAAATAAAAAAAAGAACATTCTTGTCCAATGAGGGCTTCACTTTTTCCATGGATCATTGAGGAATCAAAAAAAAATCTATGAATTTTAGTGTTCCACAAGTTATACTCCAGAGGATTATGGTGGAAAGGTAGGAGGGGCTAATTGAAAGTCACCTAAAAAAAAAGGCCAGCATGGATTGTATCCAACTCATAGGGTGACATTTGGGAGTAAATTATTTCCAGTAAAAAAAACTATCTGGTACACACTTGAAAAAAATAGAAAGAAGCACCCATTGATTTGGTTCTGGGTTAGTATTACTACCAAAAAATAATAAGGATTTTTCCAGGTGATGGAGGAAAATGTAATTATGTTGTTTCAAGTAAAACAAGTTGCAGGTACTTATTGCCCTGATGTTTCAATTTTAAAAACTAAAACCAAGAAGATGATTATAACTTTGGGTGTTAATAGATAAAACTAAACCTTTAAAATAGAAAATAGTTTCAAAATGTATTCTTTCACTAATTTTTGGCATAGGAATTTGATACATAAAACATCAAATTCATAGTGTTAAAATTTAAAAATGGAACAAAATACATCATGCCCAAGTTGATCCCAAAAATGCAAGAACGGAAATCAAGAGAGCTGAGCAAGAAAATTATGTTATGCTCAAAATATGTACTGATGTAATGTAACTTTATTATAAAATGTAATGAAATATGAATTCTAAATATATACATATATGGGGGATACATATATACATACATATACATATATACATATGTATATATATAGTATACTCACCAAATGGCATATCATCTAACTAATTAGAGGAAAACAACTGGCTTTAAAAATAAAAAGACATACAATGATATAATTGTGGATGCTTTCATCTTTCAGTCTTTGGCAAGTCTGATAAGAAAGAAATGACAAATTTGAATATAATATAAAACGTTAGAAAAACTTGGTATTACAGAAACGGTGTTTCAAATAATAGGATGTATAAGAGAAGATGAGGATTTTAATATTATAATGTATACACATATGTATATACAAGCACAGGCAGCTAGGTAGCTCATTAGATAGAGCACTGGGACTGGAGTCAGGAAGATCTGAGTTCAAATTTGACCCCAGACACTTACTAGTTGTGTGACCCTGGGCAAGTCACTTAACCTCTGTTTTTCTTATTCCACCGAAGAAGGGAATGGTAAAGTCCTCCAGCATCTTTGCCAAGAAAAACCCTTGGACAGTATTGGAGTACTGTGATCCACAGGGTCATGAAGTGTTGGACACAACTTAACAATTGAATGACAATTTGTGTGTGTATATATATATGTATATATATAAACAATATATATTCATATATACATATACATATGTCTATGTCACAATTCCCCCTCCCCCCCCAAAGAAAATTATGATGGAGATCATTTGGATGAAAATCAGTGTAAGGAAAATCAGAAATGAGTTTGTCATTGAAATATGATAGCATTATCTGGACAGAAACAGCAAATAGATGGGAAGTTCAGGAAAGCAATTAGGAACCTGGTTAATAGGCATGATATAGTAGAAAAAGGAGAATGCAGTAATCCACATATCTGCTGGCTCTCTGAATCTTCTCAAATCAGAGTAGTATATAGATTCTTAGATTGCCTTGGTTAGGATTTCATTGTAGTACAGATTCAGGAACCAACAAAAGAAAGATTTATACTGGATTTTATTCTTATTGTGAGACAAGAATTTATTTGTTCGAATGGAAGTGATAGAAATTTCGGAGGGAGTCAGAACACCCACCTAGAGGATAAAAGTCTAGTATACCATAGATTTTGGAGAGGCACATTTCAAAGGGTCAGAGGAAGTTTAGGTGAATGCAATTGTTTGCAATTTTAAAGGAGGGAAATGAGCCTCTTAAGAATGAAATTATATAGGCAAAGAGGAAAACTTAGAAGGAAAGTCAAACAATTTTCCTCCTGAGACAGAGACAAGATAGTGCAGTATCAGGAAGAAGTGCAATGAAGTTCCCCTCCACGAGTCTTCCAAGTAGATCTAGAAAATATTTAAGATTAAGCTTTGATTGGGAAATCCAAGAAAAAAAAATCCCATTGAGTCATTTTTCTAGTACAGGGAAACATAGGGAGACAGAGTGGTGTGTTGACACTGGCAATGGAGTCTAGCTTGGATCACACCATGTAGGTAAAGCCTATGCATTAAAATAAGAAGAGTTTCCAAATCCAGCAGAAAAAGTATATTGTACCAGACTCAGGGACAAGTGTCTTCTGGCTGCTCAAGATCACAGACCCAAGGCTGCCTAAGGAATGATAGCACATGAAGTTGAAGTCTTGTGTGTCTAGGTTGTGGGTTCAGAAATAGTAAGGTCAAAAGAAAGCAACAGATATCTGGCTTGGACAACAGAAACAGAATGATGTCTCATTCTTACTTCCAGGCCTATTTTAAGCCTTCAGCTGAATGACTAGGGAAGAATCTGTCATTTTGAACCAGCAGAACTTTCTTGCTATCTGATAGTGTTGGAGTCCAGCAGCGAGTTTACTAGCACTCCAAAAATAAGCCCATAGGCAATTAAAGGGGATAGCAAAATAAATTCTAAGGATATAAAAAATATTTATAGCAGTTCTTTGTAGTGACAAATAATTGGAAACTGGGGAGGCATCCATCAATTAGGTAAAAGCTGACTAATTTATGGAACAAATGAATGACGGAATACTATTGTGTTATAAGAAATTATGAAGGGAATATTTTGTATGAACTGACACAGAGTGAAGAGAGCAGAGCTAGGGGAACACTTTATATGACAACAATATTGTAATGACAAACAACTTTGAAAAACTAAGTACTTTGATTAGCACATGGTGAAATGTATACCCATGTTCTGACAGAGGCATTAGGGACTCAGACTACAGACTGACATATATTTTATGGACATGATAAATTTAGGACTTTATTTTCCTTGAATAGGCATATTGTAGTTGAGGTTTTCTTTTTCTTTTTTTTCTTAAAGGGGGAATGGGTAGGAGGGACTTTTCCTAATTGGAAAAAAATTAACTAAAAAAACAGACATTGTCTAAAGAGATAAATGTATATACATGGAAAGCTCAACAACTAATTGATAAGTTTAAATGATACATACAAAAGACAAAAACAAGTGCAATATGACCATTCTTTGGTGAGCTTCCTCCCACCTCCCAATTGTGTTCATTCCTTCACTAATTTTCAACTTTACTTCTATTCTTACGATTTCCACCTCGTTTCCAAGGGACCAACATGCCCTGGAACATCTCTTCAGCCCTGTACCTCTACCTTCTTTATGTCTTCCATTACTTCAAGACCCAAACCAGATGAAGCAACCAGAAGGCATAACTGTTGAGTCATTGTCTTGTGATATTTGAAAGATATAGAATATGGGAGTCTTACCATGAGCCTAGAAAAGGAGATGTATTGCCTTGATTTTTGGTGCAGGGGAAAGGAAAAGGACAGAATCTCCAAACTATAGACCAATAAACTTAACTTCAATTTTTGGGAAAATTTGAGAACAGATCTTTAAAGAGATGGCTTGTAAACATCTAGAAAAGGAAATGTAATTCAAAGAGCCAGCATGACTCATCAAGGACAATTAATAGCATTTCTCTTTTTTAGACAGCATTACTAACCTGGTAGATGAGGGGAACGATTTTATAAACCTCACATCATTTTAGCAAAGTTTCTGATAAAACATTTCATGTTCTTCTTGTGCAGAGGATCAAGAAATATGGATTACATGATATATGAAAATATGATGGATTCTCACTTGGTTGATGTCAAAGCCTAGTTGTTATTGGTGAGATTTCAGAGTGGCAGGAATTGCCCCATGTATGGGTAGCAATTTTGCAGAAGATGAATAGGAAAGAGTCTGAAGACAAGGAAAAATTAAGGAACCCAGGTTAGACTTCAGGAATTCATTATGTTCCCGTTGCAGTACTCTTTGCTTGGGTAAATGTATTGATGACTTGCTTATCAAATCGGCACATGACACAGAGCTGTGAGGTTAGCTAACATAGCCATACAAAAAAACAAGCAAGCCTGCAGGCCCTATTTTGTGAACCATTGGTCTAGAAGACAGAATGAATATTTAAAATGATTTTGAGAGCTAAGAGCTTAGGGCTGAATCTGATGAGATAAAATTAAATAGGGTAAATATAAAAGTCTTATCCTGAGAATAAAAAAAATCAACTTCATGTACCTGGAATGTGCCTTTAACTCTGTTTTATAGAGTACCTCTCTTCCTTTAAGAAGCAACCAATTACTTGAGGTTTTTCCAAATCTTTCTAACTGCTGGAACCTTTCCTGCTCCTACTTTGTATATATTTGGGTGTGTTTACTTATACTTAAAAATATTTGTATGTGAATCTTTGTCTACCTCATTAGATATGTTAGCTTCTTGTCTACATTGTTTCATTCTTTGTGCTTATATCTCAAAAACCACACATGACACTTAGTAAATAGTTTTTTCTCCTTCATTTTGAAGAGAATCAATGATATCACAAGGTAATGTTCTGATTTGTGCATGAATTGGGTTTAAATGATACAGAGCTGCAAAAAGTCATGAGCCTCACTTTTTCTTCCAGAACCACGGAGGTCCAGTACAAGAAGAAAGTCAGGATGACTGGTGATGGCCCAGAATGCAGTGGATGACCTTAGTGTCTTCGATATCTGACCAAACTCCGAGTGCTTTACAAAGTGTACTTCAGCCACCCTCATGGCCATTTGAACAAATTACTCTCATCTACCCATTCCCCTATGGGAAGTCTTCACCTGCTTGGGTGAGACATCTCCCTAACTCACTGGTGGGCTTAAGGCCTATCAATTACCCTCAAATAGTTTACAGTGTCTACTAAGACAGTTTTCCTAAGGTGTAGCTACTGCCTATGTGGGTGACAGGTGGATACCAAAGGTGGATGAGCAGCCCTGAAAGGGGCTAGACAAATTCTAATGGGAGAGGTGTAAGTTTACCCTTCTCCATATTTGTTGATTAACTGAATCCAGATGTGTTTGGAGGAGTCAAAGGCATAGAGGCAGAAAATGGAATGTTGTGTCTGCAGAGAGGGAACAGGCAAGTTTTAATATAATAGAGAATGTGTAGAGGGGGATATTGCTATACAGATTAGTCTGTAAAATTATATGGGAACCAGACTATGAATAGTTTGAAATGACAAAATTCAGTTTTTAATTTTATCCTGGAAGTATCCTGAAATTTGAGTCATATAGATTTTGTCTTTTAGGAGTATCAATGTAGCAGTTTTTTTTGGAGGGCAATTGGGGTTAAGTGACTTGCCCAAAGTCACATGGCTAGTAAGCGTGTTAAGTGACTGAGGTCAGATTTGAACTCAGATTCTCCTGACTCCAGGGTTGGTGCTCTATTCACTGCACCACCTAGCTGCTCCAATATAGCAGTTTTACAGAAGATGAATAGGAAATAGTGTGAAGGTAAAGAGATAAAGGAAGTCAGGTTAGACTTCAGGAATCCATTATGTATATATTCCACCTTCATACATAACTGTGATCAAAACAATTTATAGGTCATGATAGACTTCTATTCGGTTAAGGAGTTCCATTGTCAGGTAACTAATGATTCTGTCACTAGGCCCATATTTGAAGTCTTTCCAACTTTATAAGACCTGCTTAAGTTTACACTGTTAGCTTAGCTTACCTCCATCATGTGATAAGGCAGATTTTAATGGAGTCGTTTAAATAAGTGCCACATAGTGCTGTTTTGGCCAAGTTGTGCATACTGTTCTAATATACTTTGGAAATATGCGAATAGTATTATCTTAAACTATTTCCTTTCGTAATACTTTGATGATATTTCAATGTATTTAAATTATTAATAGTAAGTTAATGAGGTTCAGATAGCTTTAATTCTAAAAATTGAGGCATATTTTACCTACAGACAAATGATCTATCTCTCAAACTTCCATAAAAATGTATTTATTTAGTATGTTAGAAGTAGGAAGCAAATAGCAAATCAAAGAATGGACTCATGTTGTTTGTTTGTTTGTTTTTCTCCTGATTTAGACCTTTGGCTAATTCCTTACTGATATTTTTATGACATCTCCCTTAAAAAAAAGATAATAAAATTTCCTGTGTGTTATACAAGAGCTTCACTTCCCTGGTATAAAATTTTTTATATATACAAATATATCCCATGTGATATAGTATACATATCCATATAAATACATATATGTATATCTTTGCACACTTCTATGCATATATGTATATACACATATAGCTATAGAATTCTATGAAATACATTTTATTTCTTTCTGATTTGATAGCAAATATGAAATAATTCATTGAAATTATATTTTACTTACCACAAAACTCTAGTCAAAGATAGTTTTTATGTGACAATATCAGTGTCCCTCAAAAGAAAATGTATGCCACTGTAAAAAGTATTTTAATTTCACTTAAAAAAATAAGAGACTAATTTGTAAGCCTCTCAAAAAGATTGCTTTGGATGAATTAAAATATTTATAGCTAACTTTTGGACTAAATACATTATGATCAGGGGTGGCTAGGTGGCGCAATGAATAGAGCACTGGCCCTGGAGTCAGGAGGACCTGTGTTCAAATCTGGCCTCAGACACTTAACACAAAAACTAGCCATGTCACCTTGGGCAAGTCACTTAACCCCAATTGCCTTCTAAAAAAGCAAAAAAAAAAAAAAACCATTATGATTTTTTTTATTCAAATGAAATTACCTCAGGAATCCTTATCTGATATAAGGTGTAGATAATTTAAGGCAGTTTGCAGTGGGGAGAGCCAGTATACTTATGGTTACATGTTCCTATTTAATGGGTTTGACACTTCAAAATTGTAGGATCCCTAATTAGGTGAGGCTAATGCTAATTGAAACTTATATCCAACTTATGCCCAAATTATACCCAAGAGGCATTTCTGAATGCCTCCAAACTTTCTTTTGGAACTTTTTGAAAGTTCCAAATGCTGTCTAGAGAGTCACTTGAATTACCATGCTTGAAAATACCAAGGTGTGACTTTTATTAAATAAAAACACATAGTGCAAATCTCCATTTGTTGGCAACTTGCTGATATGAAATGGAATGTGCTACATGTAATACCAGAAAGAAGAAATGAAGAATTTCATGAGAAATGTTACTTTTGCAGTGAGAACTATATACCAATAGAATTTATCATAATATTGAAAACTTATCTCTATGTTATTTATCTCTGTATAATATTTAATTGAAAAATATGGTTTCACATTACTAGTTTGTGTTTGTCTCTGAAAATTTTGTGTGGCAGTAAAGCAAAGGAAAACATAAAAGCTTTTGGTACATTAAAACTCAAATAACATTTATATTTAAAATTTTCAATAGTCTTCCTAAAGTATATCCTTTTTAAAAGAGGTCTCTGAATAGATGCATTAAGCCAAATACATAGTAAAACAACTAGATTGTAAGGACATAGAGGGTGAAGAATCATTCTTTCTAGCAATACCTTTCAAGCTACATATAGTCAATTTACATTAAATTTTTATTTACTTAGAAATAGTAAATAAAAAATAGACATATTGATATTTAACTATTACTAAATGCTATTGAAAAAATTTTCTTTCAGATAAAGTATAATAATAGGAGCATTTAAGTCTTATTTTTATCATATGAAGTAGATGCTTCCACTTTACAGAATAGAGGACTCTAGGTTTTGATAATGATATTTGAAATTTTGACAGTAACCTACATTCTATGATTTGAATCATTGATTTCACTACTTTGCAGGATTAATAAAATTCAATGTCTTGCTCTCTCTCCTTCTGTCTCTTTCTCCCTCCCTCCCTCCCTCCCTCTCTCTCTCTCTCTCTCTCTCTCTCTCTCTCTGTCTGTCTCTCTGTCTTTGTCTGTCTCTCTGTCTTTGTCTGTCTGTCTGTCTGTCTCTCTCTCTGTTTCTCTGTCTCTGTCTCTTGACCCCTCCCCCTGGGTTGGTTTCTCTCTCAGAAGTTTCTAAGTTAATCATAGAATCTGCCTTCTTCACATAGATAGTGAGACACTATCCTTCCTGGTATGGCCAAACCCACCTTGGGGTGGTGATGCATGTAGAATTATACTTTTTAGCACTCTACCTACAGCAACTATCAGTTTCAATCTTTGTTCTATATTCAATCAAATAAAGATATTTCTTTGTATAAGAATTCAAGGTTAAATGAGGAAAGAAGTTTTCGTAACCTTTTCAAATGATGATTAAGGATGGAAAGTTGAAATTAGTTTTATCTGAGCTGCTATTTGGGTGAGATGCTTTAGAATTTTCTAATAAAATACTCTGCATAACAACTATTACTTTGAGGGGATTTTATACTGTTAAATATTCATTTTACAGAGATTCAATTCTTAAACCAAATAACTTTATCATTAGTTATAAAGAAAAGGCCATTTCAGCCCAAAAGGTTGTTTTATAATTTATAGACATGGTGGAAATATATGATGATGGAAAGTAAGAAGGTTATATCTCCTTTTTCTTAGAAAAAAATGAATAAAGGAAAGCATAACATTCAGCTTGTTCTGAACTTGAAAAAGTTATTGTTATATAAGCCCAACCTTTTGACTTAAGCAGAGAGAAAATACAATGACAAATGAAGAATAGAATTGTTTTAACATGGACAGATGGAAATGTTTATTGGTTGGCAGCGCATGCTTTGAAAGAAAAGTATGAATTATAGCCTGGCACAATTTCATGTTCAACAGCAACTGAAAGGGGAACAACTCTACTGTTGATACATTTTGAAATTAAGTTATAGATTACCTGTAGAAGACAAAATATATATGTGTGTACACAAAAGGAAACTCATCACTGAGGGGAAAAATGCCATGAGAAAAGTGCAATTGTATGTAACACGGAGACAATTTATTGGGGGGAAAATCATTGAGCATCTACTGTGGAGATGACAAGGGAGGATAGGTGTTTGAGGGACCCCAGTGACCAGAGTCCCTGAGTGGGTGTCTGGAATGAATTCATAGGACCCAAGCAATCTTTTAAGTCAGGATTGTAAAAGTTTATTGTTAGGCTTTACAGCAGGCAAGAGTTCTTAGGGAACCTGCAACTTTAAAGAAGTCATAGGTATAGTTTATAAAGAGTTACAGTAGTAAATCATATGTCAATTATGCTAACTACCTGAGTAAGGGTGGGATTAGGGAGGAGTTAAGGAGTGGTCAGTGCTTAAAGGAACATGCACTTTTATTATGTACTGCACAGGAGTATTGACCATAATTCACTAGGAAATAGCCCGAGGGGCGGGGGGCTGCCTGGAGGTGTGGTTTTAGGCTTGAAACATCACTAAGTCAGCTAGCAGTCAGGGCTGACTGAGAAGTGCCCAGTCTGCCACCTATCAGTGTCATGTTTGACAAGATGGATGTGGGGAACCAAGGCTAATGGGAATTCAGGATGGGCCTAATTGACTGAGGAGTTAATTTACAGACAGTGCATTGAAGGATTCATAGGTGCAGCTGGCCATTATACTAGGGGGAGATAAACAGTTCATGAATGGTTGCTAGGCAGAGTTCTGGC
This sequence comes from Petaurus breviceps papuanus, assembly GCF_028583685.1. Classification (NCBI taxonomy): domain Eukaryota; kingdom Metazoa; phylum Chordata; class Mammalia; order Diprotodontia; family Petauridae; genus Petaurus; species Petaurus breviceps. The sequence continues at coordinate 3,304,316 of NW_027186324.1, read as the reverse complement.
AGGGGGAAGGGGCAGAGATAATGTTCTGAGCCTGGGGAGATTTGAGGCTAGGGAGAAGTGTGATTTTGCAAACTGATGTGATTTTACAAACTGGGGTTCAAGCACAGGCACCCAAGCACCCCATCAGAGAGAGCACTGTGCTAGGTCTTGGGGGAGATACAAAGTTTTGATGATATGGTCCCTGCCCTTATGTACCTTACAACCAATTAAAAGTAAATAACACATATGAAGAAATACATATTATAGAGGAATGTAAGTAAAATAAATATCGTATAATTTTAAAATCACTTTCTGGGGGAATATTGCTGTTTCATACCTTTTCTTGGCATTGAAGTGGAACAATATTTGTAATAGATGAAAAGAATCAGAGCATTTTGTCCCATTTATTATTAGATCTGGAAGATGATTTAAAGATGAATGAACAAGGCCAATCCACCAGTTTTATAGGAGAGAAATCTTAGATGCACTAGGGTAATTTGGCTGCGATCACCCAAGAAGTTACTGGTCATTCTACAATTAGAACCTAGATCTCCTAATACTCACTAGAATTTTTATACATTTTTTTTCGTTGTACAATGACATTGCAGTTATAAAAGCAAAGATGATATTGCATAGTGATGTTTTTTTTTCCAAGATGAAATTATTTAGACTGGAATGACTGCATGAACAGTCTTTTGGAATTATCTTTGTAGCATAGAAGGAAGTATAATCGTATATAGCTATCAGTCTACATTGGTTCTTTGTAAATTTTTAAAATTTTTATTATGAACTAATGTACATTAGTAAACATGAACACTACAATAAGGGACAGAAAAAGGGGTGCTACATATAACATTATGAATGGATCTAGCTTTTTTTTAGAGGGCAAAGGCAGGACAATTGGGGTTAAGTGACTTGGCCAACGATCTAGCTTTTAATGAAAACAATAATATAGAAATTTCTCTGCTTATCTTTGTTCCTTTAATTCAATTCAATAAGCATTAATTAAGTTCCTGCTCTGTGCCAGGCACTGTGTTAAGTTTTGGAAATACAAACAAGAAAGAGAAAGATATTTCTGCCCCTAAAGCAGCTTACATATAGGGGAAGATAACGTAAAAGGAAGTTGTCAAGCAGTGGTCAGTGGGGAGATTTAAGGGGCATGATGTTTGTTGGAGTCAAAACCAAGCTGAGGTGTTGTTGGAAGATTGAGCATTACCTGGAAAGTTCTGGAAATTCCAAGCCACCCTGTACAAATGAAGGCTTTGAGATGAGTTTATTGCTGAGCTTCCTTCTACTCCTGTGTATTTAAAAAAAAAGTTTTCATTTGTCCTGTTTTATTTATAGATTACTATAACCACTGTTGTAAGATAAGTTCTGGTGGTCTTGAGACCACTATAAAAGTCTCCTCTTGTGGGGGAGGGGCACTATAATTCATAGCATCTACACATGGAAACCATTGCTAGAAGATTAGGCCATGGGAAAATAAGGATTATCATCCTATTTTAAAGATTAGTAAAGCAGTGGGTCCAAAAACAATATCTTGCCAGTTTGTATTTCTCTCCTGCACTTGTATACCTCAAAAATTCTCCAGTGCCCTGAACCTCGACTTGCAAATCAGCCAGCTGCAAGTAGCCACCAAGATCAGGGTTTAAGTTTCCTACTCTCAGAAGGGTACCTAGCAACATATCTCTGTTCCCTGAGAACATGCCACTCTCATGGGGCCAAGCCTCTCAATCTGAATGGACATGTCCCTGTACCCCCCACATATAAGTACACTTATATTAGTTTTATTCTATCTTAAGCCATAAGTATTTGAGTTGTATTTTGGGTCTTCTCTCCTTGCCCCTTCTACTATTCCTTATTATTTGTCAATAAAGCTTGAATGTTGAATGGGCCCCATAGTTAGGGCATATTATTCACAGCATTTGAACTCATTAAAGGGCATGTTTTCTCTGATATCTCTGACTGGCCCACACACCTTTCCTTAGACATGGACTGGAGCCTCAGACTTTGGCTTTCCCTTTTACAGTTGTACCTATAGTGGGAGTTTGGGTACTATGAGACCAGCCCTAAAAACTAAGGGTCAAAAGAAGAAACTTTATCCTCCCAGAAGGGACTCTCTTGTGTCACAGGACTGTCAAAAGACAACCACCAGTAAATTCCCTCCCCTACCTCACTCTAGTCAAAATTTAGTTGGTTATTCACCACTTAGTGGATACTTTCAAGTTCTTTGTTACAACAAAAGTGTTGCAATTATTGTTTTAAAGATGGGTGTATGCGGATTCATTAGCTTTGGATAGTTTTGTTTTTGTTATGAATTAAGTCTTTTTATTAGTTTTTAATATTTTCCATTCTGAAATTAAACACTTAAACATTTCCATACACATGGCAGAAGTCAAAATAGGATTCTCTATGAAACCATAAATTTTTGTTTCACACTATTATCTTTAAATATCTCTCTGTTTCTTCTTTTTGTTTACATGCATATGGTTATATATAATATGTAAAACATATATGTAGGTATATATGTATGTCTGCACATACATATATAATTCTATGTGTTATTTTCAAAACTATCATTCTTGCCTGTGCTTCCTTGTGGAGTAATGTTCTATCTTCTTCTGTGAATTATATTAAAATGTTGCAATTGATTCTCTTTTGGGCATCATTATTGCTAACTTTGTCTCCCCCTTAAATTCTACACATTAATCAAGAGTAGGAAAGAATAACAAAAACAAAACAAAATGGAAAAATCATTAGATTAAATATTAAAATAAAATATAAAAACTAAAAGCCAAAGAAAAAACAAAAAGAAAAAACCCAAATATAACTTGTGACAAATAAACAGAACAATGAAAAAATGCAGACTGACCAAAAATGTGAGTGTTCCTTCCCCTTTTGATCTTCACTGCTTTGGTGGATAAGATTCTACAACATACCTTCAGCATAACACGGAGACATGGTTTTATTGCTTTGATAAACAACAAAAGTTGTTTTTTCTTTATAAAGTTGTTGTCCCATAAAAACTCTTTTCCTGATATTGTCATTATTATTCTCCTTTATTCTCCCCTCCTAATCCCTACTTGTTTCCAATGAGTTTGATATATTTTTGCACCACATGATGTTTGTAAGCATGCATGCATTCATGGAATATATGAGTTCAGCCTTCCTTTGAGTGGTTTAAGAAACAGAGGTTTGTCTGATGCCCATCCCTGTATTTCTTACTTTTCATCCTGTGGTTTTCCCTGCTTCACACCCTCAGAAAAAAGCCAGTTACCAGGCGGCTAGGTGGCGCAGTGAGTAAAGCGCTGGCCCTGGAGTGGGGAGGACCAGAGTTTGGTTCCGGCCTCAGACACTTAACAGCCACACAAAAAATACTAGCCCAAGTTACTTAACCCCAATTGCCCTCCAAAAGGCCAAAAAAAGAGCCAGTTACCATCAGGACCTTTTGGTTTTTGTTGTTATTGTCATTAACTCACCCCTAACATTTTAGCCTCCATTTATCTTCAAATTTGAGAGGGATACTGTGACAACAGTAGAATGTTGTTATTTGGAAGATGAGCACTTGTAGAAACAAAACATATGGGAATCTTGGGGTTATTAAAAAAAAACCTTTGAAATTTCCCAAATGCAATTGAGCCCACATTCTTCTTTTCAGTCTGTCTTTGCTTTCTTTCTCAGATATAAATATGCAAGCTGTATATGTTTCTCATTCAAATGCATATGGATGATAAATAACTTTTTCATCATTTAGTATTTACTGTGTATATGGTTGGACCAAAACCTTTTGAAAGGTTAACATATGCAGTATTCCAGTATTTGATGCAACCAGTGCTATGTCATCCACAAATAGGAGCAGTTTTTCAAAAATATCTGCTGCCTCTTTTCTATCACAGTGTTAAACACCTTTGAAAAATACACCATCCCTGTTTTTATGACTACACTGAAGTTAGTAAAATAAATTTCAATAGATTTTTTTTCCTGTAATGTCTTTTAAAGATACTTGAATAATTTTTATGAATGAATGGAGGCTACATTGTAGTTTGTTGCATCAAAAATTATTTCTCATTATCAATTAACAATAAATACAGTAGCATCTTAAATTGTCTGTATCTTTCAGCCAAATGTCGTTCAGTTGTGACTGGTTCTTCATGACCTCATTTAGGGGAAAGGCAAAGATACTGGAGTGGCTTGCCATTTCTTTCTCCAGCTCATTTACAGATAAAGAAACTGAGGCAAACAGGGTTAAGTGACTTGCCTAGGGTCACATAGCTAGTAAATGTCTGAAGCTAGATTTGAACACTGGAAACTGGGTCTTCCTGACTCCAGGACTGGCAATCTATGCACTTTCACTACATAGTTGTCCAGTTAAATACAAAAAGGCACAGATGTATTCTATAGTAGAATATAACTTGTGCAATCCTTGTTCCCTAACAATATCCTTTTTTTCCCAAATGTTTTATTAGCTTCTGATTTACATCATTAATTTCCACCAGATTTTGAGTTACAAATTTTCTCCCCATTTTTCCCCTACCCACCACCCCAAAATCGTGGTCCCACAGAACATCCCCTCTTTCAATCTGCTCTCTCCCATATCTTCTCCCATACTCCCTTTGACTTTTCCAGTAGGGCATGGTGGATCTCTATGCCCCAGTGCCTGTATAGCTTATTTCCAAATTACAGGTAAAATAGTATTATTAATAATAATAATAAGTGGCCAGGTGGCTCAGCGAGTAAGAGCATCGGCCCCAGATTTGGGACAACCTGGGATAGAATCCGGCTCTGATACTTAGCACCACACCCAGAAATAACTGGCCATGTAACCTTGAGCAAGTTATTTAACCCCAATTGCTTTAAAAAATAATTTATATATATATATATATATATATATATATATATATATATATATGTAATTTTAAACATTTGATTTTAAAACTTTGAATTCTAGATTCATTCCCTTCCTCCCTTGTCACCTACCCTTACTGGGAAGATAAGCAGTTCAGTATAGGTTGTATATGTGTAGTTAATTTAAAACATTAACAGTAGATATATTGTAAAAGACTGACTATATTTCCCTCCCTCCTATTCCACCTCCCACTTGTTCTATTCTCTACTTTGATCCCATCCGTTTTCAAAAGTGGGTGCTTCCAACTTCCCTCTCCCCCAGCCTGCCCTCCCTTCCATCATCCCCCCTCTCATCCCCTTGTCCCCTACTCTCCTGCAGGGTGAGATACCATATTTAGTGTGTATTTTATTCCCTCCCCAAGCCAAATTCAATGAGAATAAGCTTGACCCATTCCCATTTGCCTTCCTATTCTTCCCCTCCATTGTAGCCATTTTCCCGTGCCTCTTCTAAATGAGAAAGTTTACCCCATTCTGTCTCTCTCCATCTCCTCTCATCATATTCCTTTCTCACCTCTTAATTTCACATTTTATCATCTCTTCCTATTAAATTGAACCCATGCCCTCTATCTATGTATACCTGTAAACATATGCACACATTCACATATGTATTCATATGCCCATATACCCTCTGATATAGCTATA